>NW_012115588.1:663963-676252 GCF_000951035.1 Colobus angolensis palliatus
GAGTGCAGTGGCCGGATCTCAGCTCACTGCAAGCTCCGCCTCCCGGGTTCAAGTGATTCTCCTGCCTCAGCCTCCTGAGTAGCTGGGACTACAGGCACCCACCACCATGTCCGGCTAATTTTTGTATTTTTGTAGAGATGGAGTTTCACCATGTTGGCCAGGCTGGTCTCAAATTCCTGACCTCAAGTGATCCACCCACCTTGGCCTCCCAAAGTGTTGGTATTACAGGCGTGAGCCTCTGCACCCGGACCACTCTGCCCTACTCTTATAATTGTTCTGAGTCAGTTTCCTTACCTATAAAGTGGTGAATGAGACCAGTGATTTTTAAACTTTTTTAGCCACAGACCTTTCGTTCAAAGGAAATCTTAAATGGAGATGTAACACGCCAGCTGCTTAAAGACACAAGGCTCTGCAAGAGTGAGTGTGGGAGTGGGAGGGGGCTGGAGTCCCACCAGCTGGGCCCCCTCGCTGCTTCTGCCCAGCTCTCCCTGCTGGAGCACAGGGGCTGCAGGGAACCTTCCCAACCACTGGAGGCTGAGCCTGGGCCTGTCAAGCCCTGACTGGACATCCTCAACAGAGAATGTTTATGGAGTCAGCACGAAGCCATGGGGAGGGGCAGCCCAGGGGCCAGTCGCCCTCATAGGTCCTCCAGGGAGGGGCCCTCAGAGCTTCTCAGCAGGGACAGCAGGTTCAGAGCTGAGACACCAGGCACGTGGCCAGCGCAGATCTGCAGCACGCGTACCAGGCGCTGCGCCATGGTGGCCCGAAAGCCTTCCACCTGCGGGGAGAGCAGAGAACAGCAGTGAGACAGAATGCAGTGGTTGGCCCTGCTCCCTTACTCAGAGCAGCTGCAGGGGCTGCCAGAGCAGGGCTGGGTGGGGGGGCGGGACTCAGGGGTAGCTCAGGTCACCGCTGCCCATCACAGCCATGCCCTCATTCATGCCACACCTCAGAGTAACTTCCAACTGCCTCAGCTTGCCCAACCCTTCAGACAACCTCCGGAGACATCCAGAGCCTGACCTCCTGCTCAAGAGGAAATGAAGGCTTAGCAAGGCTGGCTAGGTAGAACAAACTGTCTAGGATCACCCAGCTAGTGACTCCAGAGCTGACCTCTGAACCAGGGCTGCCTCCAACCAATGCCCGGGCAGCTCGGGCCCCAGAGGCTCAAGACCAGGGAGCAGAAGATACTCACAGGCATGGGACGGAGGGAGGGAGAACGGGTGGCCCTCACCACAGATAAGGTGCCATCAAAAAGGAATGGGCCCGGGGGAGCTGTGGGGCCAGAGAGGGACAAGACTGCTCCATGCCCGGGCACAGATGCTCTAGACATCTCCGCTGGAAGAACACGATGCTGGCCAGTGTCTTCCCCTCGCTGACATGTGGCCTCAGAAGCATCTCACCTTCTGTTTCCTTCCTCTCTAGCTGGGGGCAGGTTGGGGTGTCACCACCCACCCAAAGTAGAGACCAGGGCATCCTCAACTTCCCTGCTCTTACCCCCACCGCTTGCTACCATGACCTCCTTGGTATGAGACCCAGCGGCAGCTTCTCAGTCCTCACCACACTGGCGCTATTGACAGAGTCCACCACAGCTGTTTATTCCCTCCTCGAAACGCTTTTTCTGCCTGGCTCCCAGGCCCCCACACCCACCCAGGGTTCCGCTCCCACACAGGCGGCTCCCTCGCCTTTGCCCAGCATCTATATGCTGGGGCTCCAGAGCTCGGTCCTTGGATCTCTTCTCCCACACTCAGTCCCCGGTGACCTCATCCAGCTCTGTGGCTTTAAAACCACCTAGTTGCTAATAACACCCAAATTACACCTCCAGGTCTTCCCTCTGAATGTCACACATGTAGGCAGCTGTTTACTTGGTTTCTCCACCTAGGTGGCTAATAGTCCCCTTAATCTTGGATGCCAAAAGTAGAGCCCCTGAAGCCCCAAAACCTGCTCCTCCTGCAGGCTTCCTCATCTCAGCCAAAGACAACTCCATCCTTCCAGTCAGCTGGCAAAACCTTCAGTCAGGGAGGACTCTTCTTTCCCTCATGCCTCACATTTTGGCCACAGAACAGCTGGCTGGCTCCATCCTGGAAGCAGCCAGTGTCATAGACCATCCCACCATCCTTTTTCCTGGCCAGCACTGAGTCCACACTTAACTCCCCTAGAAAGAGCCTCCAGGCCGGGCGCAGTGGCTCACGCCTGTAATCCCAGCACTTTGGGAGGCTGAGGCGGGCGGATCACGAGGTCAGGAGTTTGAGACCAGCCTGGCCAATATGGTGAAATCCCGTCTCTACTAAAAATACAAAAACTAGCCGGGCATGGTGGCAGGCGCCTGTAATCCCAGCTACTCGAGAGGCTGAGACAGAAGAATCACTTGAACCCCAGAAGCGGAGGTTGCAGTGAGCCAAGATTGCACCATTGTACTCCATCCTGGGTGACAGAGCGAAAGTCTGTCTCAAAAAAAAAAAAAAAAAGCCTCCAGACCTGTCTATTTCTGCCCTAGTTTCCCTTCAGCCCACTCTCCTCCCAGCAGCCAAAGGAGTCCATTTAAAACCTGAGTCAGGCCACATCCCTCCCTGGCCCCGAGCCCTCCAGCAACTCCCCACCAGGCTCCACTGATCCAGCCCCACCATTCCTGATTTCTACACCCCAACCCATCCTTTGCTGTTGTGCTGCAGCCACCCAGGCCTCCCTGCCAGACCTTGAGCACACCAGGCAAGTCCCACACTCGACCCACGCACTTGCTGTTCTTCCTGCCACAAGGTATCTCCATGGCCTGCCCGCCTACTTCCTTCAGGTCTTTATTTATTTAAAAGTCCTGTTTGCAGGGGTGTTCCCTGGTCACCCTGCGTAACTCTTGCCTGTTTACCACCACCTGACACGCCACGCCTCCACTTTCCAGCACATCATTTACCCTGTTTGTTTCCTTGACTAGAACAAAGCTGGGGCTTTTTTTGTTTTGTTTTGAGAGTCTCGCTTTGTCACCCAGTGCAGTGGCACCATCTTGGCTCACTGCAACCTCTGCCTCCCAGGTTCAACTGATTCTTGTGCCTCAGTCCCCTGAGTAGCTGGGATTACAGGCGCGTGCCACCAAGCCCAGCTAATTTTGTATTTTTAGTAGAGGCAGGGTTTCACTGTGTTGCTCAGGCTGGTCTGAAACTCCTGACCTCAGGTGATCCTCCCACGTCAGCCTCCCTGGGATTAGAGGCGTGAGCTATAGCGCCCAGCAGGAAGCTGGGGTTTTTGACTGTTTTGTTCCGTGCTGTGTCCCTGGAGCCTAGAACAGTGCTTGGCACCACAGAAACTCAGGAAGTGTTAATAAATCCTCTCACTCTAAGTTTGGTGGCCTTTGTTCCCAAAATCCATCTCCAGGCTGCTGAGGCTCAGGGTCCACAACCTGCCTCCTGCAGCAGCCTCGACCCAGCCTCCTGCCTCTGGCCAGGCTTCCTCCAATCCACGTCACTCCAGAGACGTGACCCAAATGCCCAGGTCTGACCACAGTCATGACTTTGCCCATGACATCCAGGAAGAAATGACCTAATTCTACCGCCAGGCTCCCAAAGCTCAGCAAATCCTTCTGCTGTTGCGTGTGTTACATGTCTGCTTATTTCATGAGATTCTGAGAGGAGAGGGCCAATATCTAAGTCGTTTGTGTTCCCAGGGCCCAGCACAGAGCCCTACCAGCAGACCTAGGCAATTATCTCACTGGGCCAATCACACACCTTCCTGTATTTCCTCATCAATGAAACGGGGCCGGTAATTCCTGCCACGCAAAGGCCTCAAGATATATGGTGGGGTTCAAACTCAGTTATTCAAAAGAGTGTTCTGAAGAGGACAACACCATCATGAAGAGGGAGGCCTGTTCAAACCCTGGGTGCTCCATCTGAGGGATGCAGGCCTATGTTCTGAGCAGGCATTTCTGCAGCTCCTGCTGCAGCTAGAACCAGGCTGGGGCCTCCTGCTTCCTGCCCAGGCCATGAAAGAACCCAGGCCCTGGTCTGGCCCGCCACCTCATGGCCACAGACAGAATTGCACCACTCGTCACAAGGTGAGCAGGCACCACTGTCCTCCACTAGCACCTGAACTATGGAGCAAAGATCGTGATTCCCCTTTAGAGATGAGAAAACTAATGCTCTGTGGCAGGCAAAGTGACCTAATCAAGGTCACATGGTCAGGAGGCTAGGAAAGGAGAACAGCTGGCTCTACCCCTCACTCATGAGCTGTGTGACCCTGAGCAAGTCGCCTCGTCTCTCTGGGAGGAAAGCCTGGCAGGGGAAGGCACTTCAGGTGTGCCCAGGCCTCAGGGTCCCATCTATGAGATCAGAGTGTTGGTCTGGTCAGGCGCTCGAAAAGTAGTCATCAAATAGGAAAACAAATGCATGAAAGAGTCAAGTGTGTTTCGTGATCGATGCATCCACCGAGGGGCAGGCCTAACGGCTGCTGCCACAGGAGGCAGTGATGAGACCTGCCCAATCCTGATGTGATATGAAAACATCCCCATTTCTACTGGCGACGGCCACAGACTGCTATCCTCTGAATTCTGCCCTTAGACCAGAGGAGTGCCGAAACCAGGATAAAGGACCCCGGTCTAGACGGTGGCGATGGATTGGTGGTGACAGATCTTGTGCTCACTGCATTTCATCACTTTGCTTTTGGTAACAGGCACAAGACCCAGAAGACAGCAGAAACACAACTCTTCAAAATGTATCTCAAAACCAATGAATAGGTTTCCAAAGGAATGGAGCAGGCCTGGCGCGTGGGTGTGGCAGTGTGGGCCCTGGGGCCCCTCAGTAGACCCCTCGGGGGGAGCACATCAACTCCTGCTGAGGCCTCTGTAGGAAAAAGTCATCAGGATTTATCCTGCATAAAAAGGGGCTAAAGGCCAGGCACGGTGGCTCATGCCTGTAATCCCAGCACTTTGGGAGGCTAAAGTGGGAGGGTCGCTTGAGGCCAAGAGTTCAAGACCAGTGTGGGGAACACAGCAAGGCCTCATCTCTACATTAAAAAGTAAATAAATAAATAAATACTTAGCTAGGTGCGGTGGTGCACGCTTGTAGTCCTAGTTACTCAGTAGGCTGAGGTGGGAGGTTCACTTGAGCCCAGGAGCTCGAGTCTGCAGTGAGCCATGATCACACCACTGCACTCCAGCCTGGGCAACACAGCAAGATCTTATCTAAAACAACAACAACAACAACAAGGCTACTTTCCTACCCCTCATGATTAGTTTCACCTTGTGGGAAACACCAACAGAATCCAGTCGGGGCAGAACACCCTACATATCCATCCAACCATCTACCCGCCCACCCAGCAAACATCCCTACCACCTGCTGGGTACCCTGGCTTGGGATGGGACTAGACAAGGTCTGAAATACAGAGAGTTAAGGGCAAATCAGGCCTTCTGACTCCCAGGGGACACAAGGATGCACCAGTTAATGAGACGGACATACGCCTGGCCTCAATCATTTACACCCCAGCAGGAGAGTAGACTCACAAATACATACACATAAGACTTAGTTATAACTAAGCATGCAGAAACTCAGCAAAAGGAAAAGCAGGGCAGCACGTGCTAGAGCCTGGCACATAAGATGCACTCCCGCTTCACACCTGTGTACTCCAAGGCTCAGGGTGACCTGCCCAGGTCACAGCCAGTGAGCAGAAATGCCAGGACTCAAACCAGGATCCTGCGTCTCCCTCCACTTCAGAAGCTGCCTCGCTCGGATACTGAGTCCTTCGATAACCATTCCCGACGTGCTCACTGTGTGCTGACCACCCTTTCCCTGCACCTGAGTGTAGTGTTGGTCTCTGTCACCAGCATGCTCACCTCCAGGTCACAGTAGAGCAGGGGGCTTTGGTAGGTGTGGGCCAGCTTCACCACGGTGTGCCGGTGAATGCTGCAGTGGCTCTCCCGCCCAGCTGGAAAGAAGTCATGAGTGCTATAGCTGCAATCTCTACCTTGCTGGCTGGAATTCAGGAAGTGCTGGGCAGAGTCACTCACTTCCCCACTCTTTGGCTCAGTTTCTTTCTAGTTGTGAGGGTGACAGTCCTATTCTACTTTCTTTTCTAGGTAGTCAAGAATATCAAATTAGACAATGAAGACAGTAATAGCTCCTACCCCCACCGAGTCACTCTAGAATCAGTGAGTTGACATCTAGAAATTGCTTGGCCTGCATTTGCTCACCAATGCTTCTTGAGAATTATCCGTACCGTGCCAGGCGCTCTGCTCAAGGAGCTAACAGTTCGGCTGGAAGGGCAGACAGGTCAGACACCTCATGCATGCCGCAGTGACACCGGGGCTGACTTTTGAGGTATTTGTAGGGGTTAGCAAGATAAAGCAGAGGAAACGTATTTGAGAGAAGCCTAGAGTAAACAAAAAGAGACGGGCCGGCTGGGCGCGGTGGCTCACGCCTGTAATCCCACCACTTTGGGAGGCCGAGGCGGGCGGATACCTGAGGTCAGGAGTTCAAGACTAGCCTGGCCAACACGGAGAAACCCCATCTCTACTAAAATACAAAAATTAGCTGGGCGTGACGGCGGGTGCCTGTAATCCCAGCTACTTGGGAGGCTGAGATGGGAGAATTGCTTGAACCCCAGAGACGGTGGTTGCACGGAGCCGAGATCATGCCACAGCACTCCAGCCTGGGCGGCTGAGTAAGACTCCAACTCAAAAAAATAAAAGGACGGGCCCTGCAACAGGACTTACCTAGGTGTGAACCTCGGCTCTACCACTTTTTATCTAGGGGCCTTGGGCAACTTAACCTCATGACTCTAAAACGGAGGTAATAATACCTACCTCAAACATTAATATGAAAACAAAGCAATTACAGTGTCTGCCTCACAGTGAGAGCTCAAAAGAGGTTAACCATTATTATTTTCACCGTTAATATTACAAAGTCTCAGGAACAGCAGCTGACCCAGAGAAGGAGAGTAACCGGAGATGAGGCCAGCCCAGAAGGCAGATGCCAAACTGCAAAGTGCTTTGTGTCTTCAGAGTTTGGATTTTACTGAAAGCCACAGGCAACCACTAGGCAACTCCAATCAACAGCAGAGTTATCTGCTCACATTCACTCTTAGAAAGGCTGACAACAGGTCAGATTCCAAAGTATGTGTATATGTGTTCTTTCGGTTTTTAAATTTAACTTTGAAGTTCAGGGGTACATGTGCAGATTTGTTATGTAGGTAAACTTGTGTCATCGGGTTTGTTGTACAGATTGCCACCCAGGTATTAAGCCTAGTACCCATTAGTTATTTTTCCTGATCTTCTCCTTTCTCCTGCCCTCCATCCTCCGATAGGCCCCAGTGTGTGTAAAATACATGTTCTTTCCATCACCCAGGGTGCCTCAGCAAGAAGTCTACCCCCGCCCCAGCTTTCCCTTGGCTGGGGGTGGGCAGTAACGGGCGAAGGACGTACTTACCACCTGTGGCGAGGAAACACACCTTCCCCAAGAAGAAGCTGGCATCCACATGGCGCAGGGACTCCTCGGTGTTCTGGAGGCTGGGGTCGCCAGGCCAGGGTGAGAAAACACACCAGAGAACAAAACTTTACAACAGAGAAAGCAGAAGCCCTTGCTTCTCTGATCCTAGAGGCCAGAGAATGACAAGAGGGTGACATTCTCTGGAGAAATACTTTGTCCTTTTTTTTTTTTTTTTTTTTTTTGAGATGGAGTCTTGCTCTGTCGCCCAGGCTGGAGTGCAGTGACCCGATCTCAGCTCACTGCAAGCTCCGCCTCCCGGGTTTACGCCATTCTCCTGCCTTAGCCTCCTGAGTAGCTGGGACTACAGGCACCCGCCACCATGCCTGGCTAGTTTTTTGTATTTTTTAGTAGAGACGGGGTTTCACTGTTAGCCAGGATGGTCTCGATCTCCTGACCTCGTGATCCGCCCGTCTCGGCCTCCCAAAGTGCTGGGATTACAGGCTTGAGCCACCGCGCCCTTTTTTTGAGATGGAGTTTCACTCTGTCACCCAGGCTGGAATGCAGTAGTGCGATCTTGGCTCACTGCAAGCTCCGCCTCCTGGGTTCAAGTGATTCTCCTGCCTCAGCCTCCTGAGTAGCTGGGATTACAGGTGCACGCCACCATGCTCGGCTAATTTTTGTATTTTTAGTAGAGACAGGGTTTGCCATGTTGGCCAGGCTAGTCTCAAACTCCTGACCTCAAGCGATATACCGGTCTTGGCCTCCCAAAGTGGCATGAGCCACCACGCCCCATTATGTCCTTTAATGTTTTTTAAAAATAATTTCAACTTTTATTTTAGATTCAGGGGGTACATGTACAGGTTTATTACATGGGTATACCATGTGATACTGAGGCTTGGGGTACAACTGATCCTATCACCCAGGTACTGAGCATAGGACCTAATAATTTTTCAATCGTTGCCCCCTTCCTCCTTCCCTGCTCTAGTAGTCCCCAGTGTCTATTGTTGCCGTCTTTGTGTCCATGAGGACCCCATGTTTAGCCCCCACTTACAAGTGAGAACATGTAGTACTTGATTTTCTGCTCCTGTGTTAATTCACTTAGCATAATGGCCTCCAGCTGCATCCAGGTTGCCGCAAAGGTTAAGCTTTCATTCTTTATTATAGGTGGACTTTAATTTTTTTTTTTTTTGAGACAGAGTCTCACTCTGTTGCCCAGGCTGGAGTGCAGTGGCCCGATCTCGGCTTACTGCAACCTCCACCTCCTGGGTTCAAGCAATTCTGCCTCAGCCTCCCGAGTAGCTGAGACTGCAGGCGCAAGCCACCACGCCCGGCTAATGTTTTGCATTTTAGTAGAGACGGGGTTTCACCGTGTTGCCCTGGCTGGTCTCAGGCAATCTGCCCACCTCGGCCTCCCAAAGTGCTGGGATTACAGGTGTGAGCCACCGTGCCCGGGCCGTTGTGTCTTTTAAACATTGTGCACTGGCCACTGCCTCCTCTTTCCTGACCCTATAGGATTGACCTCAGACAGCCTCTCCCATCCTCACCACTTCCATAACAAGTTAGGTCACTGTCCCAGCACAGTTCTGAGCCAGGCCTGCCTAAGCCCTGCCTGCCCCTTCCTCTGGCTCTCACCTGTATTTGCTGTGAAGATTAACCACAAACACGATCAGGTCAATTCGGGGCCGATTCACACTGGAGGGCAAAGGGAGGGACTTTGCCAAGTGGCTGAAAAACAGGAAATTGCAGGACTCAAGATAACCGTACCGCCTTCACAGCGACCGTTTAAATGCTGCCCTTCATGGGGAAAGAGGCCGTCAAGGGTTCCCCACCTCATCCTAGCCACCCGAGGCTCTTGCGGTCACAACTCCTTGGGCCAGCACAGAGGCAGGGCAGGGCCGGTCCTATTCAGATTACTCCTGTCTGATTCCCTCTGCCAGAAAGGGCCTCTGTTTAGTCACCACCTCGGCAAGGGGAGATTGGGATATAAGAGGGCATGGGACTAGCCAGCTATGCTGCATGCTGGGAGAAGGACCACCCTCAGAGGAGGGGGCGCTGGGCTTCGGGGTTTAGCAGCTAGGACTGAATCCCTCTTGAGAGACACGTGGGCCCAGGCCACAGCCGCGGCTACTTACACCTTCAGCTCGGAGGCGCAGTCCTCCTTGAGCATCGAGTCCGCCAGCTGCTGCAGAAGAGCATCCTCCGTGCCTACCAGCTGCGCAGGGAGAGAGAGCGGACCGTCGAGACCTAGGCACAGCACTCCCTGGGGAGGGCCTGGCCCTTCGACCCACCCCCAGGGAGATCGGGCCGGCGCCAGCAGGCGGCTCGGAGGACATTTCCCGAGAAGTGGAGCCCGCGAGGCGGCACGGGCTGGGGTCCTGAGGTTTGGACCCGCTGCAGGCCTGTAGGCACCGCACTCTCTACCACCCGATCCTCGTTTCGACCGCCGGCCTCTCCAGGAAGCCAGACCCCCAGACGCGGAAAAACCAAATCCAGGCGCGGGAACCTGCTAATCAGAAGATGGGAAAGGGCCCGCCGAGCACCTATTGGCGGGTGCCTCTCTCAACCTTAGAGAGCGGCTACTCCGATTGGTTCAGAACGTGGCTCTCCGCCTTTTCCCCGTCCCGCTACGGTAGCGCTCGCTGGCTCGGCGCCTTAGGGAGCTCAGTTGACCTAGTGGCTGAAGCGCCGCCCAGGAGGTAAAGGCCGGCGGGGGAAGCGGGGCCGCCGGCACCTACCAAGATGGTGGCCGTGTTCAGGCCGGGCAGCTTGTCCAGCGGCCTCAACACCGACATCACAGCCTCAAGGCCGACCGCCGCTCCTGCAGTGCAGCGCCGATCTTTCAAACCGCACTGAGTCCCGCCTCTAGAGCGCGGCCTGGGTGCACGTGCCTCCTTATAGGCGGGGCTTCGCGGGACGGGACTGGGCCTCTTAAAGGAACCGAACCTTTATCTCCTTTTCTGAGGGGCGTTCCAGCACCACCCATGGAACACGTGCTGGACAGGCCTTTTGTTCCATGCTCCACAGTAAGCAGATTTTTAGTGATTGCTTTATGCACTTTCGTTCATTCATGCTCATACACAGTACTTTTTTTTTTTTGAGATGGAGTCTCGCTCTGTGGCCCAGGCAGGAGTGCAATGTGCGCGATCTCGGTCCACTGCAACCTCTGCCTGCCGGTTTTAAGCGATTCTCCTGCCTCAGCCCTCAGAGGAGCTGGGATTACAGGCGTGCGTCACCACGCCTGACTTATTTTTGTATTTTTAGTAAAGATGGGATTTCTCCAGCTTGCCCAGGCTAGTCTCAAACTCCTGGCCTCAAGTGATCCGCCCGCCTTGGCCTCCTGAAGTGCTGAGATTACAGACGTGAGCCACTGTGCCTGGCCTTTTTTTTTTTTTCTGAGTTGGAGTGTCACTCTGTTGCCCGGGCTGGAGTATAGTGACATGATCATAGCTCACTACAGCTTCAAACTCCTGGGCTCAAGTAATCTTCCTGGCTTAGCCTCCTGAGTAGCTGGAACTACAGGCAAGTGCCACCAAGCGGATCTGGCCATGTTGGCCAGGCAGCTCTTAAACTACTGGCCTCAAGCAGTCCTCCTGCTTCAGCCTCCTGAATAGCTGGAACTACCGGTGCACATCAGCAGGCCCTGCCAATTGACTGCTTTTACAGTGAGTGGTAAGCATGCTGTTCTTTGTCAGGTGGGAGACTTTAGCTCATCTTTCAAGGTTCCTTGCTGCAAACGCAGCCTGGGTACAGAACTGTCGGGGTCTTGCTTTCTTGGCATACCCAGAAAGAACATGCAGGGACGCCCAGGGCCCACTGCGAACTGGTTCTCCCAACAGTTATATAGTAACTTGTTAATTGTCTCTCCATCTAAAATGTAAGAAACAAGCGGTTAGAGACTTTGTCACTTTGTATGTCCAGCACTCTAAAAGTGCCTGGTATGTCATAGTTAATAAATATTTGTTGAGTGAATAGATGGATTACATTCATCCATTCATTCTCAGCAGTCATTTATTCATCATTTCCTACGCCCAGGCCCAATGCCCCGTGCTGGGAAGACAGTGGAATCAGACATTATTGATTAAACTTAGTGTGATGAGGGTGGGATAGACAATGATGACAGTGTGCTCATTGTTGTAATATCTGGGAGACCAGAGACCCTGTCTAGCCTAAATCCTTCAAACTGCAGACTAAACTATGTCTTGCTCGGAAAGATCAGGAAGTAAATGGCCCCATAGAACCCCAGCCCTCAGCACAGATAGGGCTTTGATTCCTCATGGCATGGGATGTGGCGAGAACTTCCTGAAAATCAAGTAGTAGTAGGCACTATGACAAGAAAATAAAGCAAGCTAAACGCCGTGGCTCACGCCTGTAACCCAGCACTTTGGGAGACTGAGGCGGGTGAATCGCTTGAGTCTGGGAGTTTGAGGCCAGCCTAGGCAATATAGTGAGACCTCATCTCTACAAAAAAAATTTAAAATTAGCTGAGCAGGCTGGGCACGGTGGTTCACGCCTGTAATCCTAGCATTTTGGGAGGCTGAGGCAGGCGGATCACCTGACATCAGGAGTTTGAGACCAGCCTGACCAGCATGGAGAAACCCCATCTGTACTACTAAAAATACAAAATTAGCCGGATGTGATGGTGCATGCCTGTAATCCCGGCTACTCGGGAGGCTGTGGCAGGAGAATTGCTTGAACTCGGGAGGCAGAGATTGCGGTGAGCTGAGATTGCACCATTGCACTCCAGCCTGGGCAACAAGAGCGAAACTCCATCTCAAAAATAATAATAATAGGCCGGGCGCGGTGGCTCACACCTGTAATTCCAGCACTTTGGGAGGCTGAGGCGGGCAGATCACGAGGTCAGGAGATCAAGACCATCCTGGCCAACA
>NW_012115588.1:677403-695853 GCF_000951035.1 Colobus angolensis palliatus
GCAGGAGAATCGCTTGAACCTGGGAGGCGGAGGTTGCAGTGAGCTGAGATCACACCACTGCACTCCAGCCTGGGCAACAGTGCAAGACTCCATCTCAAAAAAAAAAAAAAAAAAAAGAAGAAGATGAACTAAAGCTGACTGGGAGAAGAGATGGATGGGAGGAGGCTACTTTAGAGCAGGGAGGCCTGCCTAAGGTGACATTTGAGCAGATGTCTGAATTCAGTGAGAGAGGGGCCCATTAAGTATGATGAAGAAGAGGCCTCAGGCAGAAGGCAGTGCAAGTGGAAACCCCTGAGTGGGAAGCACTTCCAAGGCGTAGCAAGGAGGCCGGTGGCTGTGGCAGGTGGAGTAAGAAGAACAGGGGAGGAGGTGAGGCCACGGAGGTGATTGAGCTCCCGGAGACTGAGGCCCTTAGAGAGTGGTGGGCTGGGAAAAGACTTTGGACTCTGGTGGGGACTTTTCAGGAGGGGCCGGGCTGAGACCCAATCCGCCAGTGTGTGCTGAGCGCCGGCCCTGGGGACCCTGGTCCCAGAGGAGCCAAACTGCTTCAGGGAGTTACCACTGGTAACGAGAAACAAGGCACTGTAGTGGGAGAGGCCATTGGGGAGCAGCCAGGAGCAGCAGGAACCCAGGGGAAGCTGCCCCGTGTCCCTGCGGACAGAAAGTAGTTGTGATGAAGGGTAGGGATGGGGAGGAGGCCAGATCGAGGCCTGGAGGTTCTTACATCCTGAACACCCAAGCTAGCAGGGTCATCAGAGTCCTCTGGGCCAGTGTTTTTCAAATCAGCTTCTGTGGAGCCCTGGGGAGATGACTTGGGGTCGTGTGAGGGACAGGGGGGATTCTGAGTGGGTCGGGTCCAGAACCCCCACCCCCACCCTACCACTGAACCGAAGCAACCTCAGCTTTATCTATGTTATGTATTGAGTTTCCTATAAGCTTTTGTATGAATAAGGAATCAGTGGCTAAAACAATGCCCACAGGCCATGGATCACATACTTTACAGATTTATTGAGGCACAAGGGACACATATAATCAACTACATGTATTTCAAGGGCACAATTTGATAAGTTTGACATATGTATATACTTAAGAAGCCACCATCACCATTAAGACACTGAACATATCCTTCACCCCAAAAAGTTTACTCCTGCCCCTTTGTGATTCTTCCCCCAACTTCTCTGCTCTCCCACCCCAAAATGTTAAAAAGCACTTTGGCCAGGTGATGGCTCATGCCTGTAATCCCAGTACTCTGGGAGGCTGAGGCAGGAGGAGAGCTTGAGGCCAGAAGTTCAAGACCAGCTTGGGCAATGTGACAAAATCTTGTCTCTACAAAAAGCACAAAAATCAGCTGGGCATAGTGGCATGCATTTGTGGTCCCAGCTACTCAGGAGGCTGAGGTGGGAGGATCACCTGAGCCCAGGAGGCAGAAGTTGCAGTGAGCCATGATCACACCACTGTGCTCCAGCCTGAGTGAAAGAGCAAGACCTTGTCTTAAAAAACAAAGCAAAAGGCCAGGCGCGGTGGCTCACGCCTGTAATCCCAGCACTTTGGGAGGCTGAGGTGGGCAGATCATGAAATCAGTAGATCGAGACCATCCTGGCCAATATAGTAAACCCTGCCTCTACTAAAATACAAAAAATTAGCCAGGTGTGGTGGTGTGCACCTGTAGTCCCAGCTCCTCAGGAGGCTGAGGCAGGGGAATTGCTTGAACCCGGGAAGTAGAGGTTGCAGTGAGCCGAGCTTGCGCCATTGCACTCCAGTCTGGCGAACAGAGCGAGACTCTGTCTCAAAACAAAACAAAACAAACCCTCTGTGAATTCAGTCACCCCTCTTGTCCCACATATGCTGGAAAGGACCCGTCATACCTGAAGAGCCCCTAGATGGCCCCAGAGGTGTCTGTGGTGGGGGACCTAGGTCCTGAAGCAACCTCACCCAGAGCCTTTCCCTCTGCCCATCCCGAGGTTTCTGGGAACGGATTCCCTAGGGAGGTGGTTCCTGGAAGCCTCTTCCCAGCCACGCCCCATGGGCCCTGGGGGGCTACTCTCTCCTCCTGAGACAAAAGCCCTCAACATGTGGCAGATACCTTGTCTATGGCATAGGGAGAGGGGGAGGATCCACACTTGGGAAGGTGGACCCCACCCCCAACGTCAGCCACTGGCTTTGAACTCCAGCTCAGTCACTGAGAAGCTGAGGGCTCTGGGAGAAGGAGAAGGCCAGCAGCTTCACCTCTCTGCCTCATCACAAAATGGGGTCTCAACACCAATCCAGCTGGGAGGACTGCAGGAAGTGACGTGTGGGGCCAGCTGGCAGATGGGAGCGCTCAATGCCTGTGCTGGCTGTACACCAGCCAGGGGTGCTGTGGGCTGTACACCAGCCAGGGGTGCTGTGGGGTAGATGAGGCAGAATGGGGAGGGGCAGCCATTTGTGAGGGTCTTGAAAGCCAGGCTAGCGCTCCGACCCTGGCATTGCTACTTTCTTGCTGTGTGACCATGAATGAGAAAAGAGTTAATATAATCAAAGCGTTGAAAACAGTGTCTGGTGCATAGGAAATGTTACATTGAGCCAGTGTGTCTGAACTCTCAGACTCAGTCTTGGTTCTTCCTTCTATAACATATGACCCCCTTTGGCTTTACTGGTCACTGATTCTGTGTCCCCACGCACTTGCCAGTTACCCCAGTCTCTCCCTGCTTCCCAAATGGCAAACCATCAAACCCTTAGAGTTATCAGCCGTGGTCCTCTCCTCTCTAGGCCCACCAGGCTTGGGGTGCTGCAGCCTGCTGGGTGACTCGCCCTCCCGCACTCCCCCAATCCTGCTGCCCTGTCATCTGCTGTACCACGTGCACAGTACCAGGGATCCAGAAGAGAAGGCTGGTTGCCAGGGCAACGGAAGATAAAGCCCTTGCTCTGCCAGGCTGCTGATTGGTTGAGACAGGTCCCACCTCCTGCCATCCTGAGAGTGGGGGCTAGGGTGAAGGGTCTCTGATGGGCCAGGAGAGGTACCAGGGTGCTGAGCCAGTCCAGGACTGCCCCCTCCTGGCCCACTCAGAGCCCCCGGGTGTGAGAAGCTCCGTCTCCCGTGGGTGGCATTGGCCTTGCCCTATCTCTGCCTCCAGCACCCAGGGCAGCTGCAGATAGCAGTGTCTCTGGGGACAGCAGCTGCGAATGAGTCCACGGGCCGACGCTGAGCTGCTCAGGCTGAGGCGGTGTGCTCAGTGCAGAGCCCCCGGAACTGGCATCTGCAGGGCGTGAGGTGGGTCTTTGGGCACACGGAGGGCACTGAGTGGTGCCAATGGCTTGGGAGGTAGGGAGAGGGGCTCTGCAAACTCACACTGTCTCAGGCAGGACTTTGGCTGAAATGAGGCTGGAAAATTCCATATAGATCATCTGGTAACCCCATCCCCACCCTGTCACTGTGCACAGGGGACCCTGAGGCCCAGAGAGGGTGAAGAAGGGGCCAAGGTCACACAGGAGGCCAGTGTGTGTGTTGCTTTTCCACCTAGGTCAGTTCCCTGAGAAATCAGGAAGAGACCACGGGGTCCTCAGTCAGCCTCGGAATGCCTGGGATTTTGTGCGCAGGGCTGGAGAGGTTGGAGGACCTTGATCTCTATTCCACACCCCCCAGCATCGCGGCTGAAATGGCTTCTGTTCTGCCCCAGCCCCCCATTCGCATGTTTAAGCTGGAAGGAAACTGGGGGCCTGGCTGGGCCTGGGCAGGGGGCATGAGTCATCTTGGACACAGTCAAGTCACACAGGGAGCAGCCTCCCTGCCTGGAGTGCTCCTTCCCTACCTTCGCCAACCCTGGCAGCACCAGGCAATCCTGCACTCTCTCCGGCTCCCCAGAAAGGCAGCTGGTTAAGAGGTGCTGCGTCCTACATGCTCCCCTGCCCTGGCTGCGCTAGTTACTTTGGACAATCAGTGTACTCTTCATTTTGTTCCTCCACAAATAGAGTGCTTTAAGACAATGTCGGTGCCTCAGAACAGCCAGTGAGGACCTTGGGGCTAGGAGAGGGGCTCCAGATGGATGCAGGACCAGGAAGCAGCATCTTTCCCTCCCTTGGGGCCACAGCTCCCCTCACAGGCCCACCTGGGAGTAGAGAGACATGAGGAGCTGGAGTTTGGAGACGGAGGTCAGAGGAGTGAGGGCTTTGCTCTGACCTACCTGGAGTTCTCTCCATCCATCCCCCTGCTTCCCTCCCCAGAAGCAAGGTGGGCATCTGCTCATTTCATCCTGCTCAGGTGCCTTTCCCTCCCCTGGAGGACGCAAGTCTCAGGGCATCACTGGGGTTTGGCATCTAGCTCTGCCACTTTCCAGTTGGGTAAGCCAGGGCAAGTTAGTGAGCCTGTCTGGGCCTCAGTTTCTTCATCTGTAAAATGTGGATAGTGACGCTTGCCCCATAGGCCTGTTATGAGGTTTGTGGAAGAACTCAAACAGTGCTCTACCTGCCGGGCAGGCAGAGGTGGGCTCCTCACGTCACCCCTTTCCTAAAACTAGGGAAGGTTGGGGGTGGGTTCAATAGGCCCTGCATCATCCTGTCCCTGGAGGAGATGATCTGTGATCTGTGTGTTTTTTTTGTTTTTTGTTCTTTGTTTTGAGACGGAGTCTCCCTCTGTTGCCCAGGCTGGAGTGTAGTGGCAGAATCTCGACTCACTGCAAGCTCCGCCTCCTGGGTTCACACCATTCTCCTGCCTCAGCCTCCCAAGTAGCTGGGACTACAGGTCCCCGCCACCATGCCTGGCTAATTTTTTTGTATTTTTAGTAGAGACGGGGTTTCACTGTGTTAGCCAGGATGGTCTTGATCTCCTGATCTTGTGATCCACCTGCCCCAACCTCCTGAAGTTTTTTTTTAAACAGTCTCACTCTGTCGCCCAGGCTGGAGTACAATGGCACCATCTCGGCTCACTGCAACCTCTGCCTCCCAGGCTTAAGCGATTCTCCTGCCTCAGCCTCTCGAGTAGCTGGGATCACAGGTGCCTGCCACCACCCCTGGCTAATTTTTGTACTTTCAGAAGAGACGAGGTTTCTCCATGTTGGCTAGGCTGGTCTTCAACTCCTGGCCTTATCCACCTGCCTCAGCCTCCCAAAATGCTGGAATTACAGGCGTGACCCACCACAGCCAGACTGTGATCTGGCTTTTGAAGTATGAGTAGGAATTTGCCAAGTGAACAAGAATGCAAAGAACATTCTAGAAAAAATGAAAGCATATGCAAAGATGAGGACTGCATAATGTGTAGGCGCATGTAGGTGACAGGCAGTTCCATGTGACTGCACATAGTGGGCGATGTGAGGAGGGGGAGGTTGGCAGGGAGCAGATGGGCACCTTTGGGCCATTCTGAAGAGTCTGGGTGGGCCGAACACAATGGCTCATGCCTGTAATCCCAGCACTTTGGGAGTCCGAGGTGGGCAGATCACTTGAGGTCAGGAGTTTGAGACCAGCCTGGCCAACATGGCAAAACCCCATCTCTACTAAAAAACACAAGAACTACCTGGGCGTGGTGGCAGGTGCCTATAATCCCAGCTACTCACAAGGGAGGCTGAGGCAGGAGATTGCTTGAAGGCGGAGTTTGCAGGGAGCCGAGATCATGCCATTGCACTCCAGCCTAGGCAACAGAACGAGACTCTGTCTCAAAAAAAAAAACAATAAAAAAAGAGTCTGGGTGTGTATAAGGTTTGCAACTCACCTTACACCTGCTGCCTTTCACTTTCCTGCCTTCTCCGCCTCTGGTTCAGTGGAAATAACAATAGCTGATATTGACCAAGTGCTGATTCTGTGCCAGGCAGAATGGTGCAAAATGCTTTTTTAATTTTAATTATTTCTTTTTTTGAGACAGAGTTTCACTTTTGTTGCCCAGGCTGGAGTGCAATGAAACAATCGTGGCTCACTGTAACCTCTGCCTCCTGGGTTCAAGCAATTCTCCTGCCTCAGCCTGCCGAGTAGTTGGGATTACAAGCATGGGCCACCACACCCCGCTAATTTTATACTTTTTGTAGAGACAGGGTTTCACCATGTTGGTCAGGCTGGTCTTGAACTCCTGACCTCAGGTGACCTGCCCGCCTTGGCCTCCCAAAGTGCTGGGATTACCGACATGAGCCATCCTGCCCAGCCACAAAATGCTCTTTAGGCATTGTTAAAAATTTGAAGTACGCTTAGGACGTGGGTGCTATTTCTATCCGCATTGTACAGATAAGGAAACTGAGGCTCAGAGAATAAAAACAAACTCACTGTGTGGCACTTGTTATGTGCCAGGCACTAGTTCTGAATATTTTACATAAATTAACTCATTCAGCAGACACAAAAGCCCTATCACATAGGTACTTGTTACCATTCCCTTTTTCTTTTCTTTTTCTTTTCTTTTTTTTTTTTTTGAGACTGGATCTTGCTCCAGGCTGCCAGGCTGGAGTGCAGTGGTGCCATCACAGCTCACTGCAGCCTCGATCTCCCAGACTTAGGTGATCATTCCACCTCAGCCTCCTGGGTAGCTGGGATTACAGGAGTGTGCCACCATGCCCAGCTAATTTTTTGAGTTTTTAGTAAAGACGGAGTTTTGCCATGTTGCCCAGGCTGGTCTCAAACTCCTGGTCTCAAGCAATCCACCCTCCTTGGCCTCCCGAAGTGCTGGGATTATAGGCATGAGCCACCACGTCCAGCCTCATTCTCATTTTATAGATGTAGAAACCAAAGCTCTGAATATCTTGCCCAGTTGTTTTGGTGCTAGGGGCCATGTCCTTATAACTATGAAACTGGGCTTGTGTAGAATCCATTGACATCAGCCAGGTCTCCTTCAATGGGTGTTTGTTCACTACACTTTCACCAGGCCACACTTGGCTAGGGCATGCAGGTGGCTCGGAGATCCACTCATCTCAGGGGCAGGTGCTGGCAACTGGCAGCCATGGCAGCTGCAGTCAGGGCTGTGCCCCAGGGCTCAGGGGTGCAGGGAGACCAGAGGAGGCATCGCCCAACCTGTCCTTTACTGAGTGCCCTGCACAGGCCCCATCCAGGGATCAGTGAATCCTCACTAGGACCAGTGTAGAGGTGTTATCCCTTTCCCCTTCCATAGGGGAGGAAGCCAAGGCCCAGTGAGGTTAGGCAACTTGCCCAAGGGCACACATCCTGGCAAGAGACTCAACCAGAACTGCCTGTGGCTAAGTTGCTCTGTCGCCCAGGCTGGAGCGCAGTGGCGCGATCTCGACTCACTGCAACTCCACCTCCCAGGTTCAAGCGATTCGCCTGTCTCAAGTAGCTGGGATTACAGGCGCGTGCCATCACGCCCGGCTAGTTTTCGTATTTTTAGTAGAGATGGGGTTTCACCATATTGGCCAGGCTGGTCTTGAACTCCTGACGTCAGGTGATCTGCCCGCCTTGGCCTCCCAATGTGCTGGAATTACAGGCGTGAGCCACCACGCCCAGCGTTAAGTTTCCTTAAAGGGTGAATAGGACCTGGGTGTCCCCATGGCGTGGCGACAGCTTTGTGCTTGCCCAGGAGGCCTGGGCTGCTGAGTCACCACGTGGTCTTGATCAGCCGCTTCCCAGCCCTTGCTCTAATGGACCTCAGTCTTCCCATTTGTAAAGTGATGCTTGGGCCTCCGGCTCTGTGAAGCCTGAAGGTCTCCCTCTGGATGGGCGGGACAAGGGGCACCTCTCCTGGCCCTCACTACCCTGTGTCTCCGCAGCCAAGGCCGCCGCGATGCCGCACTTCCTGGACTGGTTCGTGCCGGTCTACCTGGTCATCTCCGTCCTCATTCTGGTGGGCTTCGGCGCCTGCATCTACTACTTCGAGCCGGGCCTGCAGGAGGCGCACAAGTGGCGCATGCAGCGCCCCCTGGTGGACCGCGACCTCCGCAAGACGCTAATGGTGCGCGACAACCTGGCCTTCGGCGGCCCCGAGGTCTGAGCTGACTTGCGAAGGGGATGGGCGGGCGGCACCGGGCGCCCTCCCCCAGCTCGCCCAGCCCGCCCAGCCCGGAGACCCCCCAAAGCAGAGGGAGGCCGGTCTTTTGACCCTCCACGCGATCCCTCTGCAGCCTGGGCTCTCCAGACAGAGGCCCCAGGTGCGCTGGCAGTGGAGGTCGGGCAGCTAGGTGCCTGGCTGGCCCGGGGCTTGCTCTCCGTGTCAAGCCGAGTCACCCAGAGCCCACTCTCCCAAGCTCACGAGCATCCTCCGCTGGGCCCCGGTGCCTTTGTGCTGCGCAGCACTCTGCCCGTCCACTGGAGTCAGGCATGGCTATGGCTGCCTGTCCTGAGCCTCCCGAGCCCTCATTTCTTCGTGAAATCCTGTTTCCCCACTCAGCTCCCCCGTCTCCACTCAGTGGCACCGGCCCTGCAGCTTCAGGCGGCAGGCGTCAAAGGCAACCCAAGGGAAGAACCTAAGAACCTCTTTTGGAGGGATGTCAGCTTGGGCCAGCCCAGCCGCACCCGCAGGGCTCAGGTTTGGAACTGGTGAGGGTGTGTGGTGGGGGTGTGCAGAAGGGTAAGACCCTGGTAGAGGGTTGGGGAGGCGAGAGAGAGAAAGTCTGGGGGGAGCGGGAAGGTTTGGGGAGATGAGGATATGCGTACATGTGAGAGAGAGCGTGGGGGCCCCAGGCAGGACAGGAGGTGGTGGAAACGAGGTGAACTCCGTGGGCTGTGTGAGGACTGTCCATAGTGGGTCCCAACCCCCTCCCTCTGCTGGAGTTTCCTAGCCCTTCCCCCTCCCCAAGACTGAGGCAGCAGGCAGGAGCCCTTACCTTCCCTCCCTGTCCTGTGCCACACTTCTGGGGCCAAGCCCAGCCCCCTTGAGCCAGGCCCCGCCAGACTCCAAGCCTAGCCTAGAACCCTCCTCCTGTGTGGAGACTCTGTTGCCCCACTTTGGACACAGATTGGCAACCTGCCTCACCCCGCCCCCCTTCGCTGGGGCTTCCATCTTAATTTATTCTCAATAATAAAGACTTCATGATGATCTCTGCAGGATTGTGTCTTTTCCTGAAAGGAGCATCATGTCTGTCAACTCACTGGGTCCTCATGAAAAATATGACAGCTCCATAGTCCGCATTTTAGGGATGGGAACACTAAATCTCAGGGAAGGTAGGCCAGGGCTTCCCAAGAGCTGCAGTACTGACATTCTGGACTGGATCACTCTTGGTTGTAGGGGGCTGTCCTGCCCATTGTAGGATGTTTAGCAACTCTGGTTTCTACCCAGTAGATGCCAGTTGCTTGCCCCCTCTTCTGTTAGGACAATCAAAAATGTTAACTGGGCTGGGCTCGGTGGCTCACGCTTGTAATCCCAGCACTTTGGGAGGCTGAGGTGGGCAGATCACCTGAGGTCAGGAGTTCGAGACCAGCCTGGCCAACATGGTGAAACCCCATTTCTACTAAAAATACAAAATTAGCCAGGTGTGGTGGCACATGCCTGTAATCCCAGCTACCGTGGAGGCCAAAGTGGGAGAATTGCTTGAATCTGGGAGGCGGAGGTTGCAGTAAGCCAAGATCCTGCCATTGTACTCCAGCTTGGGCAAAAAGAGTGAAACTCTGTGTCAAAAAACAAAACAAAACCCCAAAAATGTTAACTGGAACTCCTGGGGTAGATTATTAGTTAGGATACAAATTCAGGCACAACCAAGATGCAAAACAAAGCCTTACACTGTCAACAAAAAGAGTCAACTCTTTTCAGCTGGAGTGCAGTGGCACGATCTTGGCTCACTGCAACCTCTGCCTCCCAGGTTCAAGCAATTCTCCTGCCTCAGCCTCCTGAGTAGCTGGGATTACAGGCGGCTGTCACCACACTCGGCTAATTTTTGTATTTTTAGTAGAGACGGGGTTTCAATATGTTGGCCAGGCTGGTCTCAAACTCCTGACCTCAAGTGATCTGCCCACCTTGGCCTCCCAAAGTGCTGGGATTATAGGTATGAGCCACCACACCCAGCCAAACTGCCTTAGTTTCTCAGAGAGTTAGGGGTGTGAGGCTGGGATTAGAATCTCAGTGCAGCCGCTGTTCATCCAGAAAACTCGGCTGGGCATGGTGGCTCACGCCTGTGATCCCAGCACTTGGGAGGCCAAGGCAGGCAGATCACAACGTCAGGAGATCGAGACCATCCTGGCGAACACGGTGAAACCCCGTCTCTACTAAAAAAAATACAAAAAATTAGCCAGGCATGGTGGCGGGTACCTGTAGTCCCAGCTACTCGGGAGGCTGAGGCAAGAGAATGGCGTGAACCCAGGAGGCGGAGCTTGCAGTGAGCCGAGATCGTGCCACTGCACTCCAGCCTGGACGACAGAGCCAGACTCTGTCTCAAAAAAAAAAAAAAAACAAAAAACAAAAAACAAAAAAACCCAGAAAATTCTTTCCCAGCCATGGTCAGAGGCGGGACTGAAAAGGGCCCAAGCCAATCTAGTTAGGAGTGATCATTGCAAGGGACAGAAACCCGACTCTCCTAGCTTGGCAAAGAAGGCCAGATATCATGACGACACTGGGGTGTTCTGTCCCTTTAGGATAGGAAAGTAGTGAGCTTAGGACAACTAGAGCCATGCATGCAGACCCTCTTAGGATCCTTTCTCTTGTTAGTCACCACTGTCACAACCTCAGCATGGAAAACACAGCAGCCAGTTGCTGGCAAGTTCTGTACCTCACAGCTCCAGCCCCTGGAGCTACCAGTCCCTCACTCTGCCCCCATCGCAAATATCTCTGGGGTAGGATTCGTTGTCTCATTTTAGGTCAAGTGTCCATGTTAGGCCAGTCACCCAAGGCTGGGGCAGTGTCCTGTGGGTGAAAGTCTGTGGGTTCAGCGTGGGTCATCTCAGAACAAGGCAGATCCCCTGGGATGTAGGGAGAGGAAAAGGCAGGCTTCAGGAGAAATGATGTAAACTCCCCCACCCCACCTCAATCACAACAAACGGACTCTTTTGGAGGTAGATTAGGCTCCACTGGCTGAGCACTGGCTCAGCAAGGGAAGGCTTCCAGGCATGATCTGGCCTGCAGCCAAGTTTGATTTGTCCCACATAGTGTTTTGAAAAAATGCAAATTAGTTGCCAATATTCACCAGTCAGGAGATTTCACACGAGAATCTCTTTTTCTGACTCCTCCTTAAAAATAAAAATTCTAGCCACAGAGAGTCTGAAGTGTAAATGTGTTCATGGTCACGAGCTTCACAGCCTGGGCAGGGAGGGTGCTGACTGTGACCCTGCCGGAGGCCTCAAGGTGGCCAGTCCTCTCAGGAGAGCCGCCTCCATTCAAGGGCTGTACCAAGATTTCTCACCCTAGGCTGCCATCAAAGGGAGGGTGAGAGATTCATCCAAGCACTCTGCTCTTCAACCTGGATCCTTTCCCAGACTTCTCCCCTGGGCTTATTACATAAATGTTTATTTACACCTGTTCTTCCCCTAAAAGATTCAAGAAGGTTTCAGCTGAAGGAGCCACATAACATAGGAGTAAGGAGGAAATATTTTAACTCTGACTCCCACTGTAATGCTGTTATTATTACTTGTCTCTAAGCCTCCTGGCAGCCAGAGGGAAAGGGGAAACACAAAGAGGTCTTTATTTGTTTATTTTATTTTATTTACTTATTTATTTTGAGATAGAGTTTTGCTCTTGTTGCCCAGGCTGGAATGCAATGGTACAATCTCAGCTCACTGCAACCTCCACCTCCCGGGTTTAAGCAATTCTCCTGCCTCAGCCTCCTAAGCAGCTGGGATTACAGGCATGCGCCACCACACCCAGCTAATTTTGTATTTTTAGTAGAGATGGGGGGTTTCTCCATGTTGGTCAGCCTGGTCTCGAACTCCTAACCTCAGGCAATCCACCAGCCTCAGCCTCCCAAAGTGCTGGGATTACAGGCGTGAGTCAGCACGCCCGGCCTTTTTATTTCTTTTTTAGAAATGGGTTCTTGCTATGTTGCCCAGGCTGGTCTTGAACTCCTGGGCTCAAGCAATCCTCCCACCTCTTAAAGTGCTGGGATTATAGGCGTGAGCCACCACACCTGGCCCATCTTTTTATTGTTATGTGATAGAAGGGAGAGATTCACTCTTCATGAAAGACAAATTATTATTATTATTATTATTATTTGAGACAGAGTTCACTCTTGTTGCCCAGGCTGGAGTGCAATGCGCGATCTCGGCTCACTGCAACCTCTACCTCCCGGGTCCAAGCGATTCTCCTGCCACTAGCTGGGATTACAGGCACGTGCCACCATGGTCAGCTAATTTTGCATTTTTAGTAGAGACAGGGTTTCACCATGTTAGTCAGGCTGGTCTTGAACTCGTGACCTCAAGTGGTCCACCCGCCTTGGCCTCCCAAACTGCTGGGATTCCAGGAGTGAGCCATGGCACCCAACCTTTTTCTGGTTTTAAATAGGAAAAAGAAATGCTTCAGATGGGATAGTAAAAGCAACACAGTGGAGGGGAGGGAAGGTTTGACCCAGATGGCAGAGTCTACAGAAACAGGCCATTGCCCGTGGAGGCAGGATGTTTCTTCCATCTGCCAGGGGATGTCAGAGGACTGGACTAAGAGGGATTCGAGGTCAAGACTTGATAATAGTAAATCCTATAAAACCATTGGTTTAAATTGCACATCCTTGGGCAAGTCTCCTGAGCTCTCAGAAACACAACCACACATTTTTGTGTCAGGCACTGAGAATCACAGATGATTAAAGCCCACATAAATGTCCCCTGCCGGTGTCTGGCATTGTGCTCAGCTCCTGTCAGGTTCTCCATACAGACCTGTTCATTTCTTTTTTTTTTTTTTTCCTTTTTTTGTTGAGACGGAGTCTCACTCTGTCGCCAGGTTAGAGTGCAGTAGTGCGATCTTGGCTCACTGCAACCTCCGCCTCCCAGGTTGGAGCAATTTTCCTGACTCAGCCTCCCGAGTAGCTGGGACTACAGGCGTGCGCCACCACACCCAGCTAATTTTTGCATTTTTAGTAGAGACAAGGTTTCACCATGTTGGCCAGGATGGTCTCAATCTCTTGACCTTGTGATCTGCCCACCTCGGCCTTCTAAAGTGCTGGGATTACAGGCATGAGCCACTGTGCCTGTCTGAGCCCTGTTCATTTTCATATCACTCCTGGCCTACCTCCCTCATTGGGTGATGGCAGATGTCGAAGGAGATAGTGGGGAAGAAAGCACTGTATAAAAGTCGTGTATCACATAGCTATCCTCTTTTTTTTCTTTCTTTCTTTCTTTTTTTTTCGAGAAGGAGACTCGCTCTATCACTAGGCTGGAGTGCAGTGGCACGGTCTTGGCTCACTGCAACCTCTGCCTCCTGGGTTCAAGCCATTCTTCTGCCTCAGCCTCCCAAGTAGCTGGGATTACAGGCATGTGCCACCATGCCCAGCTAATTTTTGTATTTTTAGTAGAGATGGGGTTTCACCATGTTGGCCAGGCTGGTCTTGAACTCCTGACCTCGTGATCCACCCGCCTCAGCCTCCCAAAGTGCTGAGATTACAGGCATGAGCCACTGCGCCCGGCCCATAGCTATCCTCTTGAACTCTACAGAGGCATGTCGCATACCTAGGCCTGGCACCAAGAATGTAATGGAGAAGAGGATATCCCTGGATCAGAAGATCTCATAAACTGGAGGGTACAGAGGTATAAACAGACAAATTATTATTAGTAGTAGTAGTGCTTTTTTCTCTTTTTTTTTTTTTTGAGATGGAATCTTACTGTTGCCCAGGCTGGAGTACAGTGGCACAATCTTGGCTCACTGCAACCTCTGCCTCCCGGATTCAAGCGATTCTCCTGCCTCAGCCTCCCAAATAGCTGGGACTACAGGCATGTGCCACCATGCCCAGCTAATTTAGTAGTAGTATTTTTTGTGAGGGAGTGTTACTCTGTTGCCTAGGCTGGAGTACAGTGGTGTGATCTCAGCTCACTGCAACCTCCGCCTCCCGAGTTCAAGCGATCCTCCTGCTTCAGCCTCCCAGGTATCTGGGACTACAAGTGCACGTCATCATGCTAGGGTAATTTTTGTATTTTTAGTAGAGACTGGGTTTTGTCATGTTGGTCAGGCTGGTCTCGAACTCCTGACCTCAAGCGGTCCGCCCACCTTGGCCTCCCAAAGTTCTGGGATTACAGGTGTGAGCCACTGTGCCCGGCCAACAGACAAATTATAAAACTGTACCTGCTGCAAGAGAAGTATGTGTGCAGAACTAAAAACAGAACCGAAGAAGTGCCTAATTCTTGGGGAAGGGGGTTGTCAAGGAAGGCGTCCCGGAGGATATGACTAGTAATCTGGGTTCTGGAGGTGGAATAAGAGTTTTCCCTGCAAAGGGAAAAGAAGGCTGCAGGTATTAAGCCACGGACTCTGGAGAGAACCTAGTCCTTTCTGAGGACTGTGAGTGGTGTGGCCAAAACACAGAATGCAAGTGAGCCAGTGGCAGGAGGGCAGGCGGATTAAGCATCTAGAAAGTGGCTTTTCAAGGAAGGCTTAGACCCGGACAGAGAACCTGATGACCTTCCCATTACCACCTACTCGAGGAAGCCTTCCCTGGCCCTACCAGCGGCTTTCCACAATGCTAATCTTGTGTTGTGATTTTGTTCTCGTCAGTGGAGAGCAGTGACTGCATCTTCTCATCTTGGCTTGCAGCCTGCCTGGCACTGGGCAGGGCCTCCTTGAAAGCTTGCCTGTGGCAAGAATGGGGCTAGTTTCTTTGGAATTCCTGCCAGGGGTTGCCTGTTTGCTTAGAAACCAAGATTTCAGAAAGGCTTGGAGGTTTCCTGGGCATCATGCTGTGTGCAGGTTTTTAAAATGCCTTGAGAGGTTTTGCAGAGTCCTGGGAGCTTTCCCATCATCTGAGAGCTGTCAGGATGGGGAAGGGCAGGTGTGTCAGGGTTCAACCCGGAACAGGAGGACAGGAGGCGGGAATGTACAGGGTCCCTGAGTAAGAATGGCTGCAATGTTCAGATTCCAGCCCTGGAGGGTGGCACAGGCTCCTCATTGTTCCGCCCCCTCAGTTCTCCACACTGGCTGAGTAGGAAGGGCTTGGGAAGGCTGAGAGACCAGCTTTGGGAGAAGAGCAAAGGCTACAGGCTCTCTCAAAAGACTATCACAGTCTCGGTCAACCACCCTTTCAGAGAACCCCTGGCAGGCAGAGCTTTTTTCTCCTTCCCTCATAAGGTACGAAGGGCTCAGTATTTGGAGCCTGGAGACCTGGGTGTCCAGCTACTGATTCACTGTGTGAACCTTGGCAGCTCCATTTCCATCTATTTCTGCAGCTGTAAACAGCTGGAACTGATGAGAAAGTCAGAGGAAATCATGGAAGGATACATAAAAATCATACCTAAAAACGGAAATCAGAGTGCCAAGGCAACAATTTGAATGGCTAACATGGACTGAGCTCATGGACTAGCAATTGCCCGTTGCAGTTTTTTGTTTGTTTGCTTTGAGGCAGAGTTTCGCTCTTTCGCCCGGACTGGAGTGAAGTGGTACGATCTCGGCTCATTGCAACCTCTGCCCCTTGGGTTCAAGTGATTCTCCTGCCTCAGCCTCCCGAGTAGCTGGGTTTATAGGTGCCCACCATGACGCCCGGCTAATTTTTGTATTTTTAGTTGAGACGGGGTTTTGCCATGTTGGCCAGGCTGGTCTTGAACTCCTCACCTCAGGTGATCTGCCCGCCTCAGCCTCCCAAAGTGCTGGGATTACAGGTGTGAGCCACTGTGCCTGGCCCTCATTGCATTTTTTTGTTGTTGTTGTTGGTGAGACAGAGTTTGGCTCTTGTCACCTGGCTGGAGTGCAATGGTGTGATCTAGGCTCACTGCAACCTCTGCCTCCCGGGTTCAAGAGATTCTTCTGCCTCAGCCTCCCAAAGTAGCTGGGATTACAGGTGCCCACCACCACGCCCAGCTAATTTTTTTGTATTTTTACTAGAGCAGGGTTTCACCATGTTGGCCAGGCTGATCTTGAACTCCTGACCTCGTGATCTGCCTACCTCGGCCTCCCAAAGTGTTGGGACTACAGGCATGAGCCACCGTGCCTGGCCCCCATTGCATTCTTATAGCAACCATGCAAGTGGGCCCTCACTGCTGTTCACCAAAGGTTTCTGACTCTCTAGCTGTCAGCATATGGTGGGATTAAACTTCCCTGCCTCCTTGTGATGAGTGGGGCCATATGACTAGTTTTGGCCAATTAGTTGTAATTAGAAGTGAGTGCAGGCCGAAGCATCTAATGGCTAGTCCACAATTTGTCACTCCCTCCTTCCCTCTGCCACGTGACTAGCAATGCACTAGAAGGCAGCCTGGGTCCTAGAGGGAAGAAGGCACAGAACGAGCCTTAGTGGACCCAAATTACTGTGGACATGAGACATGGATGGGAAATCAATGTATCATCGCAGCCAGGCGTGGTGGCTCAGGCCTGTAATCCCAGGACTTTGGGAGGCTGAGGTAGGAGGATCACTTGAGGCCAGGAGTTTTAGACCAGCCTGGGCAACACGGCAAAACCCTGTCTCTACAAAAATTAGAAAAATTAGGCTGGGTGTGGCTCATGCCTATAATCCCAGGACTTTGGGAGGCTGAGAAGGGTGAATCATTTGAGGTCAGAAGTTTGAGACCAGCCTAATCAACATGGTGAAACCTTGCCTCCACTAAAAATACAAAATTAGTTGGGTGTGGTGGCCCACACCTGTAATCCCAGCTACTTGGGAGGCTAAGGCAGGAGAATTGCTTGAAACTGGCAGGCAGAGTTTGCAGTGAGTCGAGATCATGCCATTGCACTCCAGCCTGGGCAACAAGAGCAAAACTCCATCTCTTTTTTTTTTTTTTTTTTTGAGGCAGAGTCTCGCTCTGTCGCCCGGACTGGAGTGCAGTGGCCGGATCTCAGCTCACTGCAAGCTCCGCCTCCCGGGTTTATGCCATTCTCCTGCCTCAGCCTCCGGAGTAGCTGGGACTACAGGCGCCCGCCACCTCGCCCGGCTGGTTTTTGTATTTTTAGTAGAGACGGGGTTTCACCGTGTTAGCCAGGATGGTCTCGATCTCCTGACCTCGTGATCCGCCTGTCTTGGCCTCCCAAAGTGCTGGGATTACAGGCTTGAGCCACCGCGCCCGGCAACTCCATCTCAAAAAAAAAAAAAAAGGAAAATTAGCTGGGCGTGGTGGCACATGCCTGTAGTCCCAGCTACGCGGGAGACTGAGGTGGGAGGATCACCTGAGCCTGGGTAGGTCGAGGCTACAGTGAGCTGTGATTGCGCCACTGCACTCCAGCTTGGGCAACAAAGTGAGACCCTGTCTCAAAAATAAATAAATAAATAAATATGTTGTTATCAGCCACTGGGATTTGGGAATGGTTGTTACTGCAGCATAACTTGACTCGTCCTGACTGATATAATCTCCATTTTACAGATGAGACGGGAGCTCAGGGGGATTGACTTGTTTGAAAATCACATAGTTTAACAAACTCAGGCTTGAAGGACTCCAGAGTCTATGCCACTTGTCTGGGAGGCCACCAGGATGGTTTTGTGGTTGAGTGGAGGCCTCTGTTCTCTGAGGCCACTTCCAGGCCTATGGATATTTTCTTTGATGGGAAAGCACCATATGTATAGATAGGAGAGGGCCATTGTCACTTTGGGCCCCTAGAGGGCAGCTGAACCTTGGCCTGTAATTACTGGGCAGGCAGTGTCCTCTAAGCCTCTAAGCAGGGCAGATGGGCAGGAGGATGTGGAGATGAACAAGACTCAGGCCTTGCTCTCAAAGCCCTAACAGCCTGGCAGGGAGCAAGATGGAGGAATTGTAGATCTTGAAGTAGAAGGGACTGACCACATGAGGGCATCTGATCCCTATTTTAAAAGGCAACTGAGTCCCAGAAGCACAAGTTAATCTGATAGACGTTGCCTGGTGAATCGTTGGCCAAAGTGGGGAGAGAACCCAGGGCCCCTGATTTCAGCCCAAGGCTGCTTATCTCACAGAGATCATGTAATCCAATGGGGCTGGACCCAGGAAAGTCTCCATTGCTCCAATCTGTCCTGGCAGAGCTGTGCCCTCTCCTTCCCAGCACCCTCTGTTCTTCCTTAAGTCAGGCTGGTCCTCAGGGCCTCAAAGCAAGGAAGCACCAGATAGCTCCCCTCCCCCATCCACTGGGATCCCAGCAGGTTGCCCTGGTAAGCAGAGCTCAGCCAAGTTTGAGAACCTAAAGCTGTAAGGGGAGAGAAAGGATAAGAAGAGGGATGGGGGCTGGGCGCGGTGGCTCACACTTTTAATCTCAGCACTTTGGGAGGCTGAGGTGGGCAGATCACGAGGTCAGGAGATCAAGACCCTCCTGGCTAACACGGTGAAACCTTGTCTCTACTAAAAATACAAAAAAAAATTAGCTGAGCGTGGTGGCAGATGCCCGTAATCCCAGCTACTCAGGAGGCTGAGGCAGGAGAATGGTGTGAACCCGGGAGGCAGAGCTCCCGTCTCATCTGTAAAATGGAGCTTGCAGTGAGCCGAGATGGCGCCACTGTACTCCAGCCTCGGCAACAGAGCAAGACTCCGTCTCAAAAAAAAAAAAAAAAA
>NW_012115588.1:695903-705204 GCF_000951035.1 Colobus angolensis palliatus
CAGCTACTCAGGAGGCTGAGGCAGGAGAATGGTGTGAACCCGGGAGGCAGAGCTCCCGTCTCATCTGTAAAATGGAGCTTGCAGTGAGCCGAGATGGCGCCACTGTACTCCAGCCTCGGCAACAGAGCAAGACTCCGTCTCAAAAAAAAAAAAAAGAAAAAAAGAAGAGGGATGGGTGCTAGGCCCACACAATCACCATTCAATCATTAATTAATTTATTTATTACTTCTTTCTAAAGAAATTTACTGGTCGGATGTGGTGGCTCATGCACGTAATCTCGGCACTTTGGGAGGCCGAGGCAGATGGATCACTTGAAGTCAGGAGTTCGAGACTGGCCTGGCCAACATGTTGAAACCCCGTCTCTACTAAAAATACGAAAATTAACCAGGTGTGGTGGCATACGCCTGTAATCTCAGCTACTTGGGAGACTGAAGTAGGATTATCCTGAGGCTTGAACCCGGGAGGTGGAGGCTGCAGTGAGCCGAGATCCCGCCACTGCAGTCCAGCCTGGGTGAGAGATTGAGACTCTCAAGAAAAAGAAACTTACCGAAGCCAATTCTTGTCAGGCCGTGGGGCCCGGAGAAGATCCAGGCCCTTCAGAACTGAGCTGTCGGCCGTGCATGGTGGCTTATGACTGTAATCCCAGCACTTTGGGAGGTGGAGGTAGGAGTATTGCTTGAGCTCAGAAGTTTGAGACCAGCCTGAGCAACACAGGGAGACCCCCATCTCTACAAAAAATAAAAAATTAGCTGGGCGTGGTGGTGCATGCCTGTGGTCCCAGCTACTCTGGAGGCAGAAGCAGGAGGATCACTTGTGCCCAAGAGGCTGCAGTGAGCCATGATTGCGCCACTGTCTTCTAGCCTGGGCGACAGAGTGAAACCCTGTTCAAAAGAACTAACAACAACAACAACAAACAAAACAGAGCTGAGCTAATATGGTAGCCACAAATTAAAGTAAAAGATCCAGTTCCTTGGTCACTATAGCCACATTTTAAGTGATCGGTAGCCATCTGTGGCTAGTGACTACTGTACTGGACAGCACAGACATAGAACATTTCCATTATCACCGAAAGTTCTATTGCCCAGTGCAGCTCCAGAAGCTTACTCACTAAAGAGAGACACACAGGAGAGCAGACTAGACAACATAGTGTTGTGTGGGCTGCAATGTCCTCCTCGGCAAAAAGCAGGTGATGAGGCGGAGATTAAAGGAGATGCCAGGAGAATGTTTAGCCTAGTTCCTGACTCAGGGTGAGTGCTCAGAGGACATCTGCCATCACTGTAGAGGACAGTACTATAGGATCTGTTTACATACCCATCTTCCTAGCAGACTGTGAGCTCCGCCCAGCCCTGGCATGGTGCCGGGCACAGAGCAAGTGCTCAGGAAATAGTAGCTGTTATCAGCACCATCGTTGTTATCACTATTGCTATGACAGAGGCAGCCGGGGACTGTGGGAACACAGAAGAGGGCTCCCATCCCGACCCCAGGGCCAGGGGCTGCTGAGAGTCTGCATTGCCAGAGCCAGACTGGGTGCCTTTGTGGTCCCCTCAGGGGCAGGCCTAGGGGCCTCTTCACACCCTTAGGGTCTGGGTACAGGGTCCAGCTGGAGCAAGCTGGGGCTCAGGAAATAGTTGTTGAAGGAGCTCTAGCCTCTGGGAACTCCAGCCCTTTGAGGAAAGACCAGGTGAGTGGGCAAGATGGCCTGAGAGTTGCAGAGCTGAACAGGGCATGAAGGGCACAGAGGGAGAGCCTGGGGGAGATTGGCGCTGGGACCATCGGAGTATAGCCATATTTGGAGTATCCCTGTTTTTACTGCATACTCCTCAGGCATCAGAGTCTGTGGGAGACAGAGCAGATTTGGGGAGGGCAGGCTGCAGGGAACCACCCCGCAGGTGGCCGTGAGTGCCAGCCTGGCCATTACCAGCCTCCCATGGCTCTTCAGGATTCCAGAGGCTCAGAGCAGCCATTCACAGCCGCCCACTCCTAGAAAGCCAGCTCCTCCCTGCACCAGAGCCCAGTCCAGCCCAGTCTCCGGGGGATGTAGCTGGTGGGACAGTTAGCAGAGGGCTGGGCCCTGTGCCTGGAGACTGTGGCCTGGAAGCTGAGCAGGAGCCGATGAGGGGACCAGATGGACAAGGCCCCTAAGCTGGCCACCATGGCCAGACTCTGGGTAAAAGGGAGGTGAGGGGCCTGCGTGTGTCTCATCATCCACTGGATCCTTCTTGTCCTCTGATCAAGGTAGGTGTGTGTGGGGGGGTGGGGGGTGGGGTAGGGAAGGACCAAGCAATCCATGGAAGATGGGAGTGTAGTGAGGGGATGGGGGTTGGGTGACGCCCTCGGACAACCTGTCCTCTGGCCTGCTCTCTGTGTGTGGGTGTGCACACTGAGGGGAGCTGTTTGTGGCTAAGTGCAGGGTAAATGTGTGTGCCCAAGTGTATGTGGTTATGTAGGAGCAGGCAGGAGATCAGGGCTGCAGCAATAGGCCAGGTGGGAAAGGGTTGGAGGCCAGGGCAGTCTTGGATATAAATATATGACAGAAGAGGGATGTGGGGCTGGGGGCACCATTGTGAGGGGTGATGCCTTCCCCGTCTGGTGTCCTGCCTTCCCCGTCCCTGCTCCAGACTTCAAGGACCTGGCTACATGATCACTCCCCTCCCCATGAACCCTCTGGAACTGACTCCTCCCACCAGCCCTGGCCTTGTCCCCCAGCTGCAGGTCCCAGCCTGCTGTGTTAAAAGCAGCCAAACCAACTTTGTTTCAGGGGGTGAGTGACTTGGAGTCCAGAGTGGCAGGGAGTGGCCATCTACTAAGACCACAGCCAGAGTCCTGAGCTTCATCCTTGACACCTCTTTGTGCCTACTCCCTAGCCCGGGCAGTCCTGCTGCTTCTACCCCTGTGCAATGCAGCCTCCTCCAGCCCCAGCCCTAGCCCTGCCCCTTCCACAGCCCACGGAGCAGAGAGTTTCAGCTATGTCCTCATGGGATCCTTGCTTCAATCCTGCTCCCCTCGGATCCCTCCGTCACACTGCCCCTGAGTGCCGTTCCCACCTGCAGATCTGAATGGGTCACATTCCCTGGCCTGAGCATTGCTGTAGCCTGGCCTGGACCCCAGCTCACCTGCAGCCTTGGCTCTCCCCTCCCTGCTAGAAACAGCCTAGGAGCCCCATGTTGGATTTTCAGAAAGATGCCACACTTTCTCACCTTTGGGCCTTCTGTAGGAATAGCCCCAGCTCAGGTCTAGCCTCCCGCCTTTGTACCCCTAATGCTTAGCTTGGCGGAGCCCTGCCTACTTCCTTGCCTGGCATCCCTGGGCACGGCAGGCTCTCCAAGGGCAGGGACCATGGCTTGTTCACCGGATAAGCTCCTTCTGTGAACACTCACTGCCTCTCCATTTCCCAAGCTCACCTTCTCCAGGGCTGGCTCTCTTTCCGACTCCAGCACTAGGCCAGCTCAGGGCTCTTCTTTGGTTCTGGAGCTCCAAGTCAAATTGGTCCTCTCTCATCCTTCTACCTGGACACCTGAGCTCCTATGTTGGCTGCTGTGGCTGGGAACCCACAACCCTTTGGTTCTTTCTGGAACAGAAAGGGAGAGAGATCTCCAGTAAGCACTGCCCTCCTCTGGAGTCCCTGAACATGTATACGACCTCCACAGAGCTGCCACAGAGATGGGGGCCACACTCAGGCTCAGGCAAAGGGAGATGTAAGCCCGGCCTGAGTTCCCCCATGCTGGAAGCAGACTGCTCACTGGATGTGCCCACCCCTCTGTGTGGTGGCTGGCCAGGGGTGGGGTGGGTATGAGGTACAGGTCGGTCTGCAGCAGGTAGGAGCCATAGGGGGACTGAAGGAAGTTACATGTGCCCTCCACTAAGGACTGGACAGTCCCCAGAACCAGGCCCCTTCAGACCTGGCATGCTCAGCTGCTGGTCAGGAAAGGGAGGACTGAGACCTCCAGGCCTGAGCTCCTCACCCCTGCCTGACCTCTTCTTTCTGTTGATTGCCTCAGGGGAAGACAAACAACCTGGATGGACCATGACTTGGCTCCTTCTCCTCCAGAGATGCAGTCGCACGGAGCTCCAGGCCCGGGAACCTCCTTCTCCCATAGCCATGTGCTGGGGCGCCCTACCCGCCCCTCGAGACTCCCTGGAGGAGGGTCCCCCCTCACCTCCGTCCTCAGGAAGACCATCCATTTGGATACCTTCCCCCAAAGCCATATCCCACAGACCTCCAGTCGGCTGGGCCTTGGAGCCAGGACCCGGAGTGTGCCCCCACAGGAGATGGGCATTGCTCTGGGGGCTTCCTTGAGCCCCCTGCCCACCAGCAGCCTTGTACCCAGGAAGCTCAGCTCCATCTCCTTGACTCTCCGTCAGAACATCCAGGCACGGTCCCTGGATCGCCCACTGTCTCACTGGGAAGAGTTGCCTACCCCAGGAAAGAAGGCTGCTCCCCATGAAGGAGAGAGGGTGTCCTCGCCAGGCTCACCACCTGTGACCCTAGTGCCAGGGGGCAGGGTCCACTCTGAGGGCCCAGGGAACCCAGGTCTGACCAAATCCAGCAGGATGCTTGCCACGGAGAAGCCCCTGGTGAGTTCCTACCTGGCCTTACCTTTCCAATCCCGGTTAGCCCAGAGTGCACCAGTCCTTGCAGAGCCAGGCTCGGTAGGCCAGGGGCACCTTGTCTCAGTGACAGACCACACGCCTACCCGAGCTTCTCCAGGAAAAGGCAAGCCCCGGGCCAGGGGGATCCCCAGACCCCGGGGGCGTCTCCAAAGGGCCAACGCGGCTGTGAATCTGACTGCTACGGATACAAGGACAGACACAGCCAGACATTTAGCCACAATGGCCACCAAGAGACCTAGCTTGGCTATCAATTTAGCCACAACAAACACATCCGGACTGGACACAGGCACAGAGTTCCCCGCTGTGGATATCAAGCCGGGCACAGCCAGAGACTTATCTTCGGTAGGGACAGTCAAGTCAGGCAAAACCACGAACTTGGCTACAGCAGGCACAATCAAGCCAGGCACAGCCATGAATCTGACTACAGCAGGGACAACCAAGCCAGGGATGGTCATGGATTTGATAGCCTCAGACCCAGACAAGCTGGGCAAAGCCATGGCTACAAGAAGCACAGCCAACCCAGATATGACTACAAAGGGCACAGCCATGGATTCAGCAACATCAGACCCAGTCAAGCTGGACACAATCACAGCTACAGTGGGCACCACTAGGTTGGAAACAGCCATGGCTTTGGCCAGAGTAAACAGAGCCAAGCTGGGCACGGCTATGAATTCTCTTGCTTTGGACACAAGTAGGATGGGTACAGCTCTGGGTTCAGTTGTGCCAGTAACCCCAGACCCAGCCACTGGGAAGACCACACTGGGGAGTGTTAATAACCTAACCATATCAGACGTTGCTACATGCCTGCTAATGCCAATCAGATCCACACACCCAGCCCTAGACCACACTAATGCTGCCACGGACGGAGCCACAGAGCCTGCCTCCCTGGACCTGGCCACAGAATCCAAAGGTAAATGCAGAAACTTGGTTGGGGATGGACTAGGCTGCCGGTGGAGGTGGAAGTGGGTAAGCTTGGAGATGGCTCATGCTTGCATGGGTTGGGAAAGGGAGGAAGGACTCTAAGGTCAGAGTTGAATGGGTTGGGAGATAAGGAAATGGGGGTTCTAGGGCCAGACATAGGGACTATACCCTGAGCTGGGTTATAACCTGCCAGTCTGAGGTCAGGCTGAGGGAAACTATCAGAAAGAAGGTTTTGGCCAGGTGTGGTGGCTCATACCTGTAATCCCAGCACTCTGGGAGGCTGAGATGGGAGGACTGCTTGAGGGCAGGACTTCAAGACCAGCCTGAGCAACATGGTGAGACTATCTCTATAAAAATTAAAAAATAAGGGTTGGGCGCAGTGGCTCACACCTGTAATCCTAACACTTTGGGATCCCCAAGGTGGGCGGATCACTTGAGGTCAGGAGTTCAAGACCAGCCTGGCCAATATGGTGACACCTCATCTGTACTAAAAATGCAAAAATTACCCAGGTGTGGTGGCACATGCCTATAGTCCCAGCTGCTTGGAAGGCTGAGGCACGAGAAGCATTTGAACCTGGCAGGCGGAGGCTGCAGTGAGCCGAGATCATGCCACTGCACTCCAGCCTAGTGACAGAGTAAGACTCTGTCTCAAAAAATAAAATAAGATAAAATAAAATAAAAAATTAGCAGGGCATGGTGGCATGCATCTGTGGTCCCAGCTACTGGGGAGGCTGAGGTGGGAGGATTGCTTGAGCCCAAGAGGTCGAGGCTGCAGTGAGCCATGATTGTGCCACTGCACTCTGGCCGCATGGGTGACAGAGCAAGACCTTGTCTCAAAAAAAAAGAAGAAAAAGGAAAAGAAAGGTTAACAGGGGTAACTTGTGGAGGAGCAATTATGGTGAGTCCTCCTTTTAGCATCTCCTGGGGTTGTTTCTTTGTTCCCTGAAGAGGTGGAATAATCTGGTGATCAATAGGTGTGTCCAGCTTTTTTTTTTTTTTTTTTTTTTTTGAGACGGAGTCTCGCTCTGTCACCCAGGCTGGAGTGCAGTGGCCGGATCTCGGCTCACTGCAAGTTCCGCCTCCCGGGTTCACGCCATTCTCCTGCCTCAGCCTCCCGAGTAGCTGGGACTACAGGCGCCCGCCACCTCGCCCGGCTAGTTTTTTGTATTTTTTTAGTAGAGACGGGGTTTCACCATGTTAGCCAGGATGGTCTCGATCTCCTGACCTCGTGATCCGCCCGTCTCGGCCTCCCAAAGTGCTGGGATTACAGGCTTGAGCCACCGCGCCCGGCCATGTCCAGCTTTAAAAGCAGTGGCTCATAGCTGTAATCCCAGCCCTTTGGGAGGCTGAGGCGGGTGGATCACGAGGTCAGGAGTTCAAGACTAGCCTGGCCAAGGTGATGAAACCCCATCTCTACTAAAAATACAAAAAATTAGCCAGGTGTGGCCGGGCACGGTGGCTCATGCCTGTAATCCCAGCACTTTGGGAGACTGAGCTGGGCGGATCACGAGGTCAGGAGATCGAGACCATCCTGGCTAACACAGTGAAACCTGGTCTCTACTAAAAAATACAAAAAATTAGCCGGGTGTGGTGGCGAGCGCCTGTAGTCCCAGCTACTCGGGAGCCTGAGGCAGGAGAATGGCGGGAACTCGGGAGGTGGAGCTTTCAGTAAGCCTAGATGGCGCCACTGCACTCCAGCCTGGGCGACAGAGCGAGACTCCATCTCAAAAAAAAAAAAAAATTAGATAACAAAATATTGAGAGGCAGAGAATTGCTTGAACCCGGGAGGCGGAGGTTGCAGTGAGCTGAGATTGTGCCACTGTACTCCAGCCTGGGCAACGGAGTCTCAAAAAAAAAAAAAAAAAAAGCAAGCCTCCTACTTCCTATATGAAAATACTGACTAGCACTTTAGGAAGTTGTGATTTGTCTAATAGGTAGTCTCTGCAGCCTCCTCTGAATGTGAGATAATGACCTCACCTGAGACTTTCCAAATCCATTTACACTCAGCCTTTTAGGAAGTATCTGCTGCTTAAAAGGTGCCTTACCTGGATGCCTCTTTCTTGGTCCCCCACCCCCAGCCCTTTAATCCTGAAAGGTAAGTTGGAGCCGTGTATATATGGAAGTCCTACACAGAACTCTAAATAGGTCAACACAAGAGCTGGACATTCATTTGGTCTTAGAAAGCCTGTGACATGCCTAAAGTCACACCAAAGCTGGCTGGTGGCAGTAAGCTGACTGGAATCCAGATTGTTGAAATTTCTACTTTGGACAGCCTCATTTCCAACATTTCAAGGGCTCAGAGTTTCTGGGTCTGGAAAGGTGCCTCGAAGGCATCCAGTCTAACGCCTGAATTGAGTCTTTAGATTGTCAGACCCCTTTCCCTCCACTCCGCACACTCAGTCTGGACACCTCACCTAAATTCTGGTCTTCACTTCTCCCTACCAGACCTCAGCTCTCCCTCCTTCTGCAGCCCAGCCCTGTCTCCTGAAGTGCAGATGTGGGCAGCCAGCAGCTAGCTGGTTTATCTACCAGACATCCTGGATGTCTCCCGGACATGTCCACAGGTAGCCCTTTTCTTCTTGAACTGACTCCTGCCTCCCTGATCTCACTCTCTCAGCTGTAGGCATTGCCTAACCTTCTATCAGGTGCCTAGAAACCTGGGTATCCTCTTCTTCCTCATCTCTCTCTTGCCATCTCATCCAGTCTATTTCCCACCTTGTTGATTTACCTCTTCAGTACTCAACTATCTGGCTGGCTGTCCTTTCCTCTCCATCCTTCTGCCCCTTTGAGGCCACCTCCCACCCACTGACTTGTTCCCTGTCCACACACAACTGCTGCAACGACTCACATATTGAATGGCAGCACTTTCGGCTTAATATTCGTCAGTGACTCACCATTACCTTCCATTAAAGTCCAGCTTCCAAAGCTGCGTGTGGACTTCTCCAGCCTCTTATTTAGCTCTGCACACCTGTCTGGAATTTTCTCTGCTTCAGTGACACCAAGGACTCTGGGCTGTCCACCAGCACCAGGCAGCTCTCACCTCTGGGCCCCCTCACCTCCGCTGTCTTCTCTTTGCAGAATGCCTCTCCCTTTCCATTCTTCCCTTCCACTCCCATTTGCCTTTCCATCTGGCCCTCATCTCCTCCAAGAAGTCTTCCAAGCCCCCTCTCCCCAGGTTGCCCACCTGCCTGCACCCTCAGTCCCCTGTGTGCACCCCAGCGCCTGCATTAGGACATTCCATCTTCCTGTTCCCTCCATTAGACCCAGAACCTTCAAGGGGACGGATGGTTGTCCTCACCCCTGTGCTCCCAGGGCCTGGCAATATGCTGTCCATTAGTATCCACTGAATGCATGACATTTTTTTCTAATGGGCAAGTTGAGGCTCAGGGAAGTTCCTGGCTGGCCTAAGATTATTGGTTCATCATCCCGGAGCAGGGCCTGGAACCCGGGCCCCTGACTCAGGGCTCTACAGGCACCCGCGCAACACCCCAGCCCCCGCGTGACTCACGCGCGCTCACGGCCGCCCGCAGTTGCCACTGGTCCCCTGCTCCCACCGCCCCTCCCTGCCGCAGCCTAGCGGGTAAGGGGCCGGGAGCGGATCCAGGGGGACAGATGGGACTGGGGCGCAGGCACCTTTCCGGCCCGGGCACCTGGAGCCCGCGGGTGCGGCTCCTGGGCTCTACAGGCACCCGCGCAACACCCCAGCCCCCGCGTGACTCACGCGCGCTCACGGCCGCCCGCAGTTGCCACTGGTCCCCTGCTCCCACCG
>NW_012115588.1:705644-711031 GCF_000951035.1 Colobus angolensis palliatus
CCGCCAGGAGGAGGCTGCGGCCCGGACCAGTGCGGCCGGAGGCGCTCCCGGGGGAGGGTTTCCGCGCCGAGGAGCCCACGCGCCGTGACAGATGCGCGGACACACGCACACACGGTGGCACCCACCTCGAGGGAGACAGTCTCGCAGAGGGGCAGACACAGGACGCGGGGAGACGCAGGGACCCACGGACACGCAAGCAGGGACCCTGATGCGCACAGAAAGCCCCACGCTGGAGTACACCAAGACACGCATACACACACACACACCACGCACAGGTGCCAGGGTCATGCCAGCCGGATGAGAGACCTGTTCACTGATACATACGTCCCCTCTCCCCCAACCCCCACAGGCACACGCTGAGACAGGCACCAGCTGGTGGTCTCCAAGGGAACCCGTCGGCCTCTGGAGGACTGGGATGGGGGAAGTGGTGTCCCAGGGCCCTCCACTCCTGCGAATGGGAAAGGACCGAGAGAGCTTTCGGTGATTCCTTTTCCCAGAGCCTAGGGCTGGAACTGGGGTGGGCTGGAATTGCCTCTGTGGGGGGTGGTGGGGTCTTGAAGGCTGCTAGGGGCTGAGGAAGATCCCCCTTCAGGCTGGAAGGAAGAGGGGGCACTGCACTAAGCAGGTGCTATTTTGGAAAGGTCCCCTCCCCCAGCTGCCACCTTCTCACAGAGGGGTGGGGTCCCTGGGCCAGACAAAGCCAAAACCATTCATTTGCCCGTAAAAGGAAGTGCCAGGGTCTTTGCTTAGCATGGGAATGGAGGGGCTGTTTCTGTGGGGGACTTGGCTGCGCCCCGTCAGGTGGATGGTGCCTCTCCCTGGAGCACTGATGGGGCAAGTAGCTTCTGGCAGAGGGTACTGCAGGCAGATCCCCCTTCTCCAGGGGCCCTGGGAGAGCCAGGAGCTGAGGGGGGCCCCAAGGACTGTCTAGCCAGGATGGCAGACTTGAGCTGCACTCTGCTGTGAGCCCGACCTGAGCTCTTCCCCATCCTTGGGGAGCCCCCCTCCAATCCTTGTTGCAGAGGAGGGAGGAGGTCTCAACAATTCTACTCTCTTGACTGTGGCCAAGACAACAGCCATTGCTCACTGAGGGTCAGCTGCTCTGCACTGGGAGAAGCATCTGAGGGAAGAGAAAGGTGATGTCTCTGATACCTGCCTCACTCTGAAGCTCTCATTCACTCATCATTCATTCATTCATTTATTGAGGAGTGCGTGTGGTATGCTAGGTAGACTGGGACACAGAGATCAATAAGACATGGCCCTGCCCTAAAGAAGGGTGAGAACTAGTATTGTATTTGTGCCAGATAATTTACATCCTTCATTCTATATAGCCTTCATAGCAACCCAGCAAGGTAGGTTCTATCTCCAGTTTTTTGAGCAGAGAATGAGGCTCACAAGGGTCACCCAGCCAGAATTCAAGCCTGGGTCACCTGCCCATCTGAGGTTAACATGGTGGGATCAGGGGAGCTGTAGGGGCAGAGGATGGAGCTACAGAATCCAGCTCCAGAGCAGCATTGGTTCTGTGCCCCAGAGGTTTTTATTTGTCAGGCACCCTTACCAGCCAGTGGGTACTTGAGGGCAACAACCTTGTCTGGGGTACATAAGTGTCCTTGGAATTTAGCCTAGGGCTTGGCTGGTGTAGACCCCCATTTGACAGCATAGGAAATGGCCTGCATGGGATGGAATGAATGAATGAATGAATGAATGTGATGAGTACCAGAATACCTGCAGCGGGTACAGAAGAGGGCCATTCACATCAGATGGCAAAGCAGAGGCTTTCCTGGGAGTAGCAGTGGGGATAAATGCTGGAGGAGGAGGAGGAGGAGGAGGAGGAGGAGGGAGCCAGGGTTGGAGGGGGAACAGGATCTTCCAGCAAAGCTTGTGGCACTGTGACCTGCACATATTTTCTGTACTTGAGGCTGATGGGTGGCTTGTTAGCATGTGACTAGCATGTCATTGGCATATGGTGGGGAGGCTGACTTGGCAGCAGGCACTCTGTACAGTGCACACAATGGGTGCTCATATGTGCTTGCTGGAGGAAATGAAAGTGAGATCTACCAGGTCCTGGTCCTGCAGCGGGCCTGTGGTAGCCCCCAGATGCTGCTTGGGAATCTGGTAGGACCCTCTCTCCATCAGGGTCTATCTTTTGGGAGTGCTCCTTTAGGATGCTGCAGTTGACAGGCCAGGGCTCAGCAGGCCATGGTGAGAACAAACACTTTATAGGAATCTTTACACAACCTCTCATAGTAAATACAAGGCATACTTTCCAAGTACCTAAAATGGGGATAAGATCACCCCCTGCCAAAACCACGTGGCTCTATCTTATAACACAGGTTGAGACCAAATGGGCTCAGCTGCAGAGGCATAAGGGGCAATGGAAAGGCCCAGCTTGTGTGAGCAGCTGGGCAGGAAAAATGGGGCATTGGTCCCAGTGCAGGTGTGCTGAGTGGGGCCTGTGAGCCACGTGCAAGAGTGGAGGAGCAGGGCCAGGCTGCTGAGAGTCAGCTGCTGCAGGGCTGAGCCAATCTTGCTGCCGTGTGGAGCTGCCTGGCTGGGAACAGCTTCCTGGGAAGCAAGAGAGAGCCATGCCAGGCCCTGGGGAGGTCCTGAGGCTTTGGCAGATTTGGCTGTGCCTGGGAGTGACAGAAGAAAGGACAGTTTCCCATTGGGAGAGAGGGTCTTGCCAGTACCAGTGGAAGGACCAGGTGGAGAGAGATGAGAGTAGACTCCTGGCTGGGTTTAGGGGTGGGAAGGGAACACTCCTGTCCCCTCTCCCTCTCCTCCATCTGCTGCTCCATCAGGCCTCCCTGTAAGGTTGAGACTCTGCAGGGTGTTAGTCATGAAACATAGGATTCTAGAACGGCAGAGCTGGAAGGTGTCCTCAAGAGCACATGGGGTCCAATAACCATGCTTGTGTAACTGGCATCTGGGGACACCTTCCTTTAACCAATGCTTTCACATGTACTGTTTCATTTCCCCTACAGACCTGAAAGGGGCTGGGGCGAAAGGGTCTGGGACCTATTGCTCAGTGCCTCTTCTTTTTTTTTGAGACAGCGTTCCACTCTTTCTCCCAGGCTAGAGTGCAGTGGCACAATCTCGGCTCACCGCAACTCCATCTTCCAATTTCAAGCAATTCTCTTGCCTTAGCCTCACCGGTAGCTAGGATTACAGGCGTCCGCCACCACGCCCGGCTAATTTTTGTATTTTTAATAGAGATGGGGTTTCGCTATGTTGATTAGGCTGGTCTCGAACTCCTGACCTCATGATCTGCCTGCCTCAGCCTCCCAAAGTGCTGGGATTACAGGCGTGAGCCACTGCGCCCGGCCATTGCTCAGTGCTTCTCAGCATTAAGTCTCATGAATGCTCACCACAGTCTTAGTGATGATCCTACCGTTTTATAGAGGGGGATGCAGGCTCATAGTGGGGAGGTGGTCTTCCCAAGTCCACAAAGCTGAGAAGTAGCAGAGCCAGGCTCTTTCCACTTCACCCCACATCCCAATCGTATGGATGGGGAAATGGAACTGCTCTATTCTAGAACCTGCCCTGGTGGCCAGTGGCCTGATAAGGAAACCCAAAAATTTCTCCTGTGTGTGAACACACCCATGATCCACTAAACCCAGGGAGATGTTTGCCCTTCCTCACTAGGGAGGGGCTGGTTCCTCAGCCTCCTCTTTCATCTGCCATCCACCACTCCAAGAGCACACTGTGTCGTCTTAGGCAAGTGATGCCCTCATCTGGTTCTCATCCCCTCCCCACTGGTCCCACAGATTCAGAACAATGGCTGGGAGGGTGTCTGGGCTCCTCCAGGCACAGACTCCCCTACTCTGCAGTGGTGCTCATGGTACAGAGGACATCGAGGCTGGGAGACGAGAGTGATGACCACTTTTCAGAGAAGGGTAGCCCTGTTTGCTTCTAAAAGATGAAGCAGCCGAGGTCAGTGACGGTTAATAGATGTTAGTGCAAGATCCTAAAACGTCTTTGCCCTTTATTCAAGGAGGGAGGCACAACTCAGGTCTGAATAACCCCACACATTTCCTAGACCAGTGGTTCTCAGCCAGGGCAATGGTGCCTCCCAGGGGACATTTGGTACCGTCTAGAGACATTTTGTGTTGTCACAACCTGGGGGGCTACTAAGGTCAGGGGTACCACTAATCATCCTGTAATGCACGTGACAGCCTCCCACGATAAAGAATTACTCAAATGTCATTAGTGCCAAGATGGAGAAGCCCCTGGGTTAGACGCACAGATGTGGGCTTCAGAGCGTGAGGTACATTTGAAAGTGTCCAGCAACCAGAGAACCTGGCACTGGCCCAGATTTTGCCTCTGACCTGCTCTGTGTTCTTAGTTGAGTTCTTTCTCCTCCAGGTCTCAGTCTCTTTGTCTATGAAATGAGGGACCTGGACTGGATGATATTAAGATCTTTCCAGGCTCAACTTTGTATGATTCTGTAGCAAGAGAAAAATACCATGGTTTCCATGTGACTTCATCACCCCTCCAACCTCTCCCACCTTGGCTCTGCAGGGCTCCCAGAGACCAGGACGGACGCAGCCATGTCAGAGCTGGTGCCTGAGCCCAGGCCTAAGCCAGCGGTGCCCATGAAGCCCGTGAGCATCAACTCCAACCTGCTGGGCTACATCGGCATTGACACCATCATCGAGCAGATGCGCAAGAAGACCATGAAGACCGGTTTCGACTTCAACATCATGGTCGTCGGTACGGAAGGCTGTGGGACTGCCGCAGGCCTGGTGGCGGGCAGCACCAAGGATCCCATTTCTTTCCTCCGAATGGCTGTGACCCTGGCTCTTCTAAGATGAGCTGTTTATAGAAGGGAGAATTTCACCATGCTGATCACAAAGGCCTGACCCCTGTCTCCCCTTAAGACTAGCTGACCCAGGGGTAGGAGCTTCGGGTGGATGCCAGGCCGGCCCCATCACCAGCTGGGTGTACACAGGCAGCCCCTTCACCACTCTGAGCCTGCTTTCGGGTTTGTGACATGAGAGAATCAGCAATGTCCTTCCTTAGCTCTAAGATGTGGTGGGAGGATTGGATGAAGGGTGGTCTTATTTCTACTCTTTTGTAGTGCTTTAAAACTTTGAGAGAAGGCCGGGCATGGTGGCTCACGCCTGTAATCCCAGCACTTTGGGAGGCTAAGGCGGGCAGATCACCTGAGGTCGGGAGTTCAAGACCAGCCTGACCAACATGGAGAAATCTCATCTGTACTAAAAATACAAAATCAGCCAGGTGTGATGGTGCATGCCTATAATCCCAGCTACTTGGGAGACTGAAGCAGGAGAATTATTTGAACCCGGGAGGTGGAGGTTGCGGTGAGCTGAGATCACACTATTGCACTCCAGCCTGGGCAACAAGAGTGAAACTCTGTCTCCAAA
>NW_012115588.1:711666-736063 GCF_000951035.1 Colobus angolensis palliatus
AAAAAAAAAAAAAAAAGTGGGAAAGGACCTCTGCCCCATCTCAGTGAGATGTCCAGTCAGTGCTGAAAAAGGAATCTGGCGTCATCCTTCTGTACTGTTCCTCTTTCGTTCCCCAATCAGTCATCCAGTCCTGTCCATTTTACCTCATAAATCTCTTACGTCTGCCCACTTCTCTCCTCTCTCCTGCTGCCACCCTATACTGAGCTAGGTCTCTCACCTGGCTTGCCGTGGCCACTTGACTCTGTGCTGTCAAAGTGCTGACCTGCAGCAAGATAAGCTCAGCTGGGGCTTGGGCCAGAGTATAAATCATCTGGAAAATCTTGCTATAAAAAACCTCCGCTGAGCTAAACAGTGTGCTCAGTGACAAGGTAGATTTCTCTCCTGAGGCAGACTTCTTATCTCAAGAACTGGTAGCAAATGGTTCAGGGACCCTGGCAGCTGGGCCACTATGGGCCACACTCGGAGTGGCACCAACCCTCCTAGCTCTCTGTCTCCTTTCCTCTCCAATCCCCTGTCCACCAGTGACCAAATAATCTTCCCACCTTGCAAAACTTATCAAGTCACCCAACTTACTTAAAACTCTGTAATAACTCTCCTTTAACCTCAGGATAAGCTTAAACTCCTAGACTGCCCTGATGCTACCTCTCCAACTCATCTCTGACCACTTCCCATCTAGCATTCTACTCCCCACTCATAAGAGGCAATGCTCCTCCACGTGCCATGCTCTCTCCTACCCTAGAGCTTTTGCGTCTGCTGTTCCCTCTGGCTAGAACTCATGACTCTTTTGAAATCAACCTTCCGGTTTCAGCTTAGTTGCATTTCTCCAGAAGTCTTCCTTAGTCCCAGAGAGACTGGGTTGGATTCCCTTGGCAATGCTGCTTCAATACCCTGCGGTTATTCTCCTTCATACTGGTTATTGCAACATACTATAATTGTCTGCTTATGTTTTGGTCTCTCTCACACTAAACAGCTCCTTGAGGGTAAGGATGACGTTTTGTTCACCATAGTACCTCCAAATTTTAGGACAACACTTGGCACCTAAGAATAATGAATGAACGAATGCTCTTAGAAAACATCTCAGAGCAAGCATGGCAAATCCAAGACCCGTGAGCCACTTCTCTCCCCAGTGGTGCACATGGCAGACTGCTAGTCAGTCATGGCACGTGTTCAGTGCTGAGGCCAGATGTAGCCTTTTTAACATAATGATCTAGGTGGCTACTACCAGATAATCAGCAGGAATGAGAAATGTACCTTATTTACCATCCCTGGTCTTGTCCAATTTCCTCTCTCCTCACCATCTTATCAGTAAAGAAACCAAGGCATGACTAATCCAAAGGCATTCAGGGAAAACAATGCAGGCAGGTGTGGAACTCTAGGCCCTTGTCCCCCAGCATGGTTCTTTTTCTAATATAATCACAAGAATGCACTAGCCCAGTATTTCTTAGATCTTACTGTCTATAGGACTCTTCTGGAAGCCCAGTTAAAATGCAGATTCGGAATCATAGGTCTGGGGTGGGGCCTGAGACTCTGCATTTCCTACTAGTGTCCAGACAATGCCAAGGCTGCTTGTCAATTGCAAGTCTTTCTCGTGGGATTCTTGTACATGTTGAAGTTTGAGAAGCACCAGTGTGTTTCTTTCTTTTGAAACAGAGTCTCGCTGTGTTGCCCAGGCTGGAGTACAGTTGCATGATCCCGGCTCACTACAACCTCCACCTCGTGAGTTCAAATGATCCTCAGCCTCCTGAGTAGCTGGGACTACAGGCATGTGCCATCATGCCTGGCTAATTTTTGTATTTTTAGTGAATACAGGGTTTTGCCATGTTGGCCAGGCTGGTCATGAATTCCTGGCCTCAAGTGATCTGCCCGCCTCGGCCTTCCAAAGTGCTGGGATTACAGGCATGAGACACTGCGCCTGGCCTGAGCAGTCTCTCTCTGTCGCCCAGGCTGGAATGCAGTGGTGCGATCTCGGCTCACTGCCAGCTCCACCTCCCAGGTTCATGCCATTCTCCTGCCTCAGCCTCCCGAGTAGCTGGGATTATAGGCACCTGCCACCACACCCGGCTAATTTTTTGTATTTTTTTTAGAAGAGACAGGGTTTCACCATGTTAGCCTGGATGGGCTTGATCTGCCCCTGACCTTGTGATCCACCCGCCTCGGCCTCCCAAAGTGCTGGGATTACAGGCATGAACCACTGCACCTGGCCTGACCAGTGATTTTCAAATGCTCTGTAGCTGTGAACTTTTCCTTGAAATGAAATCTTTTGCAGATATGCATCTGGAAAACAGGTGAAAGGGAGCCATAGCAAAGGAAGTGGAGGCAGAGGCCCTGCCTGCCCAGCCTCCTCCTCCTCTCACAGTGCCCTCTCTGACATGTATCTTCACAGGACACTAAGGCTTCTGGGAGCACAATCTAAAAACCACTACACTAGAATGAAGAGTGGATATAGAGACAAGATGTTCTTTGGGTTCGAGTTCCTGGTCTTGCATGTATTAGTTTATGTTGCTCTGCACATATTTTGTTAGAAGAGGATTCATCTCTCTAGGACCATCTCAACTGAGGATAAAGATAGTTCTGCAGGCCGGGCGCGGTGGCTCAAGCCTGTAATCCCAGCACTTTGGGAGGCCGAGACGGGTGGATCACGAGGTCAGGAGATTGAGACCATCCTGGCTTACACGGTGAAACCCCGTCTCTACTAAAAATACAAAAACTAGCCGGGCGAGGTGGCGGGCGCCTGTAGTCCCAGCTACTCGGGAGGCTGAGGCAGGAGAATGGCGTAAACAGAGGTTGCAGTGAGCTGAGATCTCTCCATTGCACTCCTGCCTGGGCAACAAAAACAAAAATCTGTCTCAAAAAAAAAAAAAGATAGTTCTGCTTCAGGATCCACAGGGCTGATATAAAGATTTGTCTAACAAACGTGAATGTACAATGTGCACTGTGAGGCAGTATCAGGATGCAAAGTCCTTCTATTTTTCCTTTTAGTATCATTAAAAAGTGAAAACCTAAGCAAAAAACCGAATCACAACAAAACAGACAATCACGACACTAGACGTATGCAGAGGTTGTCCCTTTTCCCAGTGGTCCTGGGACTCTGGGAAGGAGAGGATATGGAATCCAAGTGATGTTTCCCCGAGGCCCTCTGCAGTAAGCAGGAATCCGTTCCCACCTGCCTACCGTCCCCCAGTGAGTAGTCAGACAAGGTGTTGGTTGGCCTGGATCATGGCTCTAGAATTCTGTAAGCTTATGGGGAAGTATTAGGCTCAGAAAGTGAATGTGGAGTCTCCCTACCTCCTCCTCCTGCTTTGCTGTAGGCCAGAGTGGACTGGGCAAATCAACGCTGGTCAACACGCTCTTCAAATCCCAAGTGAGCCGCAAGGCCTCCAGCTGGAACCGGGAGGAGAAGATCCCCAAGACAGTGGAGATCAAAGCTATCGGGCATGGTGAGGACCAGACAGGGACCCCTATGGGCTTTGTTCAGTGAGTGCCTCTGCTGGAAAGGGGAAAGAATGGGGCTTATTGAGGAATAAGACCAATAAAAGGCAACCTTAAGACAGAACACACTTGAGTACTGCACTCTGAAGCAAACCCCTTAGACTGCTGGTTCAGGGAAGAGAGAGCAGGGAGCTCAAATGGAAGGAGGGGGAATTTGAGGTGGATGATAAAGTACAGGATTTAGACAGGTAGAAAGAGGTAAGGAGAGGGCGGGTGTGGTGGCTCATGCCTGTAATCCCAGCACTTTGGGAGGCCAAAGTGGGAGGATCTCTTGAGTCATGGAGTTCGACACCATCTTGGTCAACATAGTGAAACCCTATCTCTCTTTTTGTTTGTTTGTTTGTTTGTTTTTGTTTTTTGAGACGAAGTCTCTCGCTCTGTCGCCCAAGCTGGAGTGCAGTGGCGTGATCTCGGTTCACTGCAAGCTCCACCTCCTGGGTTCATGCCATTCTCCTGCCTCAGCCTCCTGAGCAGCTGGGAATACAGACGCCCGCTACCACACCCGGCTAATTTTTTTGTGTTTTTAGTAGAGATGGGGTTTCACCATGTTAGTCAGAATGGTCTTCATCTCCTGATCTTGCGATCCGCCTGCCTCAGCCTCTCAAAGTGCTGGGATAACAGGCGTGAGCCATCGCGACCGGCCCGAAACCCTGTCTCTTAAAAAAAAATTAGCTGGGTATGATGGTGCATACCTGTAGTCCTAGCTATTGGGGAGGCTGAAGCGAGAGGATCGCTTGAGCTGGGGAGTTCGAGGCTACAGTGAGCAGTGATTGCACCACTGCATTCTAGCCTGGGTGACCGAGTGAGACCCTGTCTCTTAAAAAAAATAAAAGACGAAGGAAAAAAGAAATGAGTAGAGAGGGGTTTCCAGGTACAGGGAACAGCATGAGCCACGATTATCGAGATGGAGAAGACCCTAAATTTGACTTTTCCAATAACCGATCCTGAAGAAGAGGCCTGGGTCTCCCTAGCTAGTAGGCTGCCAGGTACCCGGGGTCAGCTGTAGGACTGACCTCTCTGGTACATTTTGTTTTCACCCCCAGTGATAGAGGAAGGTGGTGTTAAAATGAAGCTGACCGTCATCGACACCCCGGGCTTTGGAGACCAAATCAACAATGAAAACTGGTATCTGTCTGCCTCTGAGATCTTTGCCCTAAAGACTCTGCTGGGAAGATACTTGCTATGGTGCAGATTCATTCACGTTGAGAACCATCTGCACCCTCCATGCTCTGCAGTTCCCGACAGCCCAGGCAGAGGCCAGGGTCCCTGGGGAGCTCCACCCCTGCTAACTAACCATCCAGGAAAGCCATCGATGCGGGGGCTGAGGGGGAATCCAGCAGCAGGTATTCTAGGCCCACCAGGGAATGAGATGGATGTAAGGAGATTGCTACCAGACCGTGCCTAAACTGAGCCCTAGGTCTTGTTCTTCTGATGCACCTATCTACTTTCCCCCGCCATCAGCTGGGAGCCCATTGAGAAGTACATCAATGAGCAGTACGAGAAGTTCCTGAAGGAGGAGGTGAACATCGCCAGGAAGAAACGCATCCCTGACACTCGTGTCCACTGCTGCCTTTACTTCATCTCCCCCACAGGACACTCGTATGTATCAACCCCACCCCTATTGCCAGGCCCGGTCTGATTCGCATCATCTGTGTCCATTCTGGATTGGATGATCCATACGTTAACTCAGCTAGGGAGGGCCAGATGGGCTGGAATATAGTCATGGCCCGTAACCTTGCGATTCCCCAGACTTTCCATGAGGAAGTCTGACTTTCTTGCTAGGAGGTTAAAGCTGTCCAACATCAACCACCAGTATCTGCCCACTGGTGTCCCAGCAGCACAGCACAACTGTATCAGCAAAGAGGACTTGGTGTGTGTGAGCAGAGGGCACTTCATTTATTCACCAAATACCTGCTTTGGAAAATAATTGGAGTTGGGAGCAGCAAGAAGGGTGAAATAGGGCAGGGCTCCCGCATTGGGGCTGGTGTTTGGAGGGTAGGGACCCAGCCGTAGGCATTTGGAAGGTACCAGCCTGGAGTGAGGCATCGAGTGTCCAGGGATGAAGGCCAACCATTGTAGTGAAGTACTGTCTGATAGGCAGAATAAGACACACACAAGCGTGTTGGGAACTCTGATTGTGAGTGGCAGGTGGGCCCATGAAGGAAGTGCTGGGAACAGGCAGAGAATGGAGATCCCAGGGGGGAGGCCAGCAACCTTCCTGCAGAGATGGGGGGAGGGGGTCCCATAATGTTACTAAGCCCAGATTCTGGGCCAGAGTTAAGCTCTTCAGAGAATGGCACAAGCAAGGTAGGCCCCAAATTTTGTAGGAACCAGGCAGTGATGGTAGGGGGAGGAGAGAGATGAAACAAGACTCCTGAGAACTCAACAGAAGGCTGGTTTTATCCCTCCCTAGGCTTCGACCCCCCCAGTCAGAATGAGGCATCAGACAACCTATAAGTCCCCGAGGTTGCAAAATAGAGCCAAGTTGGGGTCTCAGAGCCTCAAGTAGGATGGAGGCATAGACTATCAGATTGTGGGAAGGGCAGGGCCTCTAGCTTGGCCCTGCAGGACTAACTCTGGGGGCTAGGAGGAGACCTGTAAAGAAGTAGTCTGATAGGCAGAACAAGGCATACACACTAGGCATGGTGGCTCTCACCTATAATCCCAGCACTTTGGGAAGCTGAGGCAGGAAGACTGCTTGAGCCCAGGAGTTCGAGACCAGCCTGGGCAACATGGCAAGACATTGTCTCTACACAAAATTTAAAAACTAGCCAGACATGGTGGTGTGCACCTGTGGTCCCAGCTCCTCTGGAGGCTGAGATGGGAAGATTGCTTGAGTCCTGGAGGTCAAGGCTGCCATAAGCCAATGACCATACCACTGCACTCCAGCCTGGGTGACAAAGCAAGACCCTGTCTCAAAAAAAAAACAACAAAAAAAAACAAACACACACACACAGTGTCATTTTGTTGTTGTTGTTGTTGTTTGTTTTTTATTTTTAGGACAGACAAAAAAGGAAAAAAGACACACATGCAAAAGACATATGAGTAGAGACAACAGTCCATAGGTGCTCCAAGGAGAAAGAAATCCCTGAGTCAGAAAAGATGTCATGAAGTGGTGGTTTGAGGGGGGCTCACAGAGAGGCAGGATCTGCATGGGGACTGAAGAAGAAAAAGGCAGGTGTTGAGGCTGCCCTGCAGATGGCAAGGCAGTGGGGCTGTGTCGGAGAGGAGAGGTAGCAGCCTCTGGGCCTCAGCCAGATGCCCAGCCCAGTCCTCTTCTCCCGCGGTGTCCTGGAGTGGTGGCGGTGGCTGAGTTGGGGAGGGCGAGGTGGCTCTGACGATCCCACCTTTTCTGTGACCCAGCTTGCGACCTCTGGATCTCGAGTTCATGAAACACCTCAGCAAGGTTGTGAACATCATCCCTGTCATCGCTAAGGCTGACACCATGACCCTGGAGGAGAAGTCGGAATTCAAGCAAAGGGTGAGAAGGCCCCTGTCTTCTTTTCCTGTTCCCATCCCCTCCTTTCTCTCCACTGGGTTCAGGCCATCTCCTAGCCCTCATCATTCTGACTTTACCCCCACCCTCAGCCCTCCCCCAATTCTCCACCCCAGCCCCTACTTAACCATTCAAAGGGCTGAGGTTGGTGGTATCTGGGGACTATGATGAAGAAAAGATGGCGCAGCTCCAGGCTGCTTTCTTCCTGCCTTCCAAACCTATCTGTGAAGACCACTGAATACATGTATCACTGTGAACATAAGAAATCACTCCTCAAACGTTAGCCTACTTGAAGGACTAGACAACTAGACTGATGATTGAGTCATCTGGCCACTAGTCCTCACTGACATCTTCTTCATTTTTTTTTTTTTTCTTTTGGAGTCTCTCTCTGTTGCCCAGGTTGGAGTGCAGTGGCGCGATCTTGGCTCACTACAAGCTCTGCCTTCCGGGTTCTCGCCATTCTCCCGCCTCAACCTCCTGAGTAGCTGGGACTATAGGTGCCTGCCACCATGCCTGGCTAATTTTGTTTTTTTTATTTTTAGTAGAGACGGGGTTTCACTGTGTTAGCCAGGATGGTCTTGGCTAGTCTCGATCTCCTGACCTCGTGATCTGCCCGCCTCGGCCTCCCAAAGTGCTGGGATTACAGGCCACTGCCTGAGCCACCGCGCCCGGCCGTCACTGGCATGTTCTATAAGCTCAGCCCTGTGCTGGATGTACAGGGTTGGGGAGGGGAGATGTGAGAGAAATGAAAAGACAATTGCTGCCTTTAAGAAACTTACAATTGGCCGGGCACGGTGGCTCAAGCCTGTAATCCCAGCACTTTGGGAGGCTGAGACGGGCAGATCATGAGGTCAGGAGATCGAGACCATCCTGGCTAACACGGTGAAACCCTGTCTCTACTAAAAAAAATACAAAAACTAGTCGGGCGAGGTGGTGGGCGCCTGTAGTCCCAGCTACTCGGGAGGCTGAGGCAGGAGAATGGCGTAAACCCGGGAGGCGGAGCTTGCAGTGAGCTGAGATCCGGCCACTGCACTCCAGCCTGGGCGCAGAGCGAGACTCTGTCGCAAACAAAACAAAGAGAATTAACAACAATCCTACATCAGGGTAGTGTGCTAAATAAAAAGAAAAAAGAAATTTACAATTGTCTGGGGGCGGTGGCTCATGCCTGTAATCCCAGCACTTTGGGAGGCCAAGGCGGGTGGATCACCTAAGGTCAGGAGTTCGAGACCAGCCTGGCCAACATGGTGAAACCCCATTTCTACTAAAAATAAAGAATTAGTTGGGCGTGGTGGCATATGCCTGTAATCCCAGCTACTCGGGAGGCCTAGGCAGGAGAATCACTGGAACCCGGGAGGTGGAGGCTGCAGTGAGCCGAGATCACACCACTCTGTGCAGAGCAAGACTCTGTCACAAACAAACAAACAAACAGACAGACAAAACTTACAATCAAATAGAACAATGAAGAGGTCCTAGATGGTATCCTGGAGAAGGCAAGACTTAAGTCGACCTTGAAAGAGGGCAGTCTCGGAGTAGGGGGAGCCTCACCTTTCTTCCTTCCAATCAGGAATATAACATGCAGGGATCTGAGCACTCCCCAGTGCACTCAGCTGTGCTGCTTGTATAAATCTCAGCCTCATGGACCCTGAGATGAGCAAGCTGGTTGCGAGGCGCCTGGGACCTAAAGTTGCACCTCCTAGCCTCTTCCTCCTCTCAGGCTAGGCTGTAATTGTATAGCTGGGGCTTGCCTTTATTCACCATCCTCCTGCTGCTCAGGGTCTCAGAGTTCAGAGATGACTGTGGATTATCCAAGGCTGGATTCGGCTCTCTGACCTCAGCTCACACACATAGGTGCACACACCCCTCTTTTCCATTATCCTAACACTTGACTACCTTGCTTCTTCTCCTCGCCTCTAGGTTCGCAAGGAGCTTGAAGTAAATGGCATTGAATTCTACCCCCAGAAGGAATTTGATGAGGATTTGGAGGATAAGACGGAGAATGACAAAATCAGGGTGGGTGCCTGGGGCTTTGCTGCTCTGCAGATGCCCCCTTGGGACCTCTGGGATGTGCGTTGTGCACGTCCTCTGTCTTTTCACTTTCTGTACTGCCCCCAGCCTTGCCTGACCCAGACCAGAAGTGACATGGGGGGAAGAGGAGGACTGTGGCCCTGGACTGTGAACCCACAGAAGGGCTCCCTGTACCAAAAACGCCTTCTATCCCCAGACCACACAAAAGCCTTCTTTCCCCCCACAAGGTCTGGCAAAAACAGTATGTGAGGTGATGGGAGGGGCAGCAGGCAGGAAGAGCAGTGGGCTGGGGTCCAGGGTGATCTATGCTGTGGCCAGACCCTGCCTCAGTTTCCCCTCTATGAAATGCAGGGGTTAGATTGAGTGACTTATGGGCTATCTTCCCCCTCTAGAATAACTTTAAAAAAATTAAATTGGCTGGACGTGGTGGCTCATGCCTGTAATCCCAGCACTCTGGGAGGCCTAGGTGAGAGAATCACTTGAGCTCAGGAATTCAAGACCAGCCTGGGGAACATGGCAAAACTTATCTCTACAAAAACTGCAAAAATTAGCTGGGTGTGGTGGTGCATGCCTGTAATCCCAGCTACTCGGGAGGCTAAGGCAGGAGAATTGCTTGAACCTAGGAGGCAGAAGTTTCAGTGAGCTGAAATCATGCCATTGCACTCCAGCCTGGGCAACAAGAGCAAAACTCTGTCTCAAAAACGAAAGTACAAAGCTCTCTGCAGCTGAAGGACAGCTGATTCCTGAGGTTAACCAGCCAGGCAGTGGTACAATCGGGACTGGACCCAGGACTCTTGAATCTCAGTCAGGTGCTCTTTTCAGGAGACCAAGCCTTGCCCTTGCCATCAGTAGTATCTCTGAATGAGCATCAGAGGTGTGTGGTTCAAGGCTAGAGGACCATATGCTGTCCTGCTCCTGGATCTCCAGGTTGTTGGAGGATGACGGTGCACATGTGTCTGGTTTGTGTTTCTGCCCCATATAGCAGGAGAGCATGCCTTTTGCTGTGGTGGGAAGTGACAAGGAGTACCAAGTGAATGGCAAAAGGGTCCTCGGCCGAAAAACTCCATGGGGGATCATCGAAGGTAATTCACTGCATCTTCTGGAAGAACTGGTTGCTGATCAGTTATGTAGTCACCATTTATTAAGCATCTATAGATCAAGGCACTGTCTCAGGACATATGAAATGAATGCCAGCCAGATTCTGCTCATAAGGAGCTGTATTACAGTCTCATTGAGAAGATGATGCTCACAGGCAGGAGTAACGAGAGACTGATTTAGCACCTGACTGGGTGGCACTGACTTGGTGCATCAAAGGAGTTCAGAACATGGAGAGATTAGTAAGGCCTGGAAAAACTGGAGAAAGGTTTTCATAGGGAGAGGGATGTGATCTGACAAACTGCCGAAGGGTTGTTCAGGTGTTGCCATTTCCATTTTATTATGAATGGATGTGACCTTGGGCGGGTCTTGATGATTCTGAAAGTGGTCAAAGAATCACTTCAATGATTTCATTCAATATGATAACCCAATGAAGGGAGGAGGGCGGGTGCTCCTGTTCTCAGAATATAAGCCACTGAAGCACTGGAAGCTTAGGTTAAAAGGCTTGTCCAAAGTCACATAACTCGTTAGTGGTGAAACTTGATTTCAGACGCAGATTTTGTTTTTTTTTTTTTTTTTTTTTGAGATGGAATCTTGCTCTGTCATCCAGGCTGGAGTGCAGTGGCCCAATCTCAGCTCACTGCAACCTCTGCCTCCCGGGTTCAAGTAATTCTTCTGCCTCGGCCTCCCAGGTAGCTGGGACTACAGGTGCAGACTCTAATTTTTGTATTTTTTATTTAGCCCAAAAAATTAGCCCAGCTAATTTTTGTATTTTTCATAGAGACGGAGTTTTGTCATGTTGGTCAGGCTGGTCTTGAACTCCTGACCTCAGGTGACCCATCTGCCTTGGCCTCCCAAAATGCTGGGATTACAGGTGTGAGCCACCATGTCTGGCAATTTTGTTTTTATTTTTAATAGAGGTGGGGTCTCATTATGTTACCCAGGCTAATCTCGAACTCCTGGGCTCAAGTAATCCTCCCACCTTGGCCCCCCAAAGTGCTGGGATTACAGGCATGTGCCACGGCACCCAGCCCCTTGTCTTAATCCTCATTCTGTTCCAACAGTGCTTGGCCAGTGATTTGCAAATACTAGGTATTCAATATATGTTGAATTGGATTTGTCATGTAGTGCATGACCTTTTTAAAATGGCTCAATTATTTTCTCTGTGTTACTTCCAATCGGATTATAAGCTTCTGAAGAATGGGAAGTGTGTCTTAGGCCTTGGCCAGTTTCTCAGACTTGGTATTAGTTTTCTCTTCTATACAATGGTAAAAATTATAGTCCCTCTTGGCTACTATTCCACAGCGTCTAGAAGAGTGTTGTGCCCATTGTAGCTGCTTAATAAATATTTGTTCAATGAATCAAATCCAGTACACCCAAGTGAGCAAACCTCTGGAAGGGTTAGAAAAAATAACCTGTCCCATAGCTTTCTCCTAAATGCCTCCGTGACCCGAACAGAAGTTCACCTCCTGGGTGTTGCTGTATTAATGAACTGACTACCTGTTTTGCTTTGTTTTGTCTTGTTCATAGTGGAAAACCTCAATCACTGTGAGTTTGCCCTGCTTCGAGACTTTGTCATCAGGTAAGATGTCTCCCCTCCAGCTGTGTCCTTTTTTTTTTTTTTTTTTTGAGGCAGAGTCTTGCTCTGTCGCCCGGACTGGAGGGACTGGAGTGCAGTGGCCAGATCTCAGCTCACTGCAAGCTCCGCCTCCTGGGTTTACGCCATTCTCCTGCCTCAGCCTCCCGAGTAGCTGGGACTACAGGCGCCCGCCACCTCGCCCGGCTAGTTTTTGTATTTTTAGTAGAGACGGGGTTTCACCGTGTTAGCCAGGATGGTCTCGATCTCCTGACCTCGTGATCCGCCCGTCTCGGCCTCCCAAAGTGCTGGGATTACAGGCTTGAGCCACCGCGCCCGGCCCCAGCTGTGTCCTGATGGCAAGTTGAATTATTTGGGATCAGGGTCTATATGTTCAGATTCATCTCCTGCATCTCCAGGTCTCTCTGACAGAGCTTTCTGCCCCAGTTCCAGCTCCTGTCACAATCTGGAAGGGGCTGTAGAAGAATCCTTAGCTCCTGGGATTGGGTCCCAGTCACTGGGTCCAGTCACTCGAAGTGATGTGTGTCACCACCTCCTCTTCCTGCCCCTAACTGCAGCCCTCTTCTTACCCTGTGTCCTCTAGGACCCACCTCCAGGACCTCAAGGAAGTGACACACAACATCCACTATGAGACTTACAGGGCCAAGCGGCTCAATGACAATGGAGGCCTCCCTCCGGTGAGCGTGGACACAGAGGAAAGCCACGACAGTAACCCATGACGACCACTTCTCTGTGTCATCACACATACCCACTTCACACACACACATCCCAAATACCACCAACAACCACCTTCTTCCTCTCAACTCTGTCCCACAGGCAGGCCTGTCTGGTATTTGTGGAGCATCTTGTCTACATCGTGTGTGTGTGTGTGTGTGTGTGTGTGTGTGTGTGTGTGTGTGTGTGTGTGAAAGGGAGAGCGAGAGAGCCTGTGTGTGTGCATGCAGGGGTGAGGTATTTTCACTGCCCTCCCTGGAGAGTCCCTTGTAAGTTTGGCTCCTCCATGCGTGTCCATTATCTGTCTCCTTTCCTTGTGTCCCAAAACAAAGCTGTTTTGCCTCACTCAGGAGATCTCGGGGAGGTTTCATTTAAAAGTGCTGGGAGCAGGTGAGCCACAGGCAACTCTTCTCTCGGAACCTGCACACAAACTGGGGCTACAGAGATTCTCCAAGGACAGATGGTAGCGGAGCTAGACCTGAGTAGGGGGCAGGGAGTTCAGGACAACCCTCCCTGTAAGTTGGGGGTGGTCTGGAGGTAAGGCTGGGGCTTCCTGGGAAAAGAAAGGCCATGAGAAGGCAGAGAAGTAGGCCAGAACTGCGTTCTTGCAGAAAGCATCAGTGCCTACAAGTGGAACTCCACCCTTCAGTCTGTGTCGTGTTCACTGTCCCAAAGCTACCACCTGTCACCAGAGCCTACTGCTGCCCTCCACTCACCTGGCCTCTGCTGCTGGGTCAGTGCCTGTCTCTGCTTCCCACTCTGTCTTCTTTCTCCCTTTCCCTCCTTCCCTCATACACTGCTTTCCCTCCCTCTCTCCTGCCTGTCTCTGACATCTCTCACTTCCTTTTAGATGAATCTACTTTAGGTTCATTCCTATATTTAGCATTTATGCCCAGTCTGCTTCCAGAAATGACTTTAGGCTGCCTTCACATAAAATCACAAAAGTACAGGACAGTATAAACTGAGATTGCCAGAGAAATCTGGGGCAAAGAAAGGAATAGGAAAGAAAGTTTCTGTAGTCAAGCACTGGAACAGGCCCTGAGCTCATAGGCAGCCAGTGCAAAGAGGGAAACACAGTGAGTTACGCAGTTCCCAGTGTCTAGTTAAAGGAAGCACACATGCTAGTCACGTGAGACAACCTTTTAAGGGACATCAGGTTCTAGAACTAACTCTAAAGAAGTATCAGAAACAATATACGTTATTTGTCTTTCTTAGTGATTTGGCTTCAAAGACAGAATTTTGACCACACCTCCCTTTTCTCTGTCAGACTTCTCCCCCTTCTAAGCAGGCTTCTCTGTTGCTCCATTTGCCTCATACATACTTCACTTCTCTTTTCAATTCCCCATCACTTTTGTGCTGAAGCTAATTACATTTATGTCTGTCTTTCTCTGCTTATCCCTAATTCCCTCTCCTCCTGACTCCTACAGACATTCCCAATGATACCCACCCTCATACATTTAGGCTTTTCTTGCCTTTCCCTGAAGCCCTATATTAATGCATATATTTTCTCCGTTTGTTTTACAAGTAAGTTACTCTTTTCCTTTAATCTGTAAGATTCATGAAATTTGGGGCCGGGGAAACAATTTAGCCTTAGGAACGGGAAAACACCAAGTGAAACTGTTTACAATAACCTCATACAACCTCCTGTCCCATCTCCTGGTTCAGCCTAGGTGTTTCACTGGTCCTCTACGAATCCCAGCACTTATAATCCCAGTCTTTTATCACTCAGGTGCTAGGAAAAAACATAGACTCAAGACCCAAGATTCAGTGGACCAGGAGAAAGGTGGGGGGTGATCAGGTCACTGGTGACCCCAAACCTATGGTCTCGATCTTTCCTGGAGGCTGCCAACCCAGCCCTCATCCTCCCTTGCTCACAAAGTTACAGGGTAGGCACCTGTCATGATAGAACAGCAGCAGTGCTACAGCCCAGAGGTTACTACATTTCAACAGAACAGGGATCCTTGGCTGCTATAGAAGCAGTCCTGTTTGGAGACCTTGGACCAGCAGGGGAAGATCTATGGGCATGGGAGGTGGACGTTGGAGAGGCTGAGTAGGAATGGTGCCTGGCACCCCTAAACCATAATCTCAGCCTCCCTGGAGAAGCTATTTTATATGTCTTCTGCCAGCTGCTGGTCTCCACACCCTCAACCATTCTCAACCCCCCTGCAGGGAGAAGGCCTCCTGGGCACTGTCCTTCCACCTGTGCCAGCCACCCCCTGCCCCACTGCTGAATGAAGTCCATTTCAAGCGCTGCTTCTCCCTCCATTCCTCTCAGCTGTTATTGCTGCAGGGCCAGGCCCTTTTTAGTGCTGTGCTCATCCAGCTCACCAACACAGCCCCTCTCAGCCCTCAGTAGGTGGGAGGGGCCAGCTGCCTCTTTAGGACAGTTGCATCCTCCATTTATCCAAACCACTCCTCTCCTCCCAGTGGAGTGGGGTTCTGCCAGCACTGCCCTACCACATCATCTGTGTCAGCTGGTCCCAGCCCATCTGCAAGGCGAAAGAACTCATTAAGAGTTTCTTCTGCCCTTGTAAGCCCATCCCAGCTACTCGTAACCATCTCTAAGGGCAATGGCATTGCTCCCTACCCATTCATCTGCATGAGCTACTCTTGGCTTCCTTAAAAGGTCAAGAAAGCAATTTTTCTGTTTACTAGATTTATTGAGATCAGCTGTGTGAGCCCCAACGTGGGACAAGGGTGTCTCCTTCATCACTTAAAAGTATTCATGAGAGTGGGTCACTACAGATGTTGGGGAGCAAGGGCTAGGATCACTTTTTAAAAAATCACCACTTGTGGCTGGCCCAGAGTGCGGTTGTACATCCTCCCCACCTCGTAACGCAGCTACTAAGGAAGAGTGGTTTTCCTAAGAAGACATTGCTGGAGTTGACGTTCTTCTGTCCAAACAAACAAACAAAAACTAAATACACAAACCCCCAGAAACCCACAATACGTACACGCTAAGGAAAAACTAACACCCTTCGGTCCACTCAGCAATAAGAAGGATCTCTTCCCACCTACCCTACCTACTTCTACCCCCAATCCTCTTCCCCATTAATGTGAGTAATGAATTAGCCTGGCCACAGGTGGTCGCTGTAGGCTAATGGAAAATACCCAAGGGAGGGCAAAGCCCCCCATCAGATGCATGAATGTTTGCGAATGTTGACTGCCACTGCCCCACACACTGTGTCTTTACAGAATTCCCCTTTGCCCACCCCTTCCCTGTCTCCACCTGGACACAACTTGCTCAAAGGCTGGTGACTTGTGGGCCATTCATCTATAACCAAGTCCTGATGGAGCAAGAGGCCCATACCTAGGGGATGCAAGAACGACCCATTTCTAAAATGTTACCAGTCCCAGCCAATCTTATGGTGACATTACAGTTAAATTTCCCAATTGAAAACAAGCAGACACTCAAACTGGTCCTGTAATTGTTGCTAGACTTTATGTGTTGTACAACTAAACATTGCTGTTTGAACAGTAACTGCCTGGCCTGTCTTATTTGTGCTCCTTGACCAAATCAACCATTACGTCATCTCACCCATGTGTGGAGGGTGAGGCTTTCTTGGTAAGAAATAGCCACAGCTATTAGAGATGAAAACACTTTGTGAGGTCAGTTCATGTTCAGTTGGCGTGAGGTCGGGCCTCAGTCATTATTTTCTAGTGTTTCATATCCAAAGTGAGTAATAGATGGGAGGTTGAGGTGGGAGGATGGCTTGAGCATGGGAGGTTGGAGGTGCAGTGAACTGAGATCATACCACTGTGCTCCAGCCTGGGCAACAGAGCAAGACCCTGTCTCAAAAAAATAAAAGCAACAACAAAATGAGTGAGTGATGGAACTATTGCACCTGACCTTGAGGGATGCTGTGCAAAGCACAGCCTGTCTCCAGTGAAAATGATGCTTATTTCCATTCAGTTAACTTTCTGGCTTTCCCCTCCTTTTTCCTGAATGTGTAAGGACCAAGTCTATGAAAGGAGTGGACCTGGCTGGGCGTGGTGGCTCATGCCTGTAATCCCAGAACTTTGGGAGGCCAAGGCAGGAGGATCACTTGAGCCTAGGAGTTCAAGGCCAGCCTGGGCAATACAACGAGACCCTGTCTCAAAAATAAATACATAAAAAATAAAATAAAAGGAGTGGACCCATCTTACCTAGATACCTGCTTATTTTACAGTGAATAAGGATTAAAACTTAAGCACTAGCTTGTATCTTTCTTGAACTTAAACCAACCCTTCCTCTCCTTAAGGTGCACACTCTTTATGGTAGCCAGCAAATAACACAGTATTTCCTTATATATTATTTCTCTGAACGTGACGACTGTAGGCAGTTATGTTTGAGGCCTCAACATTCTGTAGGGTGAGTGCAAGGTACAGATGAATGGTGGGAAGTGGTTTGGAGGGGTCAGAGTTGGAGGAAGACGAGGCAGGAGGCTCTTTGAGTGATTGAAGTAAAATGACGAGGGCAGGAAGTAGAGTAGCATCATGACATTGAGATGGAGAGAAATGAAATGTGAGTTACAAAGCAGTTTGATGAACATAAAATGTCACAGCTGAAAGAAACCTGAGAGCTCTTCTATTCAATGCCTTCATACAGATACATGGAAACTGAAGTCCCGAGGACATAATAATCTTTGCCCAAGGTTGCTCTAGTAAGTCTTGTATTTTGAAGTAAATTTTCTGAAATCAAGATACATTTACAATTGATGGGATGTCAGTTTATTTGGCAACTTTTTTTTTTTCCTCAGTGGTACATGAAAAATTGTAGCATCTTATACTTAATAGCATCTTAAATTCCATGAAATACAGTAGTCAAGAAGAGGTTTACATCTCTTTGAAGATCTCTGATACTATTTGTGAAGTTTATTTTTATTATTTGAAATAGGGTCTTGCTCTGCCGCCCAGGCTGGAGTGTGGTGGTGTGATCACGGCTCACTGCCATCCCCAGCTTCCATCTCCCTGGCTCAAGCGATCCTCCTGCCTCAGCCTCCTGAGTAGCTGGGACTACAGGTGTAATCCACCACACACGGCTAATTAAAAAAAAAAAATTTTTGTTAGAGACAAGTCTCACCATGTTGCCCAGGCTGGTTTTGAACCCCTGAGCTCAAGCGACCTTCCCGCGTGGGCCTCCCAAAGTGCTGGGATTACAGGCGTAAGCCACTGCGCCCGGCCTGTATTTGTGAAGCTTAAAGTAAATAAGAACATGTACAACATTTTAGTCCTCAAAGCAATTCCAGTATAATGTGTCCCACCCCATTCCCACCATCACCCTGGAGGAAGCAGGGCAGGCATGAAAGATGACCCAGAGACAAAGGCGCTTTCGATCCTGGAACTGGCAGGGACTCGATCCTGGAACTGTCAGGGTCTCACTCAAGGGCTTCTGGGCCTCCGCTGGTTGAAGAAAGTTCTGCGGGCCTAGGGAGGCGAGCAGTTGTTCTGGACCCCTTCTCCGAAAGGCAACAGTTTCCTGGCCGGGCGAGGAGGGCGCAGGGAAATCCTGGCTGGGGTTCTCGAGACGACTGCCTTTAATTTTCATTCCTGACAGGACCAACCCAAGTCCATACCTAAAGGCATGGGGCTAAGGGGGCAGGTGAAGTCGGGTGGCCACCCACCTATCACTCACCCCTTCGTGCTCTAGGGGGCGGGGCCAATTCTCAGGACCCGCTCCTTTATCTCGTTTCTCGGCGGGGGCCCACCCTGACTCCGCCCCCCGCCCTGCCTCGCCACGTGACCCGCTCTCGTTCCTCCTCCTCCTTACGTCATAATCTCCGCCCTCCTCAGAGCCACACCCCACGGCTCGGCGCCAGTCCCGTCCCTTTCCATCTGCGGGGCGGCAGGAGGAGGCCCGAAACAAGACGGCGGTGAATCAGAGCCACACCGAGAACCGCCGCGGGGTCCTCATCCCTAACGGTGAAAGGTGCCTGAGGGGAATCACGGCGTGCTGTCGGAGGAGAGGAGATGAATGGGATAGACATCGCGGCTCGCAAGCTCTCAGCGAGTCAGGGACTTTGCCGCCTTTTTTGGGCGCGGCACTCTTAGCTCCGACCCCGACCTTGGGAGCGCGCGCCCACTCACTGGTGTTGCGGCATGTGGAGGTGGCGGAAGCAGCGGAGGCCGGAACGCGTGGCCTCGCGCGTTTGAGGGGCGGGGGTGGGAAGGTGCCTCTTCAGGGCGCAGGGCCGAGATGCGTGCCTCCTCAGGGCGGGGAGGGTGTGCGAGCCGCGTGTCTCCTTTTAAGAAAGGCCGGAGCTGACTGGCGGTCGTGAGCAGCCGGGGGCCCTCGGTGGTAGCGCGGCTGCCCTTGGGTGCCTGTGACTTTGTTGGATGAGGACAGGTACTAGGCGTGTATCATCTCCCCCTACTCCCAGGAACAAAGTGTCGCCCTTTGGTAAGAAGGATGAGGAGGTGGAGTGTGGATTATTCTGGAAAGATCTCAAACTGTTGTGGGGCTTCTCCTTGGCTCTCGGAACTTTCCAAAGCCCTGTTTCCTCCTTGCTCCAACCAGGGAGATGTCTGCTTTTAAAAACAGAAGATTGAAAAGATTGAGGCCAGGTATAGTGGCTCATGCCTCTAATCCCAACACTTTGGAAAGCTGAGGTGGCCCAGGAGTTTGAGACAAGCCTGGGCAACACAGTGAGACCCCATCTCTACAAAAAGTAGAAAATTAGCGGGGCATGGTGGTGTGCACCCATAATCCTAGCTGCTTGGTATGCTGTGGTAGGAAGATCGCTTGAACCCAGGAGTTCGGGCTTCAGTGAGCCCGGATTGTACCACTGCACTCTAGCCTGGGTGACAGAGCCAGATCCAGTCTTAAAATAAAAGATGGGACTGAACAGATGCCTGGGCAGAATGAAGCACTGTTGGTCGCGGAAAGCTATGGAACTTACACCAGTTGCTTTGCTCCTTGCGGTGCCTGCTGCTGGAGCAGATTCAGCCGGAGGGGTGCCCATCTCCACCTTCAAGGCAGACTTGTTCACTAAGGGCTGACTCCACTGCACTCCCCTCTTTACCCCACACGCCCCCTTTCCCGTTTCCCACACTCAAACTCATTCTCCCCCACTGTGCAGTTGTAAATTATGCTCCTTTCTGGGCTCTGACTTGCCCTTAATTTCCTTTTCTCCCACCCAGCATTGAAACTGAAGCTGGATAATGTGCTTGGGACCAGCATACCCAGGTCGGTTTGAATGCAGTTGTCAGGAAGATTGAGGTAGACATTACCAAATGTTGATATCCAGATTTTTTCTTCTATCTTTCCTTCCTCCAGAAAGTTTTCTTGACAGATTTATATGGGCCTTAGAGGTTGTATGTCCTCACGTGCTTCCTATGTACCTCTGCTGCTTTGTTACGTTTTGTGGTAGATGATTGCTCACCACTCTGACAGTGGTGTCCCCGTGCGCACTTACTGGGAGCCATTTGAGCATTTGTCATTCCAAGGTGTGAAGCCATTTCTTTTTTTTTTTTAAGACATTTTTATTTTTCCAAATTTGTTATTTATTAGGAGTGACTGAAATAAAAAATATAATTGAGTCCCATCACCATCATCATCATCGAAATGGCTTTAAGAGAAAACTGGTCAGATGAATATTACTGCTTCCCATTTACAACCAATAAATAGTTGCCACTGATAAATTGACAGCGAGGAGTCTGTCAAGAATGCTGAAGATAGCTGGGTGCAGTGGCTCACGTCTGTAATCCCAGCACTTTGGGAGGCAGAGGCAGGTGGATCACAAGGTCAGGAGTTCAGGACCAGCCTGGCCAATATGGTGAAAGCCTGTCTCTACTAAAAATACAAAAAAAAAAAAAAAAAAGCCAGGAGTGGTGGCGGATGCCTGTAGTCCCAGCTACTCAGGAGGCTGAGGCAGGAGAGTTGCTTGACCCCAAAAGGTGGAGGTTGCAGTGAGCCGAGATTGTGCCACTGCACTCCACCCTGGGCAATAGAGGGAGACTCCGTCTCAAAAAAAAAAAAAAAAAAGAATGCTGAAGATATGTTATATAATACAACATGCCTGTTCACAGGGGGAAAAATCCTAGGAAATAACTTACGTGTACTTCTTGGTTTCATCATACAAGAGAAGCACAAAAGCACCACCCATGCCTCTGAGAACATTGGACCATGCACCCTTGAAAAAAGCTTTGCCTCCTTCATCATGAGTAATCTTCCTCCAGCAGTCAAGTGTGCCTGTGTACATGATGTCAGTTCCTTTGCGTCCTGACTGCATCATCATGCAGCGGTGAACGGTGTTAAATGGATAGGAAGTCAACCCAGCAACGGCAGTGACAGTCTGTGCATCATCCAGCTGATGACGATGTGAGTGTCCTTGGGATCTGGAAGCTTTCCCTTTGCAGTGTCATAGATACTGAAGTAGGCAGCAGGCAGCTCGATAGATAATACCCTGCACATACGTGTTAAAGCCTTGGTACAGGCTCTTAATCTCATCAGATCTGTAGATCTTAACCAGGTGGTCACCGAAGACTTGGAATTCCCTTTCAGCTCCAGCTTTGCCCACATCAGTTGCTAGACGAGTATGGGCAAAATCAAGAGGGTACACAAAACAAGGACGTGGCCCCAGTGGTACCGCCTGATGCCAGATTCCCTGCAAAGTAGCACCAAAACTGGGACCTTTTGTCCGTACTACCCAGGAAGAGCCTCTTGTATTTATCTTTGAAGGCGAAGTTAAGAGCCTGGGTGGAGGAAGTATCTGATGACATTGACCAGGTTACTGCACCAAAAGGACAGGACTCCCTGCTCCTTAGGAATATAGACCATGCAGTCTATAATGCCCTTGTATTGCTTATCTGCAGTGATCTGCTTGCTGGCATGCTGCACCTGTAGCAGCAGCTTGACCCACTCGATGGGTGCTACCGCCGTCTTGGAGGTGGCTGTGGCCACTCCATCTGCCAGGGAGTCCTTGGCGAAGGACACAGTGGCATCCGTCATATTGAAAAGAGGAGGCAGGCTGCTGTGGGATGGGACTGGTCTGGGAACCAGCTTTGACTCTGGGACTGCCTGTGAAGCCATTTCTAATTTGGTGTTTGGGTGTCTTCTCGCTTGGGCTGTGAGTATCTCTCTACTTTGCTGCTTGTGTGTTGGAGGAAGGGAAGGAAGCATGTTTTAAAAAACAAAACACAGAAACACTGATTTTTGTGGTCTTTTGAATTGCTGTCATGGGATCCATTTTGTGCTCCTGAATACTTAATAGCATTTATTGAATACTTAAATATTTCAAGTACTGTTCTTAGTTCCAAGAGCTTTATACTGTAGTTAAAACCACTCTATCGGCCAGGCATGGTGGCTCATGCCTGTAATCCCAGCACTTTGGGAGGCCAAGGCCAGTGGATACATGAGACCAGGAGTTCAAGACCAGCCTGGCCAACATGATGAAACCCCCGTCTCTAGTAAAAATACGAAAAATTAGCTGGGCATGGAGGTGCACATCTGTAATCCCAGTGACTCAGGAGGCTGAAGCATGAGAATTGCTTGAGCTCGGGAGGCAGAGGGGAGGTTGTAGTGAGCTGAGATCGTGACACTGCACTCCAGCCTGGGTAACAGGGTGAGACTTTGTCTCAAAATATAATAAAACAAAAAAAACTCAGTCTGTCTACAGTGAAGATCAGTACTGTTTCCCTCATTTCACAGGTGGGAAAACAAAAAGAAGTAATTTGCTTAAAGTACATGTCGGAGAGCTTGGATTTAGATTTGAACTTAGGTACTGTGCATTAACTCCTCTACTCCAGCTGTCCCTCAAAAAAGAAGAGGATTCTTTCTCTGTTTTCTTCTCACGAAAGAAGGACCTATTAGTACCCTAGCTTCCTGGATAGAAACTAAAGAACCAGAGATAGTGGTGCACATCTGTAGTCCCACCTATTCGAGAGGCGGAGGTGGGAGGATTACTTGAGGCCAGGAGTTCAAGACCACACTGAGCAAAATACTGGGACCTCATCTCACAAAATAAAATTTAAAAAAAGAAAGAAAAAAGAAACTATAGCCAGGCATGGTGGCACATGCCTGTAATCCCAGCTACTTGGGAGGCTGAGGCAGGAGAATCGCTTGAACCCAAGGAGGCAGAGGTTGCAGTGAGACAAGATCACACCATTGCACTCCAGCCTGGGCAACAAGAGTGAAACTCCATCCAAAAAAAAAAAAAAAAGTGCCAGTTTATGAGGTAATTAGATTGGTTCTCTCCAGAGGTAACCTGCCAAGAAGAGATGCTATAGATGTTACTCTTATACTGTAAAACATTGTGAAATCAGATAACTTTAAAATGATGTGTTACAAACTTATAGAAAAAGCAGTTGTGACTGTGGAAGCCCAAGGCTTATATCCCAGCTCTGTCTTACACTAAATGTGGGTACAGTGTTGCCACTGTTTGTAAAATGAAAGCTAATATCCTCCAACCTGTGTGCCTGACGTGGTGGTTAAAAGGATTAAGCAAAACAATAGTTTGTAATTTATTCTGTCAGAGCAAACTGCTGGTAAATAAAAGGGAGTCAGTCAGTTGACTAAAAATAATTTTTTTAAAAAAATAAGAAAAATCCTAATAAAACAAGTTTGTATTTTATAATTGTATACAAATAAAAGATGTTATTAAAAAAAGAAACCTAAAAAAACTTGAGTGGGAGAAGATTGATTCTATGAGGAGTCTTCAAAAAGATCATGGAAAATATGAGTTACGAAGAAACTATGCATGGATTCCAGATTATTTTTCCACCAAAATTAACTCGTACTAACTTGTTATAATATAACTGAACAGGATTTAGTTTGAGGCACTAAGAAAAATAAAATATCAATTTGAAAAAGGGCTCCTATCAGAGCAACATGAATGCTGCTAAAATTGAAAGAAGAACAAACATCAAATTTATGGTAAAACTTGGATGGAAGAATGGTGAAACCACTGATGCTTTAGGAAAAGTTTATGGGGAAATGGCCCAAATAAATCAGCAGTTTACAAATGGATAATGTAATAAGAGGGGACAAGAGGCCAGGCGCAATGGCTCACATCTGTAATCCCAGCACTTTGGGAGGCTGAGGCAGGTGGATCACTTGAGGTCAGGAGTTTGAGACCAGCTGACCAACATGGTGAAACCCTGTCTCTACTAAGAATACGTAAAATTAGCCAGGTGTGGCACATGCTTGTAATCCCAGCTACTTGGGAGACTGAGGCAGGAGAATTTTGGGAACCCGGGAGGTGGAGGTTGCAGTGAGCTGAGATCATGTGACTGCACTCCAGCCTGGGCAACACAGCAAGACTCCATATCAAAATAAGTAAATAAATAAAATTAAAAAAGAAGGGACAAGGGGTGGGTGCAGTGGCTAATGCCTGTAATCCCAGAACTTTGGGAGGCTGAGGTGGGTGGATCACTTGAACCCAGGAGTTTTTAAGACCAGCTCAGGCAACATGATAAAACGCTATCTCTACTAAAAACACAAATAAATAGTTCGATGTGGTGGCATGTACCTGTAGTCCTAGCTACTTGGAAGGCTGAGGTGGGAGAATCACTTGAACCTGGGAGGTGGAGGTTGCAGTGAGCTAAGATTGTGCCACTGCACTCCAGCCTTGGTTGGCAGAGTGAGACCCTGTCTCAAAAAAGAGAAAGGACAAGATTATGTTAAATACGAAGCCTGGTTGGGGCACAGTGGCTCACGGTTGTAATCCCAGCACTTTGGGAGGCCAAAGTGGGTGTATTGCCTGAGGTCTGGAGTTCCAGACCAGCTTGGCCAACATGGGGTAACCCCATCTCTACTGAAAATATAAAAAGTTAGCTGGGTGTGGTAGTGGCACCTGTAATCCCAGCTACTTGGGAGGCCGAAGCAGGAGAATCGCTTGAACCTGAGAGGCAGAGGTTGCAGTGAGCCAAGATCACGCATTCCAGGCTGGGCAACAAGAGCAAAACTCCATCTCAAAAAATAAATAGGCTGGGTGTGGTGGCTCATGCCTATAATCCCAGCACTTTGGGAGGCCGAGGCGGGCAGATCACAAAGTCAGGAGTTC
>NW_012115588.1:736664-744015 GCF_000951035.1 Colobus angolensis palliatus
TCCCAGCTACTCAGGAGGTTGAGGCAGGAGAATTGCTTGAACTCAGGAGGCAGAGGTTGCAGTGAGTGGAGATCTCGCCACTGCATTCCAGCCTGGGTGACACTCCTGAGTGAGACTCCGTCTCAAAATAAATAAATAAATAAATAAATAAATAAATAAAGCGTGTAGTGGCAGACCATCCACATTAATTTGTGAGGAAAAAAATTCATCTTGTTCATGCCCTAATTGAAGAGAATCATTATTAACAGCAGGAACAATAGCCAATACTGTAGACATATCATTTGGTTCAGTTTACAGAATTAAAGTTGAGCAAACTTTCCATTCAATGGGGGCCAAAACTATAGTGCCCAGATCAGCTGCAGGCAAGAGCAGAACTTTCAGTGGAAATTTTAAATATGTGGGATCAAGATCCTGAAGCATTTCTTCAAATAATTTTAACTGGAAATGAAACATGGCTTTACCAGTATGATCCTGAAGATAAAGCACGTCAAAACCATGGCTACAAAGATGTGGAAGTGGTCCACTCAAAGCAGAAGTGGACAGACAGGTCAAGAGCAAAAGTTATGGCAACAGTGTTTTGAGATGCTCACGGTATTTTCCTTATTGACATTTTGGAGGGCCAAAGAACGGTAACATCTGCTTTGTTTTAAGAAAATTAGCCAAAGCTTTAGCAAAAAAACACCCAGGAAGGCTTTACTGGAGAGTCCTTCTCCACCATGACAATGCTCCTATTCACTGTTCTCATGAAACAAGGGCAATTTTGCAAGGGTTTTGATGGGAAATCATTAGGCATTCCTGGATCATTAGGTTCCTTCTGACTTACTTTGTTTCCTAATCTTTTTTTTTTTTTTGAGATGGAGTCTTGCACTATTGCCTGGGCTAGAGTGCCGTGGCATAATCTCAGCTCACTGCAACCTCTGCCTCCCAGGTTCAAGCGATTCTCCTGCCTCAGTCTCCCTAGTAGCTGGGATTACAGGTATCTGACACGACGCCCAGCTAATTCTTTGTAGTTTTAGTAGAAACGGGGTTTCACTGTGTTGGCCAGGCTGGTCTCGAACTCCTGACCTTGTGATTCACTTGCCTCGGTCTCCCAAAGTGCTGGAATTACAGGCGTGAGCCACCGCGCCTGGCCGGCTTTGTTTCCTAATCTTAAAAATCTTTATTGGGCACCCATTTTTCTTCTGTTAAAAATGTAAAAAAGACTGCCTTGGCATGATTACATTCCCAGGACACTCAGTTCTTTAGGGGTGGACTAAATGGCTTGTGTCATAGCTTACTAAAGTGTCTTGAACTTGTTGGAACTTATGTTGAGAAATAAGGTTTATGTTTTTTGTTTTTATCTTTTAATTCCATGAACTGTTCGGGGTTCTCATTATATTTTGCCTTCTCTTGCCTATTCACAATACACAGCTGAGAAATTCATCCCAGCTCGCTGTGTTTTGTAGATATTTTTTTCTGACCCCACCTGAGAAGTCATGAACATATGGGCCAGATTCTACTGTAAAATGGGAATCATTGAGTTGTTTTATTTTATGCATTGTTAAAAACGTGTGCTGATAACCTGTCATTATAGAAAAATCAGAAAAAAAATCTGTTATCCCAAATTTTTACCAGTAATGTTTACATTTTGGTATATGTCCTTCTGTACTTTTCCACATGGAAATAAAGTTTTTTTCTCCAACTGCTTTATAACTTATTTTCCTTATTTACCAGTGTATTGGGAATGTTTTCTAGTGTATCTACATCATTATTTTCAATGGCTGGTATTCCAATGTGCATAAATCTTTTTTTTTTTTTTTTTTTTGAGACGGAGTCTCGCTCTGTTGCCCAGGCTGGAGTGCAGTGGCCGGATCTCAGCTCACTGCAAGCTCCGCCTCCCGGGTTGACGCCATTCTCCCGCCTCAGCCTCCCGAGTAGCTGGGACTACAGGCGCCTGCCACCTCGCCCGGCTAGTTTTTTGTATTTTTTAGTAGAGACAGGGTTTCACCATGTTAGCCAGGATGGTCTCGATCTCCTGACCTTGTGATCCGCCCGTCTCGGCCTCCCAAAGTGCTGGGATTACAGGCTTGAGCCACCGCGCCCGGCCCATAAATCTTTACTCAACCCCTAATCTGGAATAGTCTGAGTTTTTGTTTTGTTTTTTGTTTGTTTGTGGTTTTTTGGTCATTACTATAAACATTCCTGCCGTGAACGTTTTTGAAAACATAATTTTGCCTACCTGTCAGAATGTTTCTTTGGGATTTATTGCTGAAAGGGGAATTGTGAGATCAGAGGATGTAGACTTTTAAAAAGAGACTAAATATATATATTGAAAATATAAAAATCATTGTCCAAAATATTAAAATATACATGACGATACATTAAAATATACTTATTGCAGAGTGGCCTTACAGAATTATATCAATTTACATTCCTCTCAGTGCTCTTGAGTGCCCACTTCACCATACTTTTCCCAACAATTCTGTTCCCATTAAACAATTCCTTCTATCCCTGTCCCCATGACCCCTAGTAACAACCATTCTACTTTCTGTTTCTATGAATTGGACTACTTCAGATACCTCATGTAAGTGTCATCACAGTATTTGTCTTTTTGTGGCTGGTTTATTTAACTTAGCATAACATCCTTAAGGTTCATCCATGTTATAGCATGTGACAGGATTTCCTTATTTTAAGGTTGAATAATATTCCATTGTATGTATGTGCTACATTTTTTTTATCCATTCATGCACTGATGGACATTCAGGTAGCTTCCACCTCCTGGTTATTGTGAATAGTGCTGCTATCAACATAAGTATTCAAATATCTATTTAAGACACTGCTGTCAGTTCTTTTGGATGTATACCCAGAAGCAGGATTGCTACCTTGTATGGCAGTTCTATTTTTAATTTTTTTGAGAAGCGGACTGTTTTCCACAGCAGCTACTCATTTTACTGTTCTAGCAACAGTGCACAAGAGTTCCAGTTTCTCCACGTCCTCACCAACACTCGTTTCTCTTCTCTTCTCTTCTCTCTTCTCTTCTCTTGTCTTCTCTTCTCTTCCTCCATCCCTCCCTCTCTCCCTCCCTCCCTCCCTCTCTTCTTCCCCCACCATTCCCCCTCCCCCTCTCGTCCCCTCTCTTCTCTTTTCTGACAGTCTTACTCTGTCACTCAGGCTGGAGTGTATCAGCAGGATCCTGGCTCACTGCAGCCTTAGCTTCCGGGGTTCAAGTGATTCACATGCCCTCAGCCTCCTGGGTAGCCAGGATTACAGGCATATGCCACCACACCCAGCTTTTTGTATTTTTAGTAGACATGGGGTTTTGCTGTGTTGGCCAGGCTGGTCTCAAACTCTTAGTGTCAAGTGATCCACTCACCTTGGCTGCCCAAAGTTCTGGGATTACAGGCATGAGCCACCATGCCTGGACCTGTTGATTTTTTAAATATTAACCATCCTAATGGGTACAAAGTGATGTCTTATTGTGGTTTTGATTTGTATTTCTCTGATGATTAGTGATGATAATCTTTTTATATGCTCATTGGCCATTTGTGTATTATTGCTGTTGTTGCCCGGGCTGGAGTGCAATGGTGCGGTCTCGGCTCACTGCAACCTCCGCCTCCCAGGTTCAAGTGATTCTCCTGCCTCAGCCTCCTGAGTAGCTGGGATTACAGGTGCCCGCCACCACACCTGGCTAATTTTTTTTTTTTTTGAGATGGAGTCTCACTCTGTCTCCCAGGCTGGAGTGCAGTGGCACGATCTTGGCTCACTGCAAGCTCCACCTCCTGGGTTCACATCATTCTCCTGCCTCAGCCTCCCAAGTAGCTGGGACTACAGGTGCCCACCACCATGCCTGGCTAATTTTTTCTGTTTTTTAGTAGAGACGGGGTTTCACCATATTAGCCAGGATGGTCTCTATCTCCTGATCTTATGATCTGCCTGCCTCGGCCTCCCAAAGTGCTGGGATTACAGGCGTGAGCCATTGCACCTGGCCAATTTTTTGTATTTTTAGTAGAGCCGGGGTTTCACCATGTTGGCCTGGCTGGTCTCCAACTACTGACCTCAGGTGATCTACCCACCTTGGCCTCCCAAAGTGCTGGGATTACAGGGAGCTCTTTACATACTCTAGATATTAAGCCCTTATCATAAATAGAATTTCAAATATTTTCTCCCATTCCATAGGTTGCTTTTTCTTTCTGGTGATTGTATCATCCTTTGATACACAATTTTAAAGTTTGATATAGTCCCATTTGTTTATTTGTTCTTTTGTTGCCTATGCTTTTGTTTTCTTATCCAAGAAGTCATTGCCGAGTCCAATGTCATGAAGATTTTCACTATGTTTTTTTCTAGGAGTTTTATAATTTTGGGCCTTATGTTTAAGTCTTTAATCCATTTTGGGTTAGTTTTTGCATATAACGTAAGTTAAAGGTATGACTTCATTCTTTTGCATGTGGATATCCAGTTTTCTAAAAGCACATAATTTGTTAAATAGATTGTCTGTTCCCTGTTGAGTCATCTTAGTACCTTTGTTGAAGATTATTTGATCCTCACATATATGTGAGGATTTATTTCTCTCTATTCTAGTCCATTGGTCTATTTATCTTTAATGCCAGTGCCATGCTGTTTTGATTACTGTAGCTTTGTAATATACTTTGAAATCAGGAAGTGTGAGTCCTCTTTTTTCTTCTTTTTAAAAATTGTTTGGCTTTTTGGGGTCCCTTGCGATTCTATATGAATTTTATGATGTCACTTTCTGTTTGTGCAAAAATTGTTGTTGAGATTTGGTAGGGATTGTGTTGAATCTCTGAATCACATGGGTAGCCTGGACAGTTTAACCATATTAAGTTTTCAAATCCATGAACATGAAATACCTTCCCATTTATTTATGTCTTCAATTTTTTCACCAATATTTTATAGTTTTCAGTGTACAAACCTTTCACCTCCTTGATGAGGTTTATTCCTAAGTATTTTATTCTTTTTCATGCTATTGTAAATGAAATTGTTTCCTTAATCTCCTTTTTGGATCATTCATCGTTAGTGTATTGAAATGCAACTATATTTCTGTGTTGATTTTGTATGCTGCTACTTTACTGAATTCACTTATTTTGACAGCTTTTGGGTGGACTCTTTAGGTTTATTTACATATAAGATCATGCCATCTGTGAAAGGAGTTAATTTTACTTCTTCCTTTCCAATTTGAATACCATTTATTGATTTATTTTATTTTTTGCCTAATTGCTCTGGCTAGGACTTCCAATACTATGTTGAGTAGAAGTGGTGAAAGCAGGCATCCTTGCCTTGTTTCTAACCTTAGAGGGGAAGCTTTCAGTCTTTTGCCATTCAGTATGCTGTTAGCTGCAGGCTTTTCATATATGGGTTTTATTATGTTGAGGTAACTTCCTTCTATTTTTACTTTGTTGAGTGTTTTTATCGTGAAAATATATTGAATCTTTTCATATGCTTTTTCTGCATCAATTGCGATGATCATATGTTTTTTTTTTTTTCATTTTGTTCATATGGTGTATTACATTGATTTTTCCTATGTTGAACCATTCTTGCATTCTAGGAATAAACCCCATTTGGTCATAGTGTATAGTCCTTTTAATGTGCTGCTGAATTTGTTTTGCTAGTATTTTGTTGAGGATTTTTTACATCAGTATTCGTCAGAGATACTGACCTGTAATTTTATTTTATTGTAGTATCTTTCTCTGGCTTTGGTATCAGGGTAATGTTGGCCTCATAAAGTGAGCCTAGAAGTGTTTCTTCCTCTTTAATTTTGGGGAAGAGTTTCAGAAAGATTAATGTTAATTCTTTAAATGTTTTGTGTGATAGAATTTGTCGAGAGCTTTTTTTTTTTTCTGTCTTTTTGAGACAGGTTCTCACTCTGTCACCCTGGCTGGAGTGCAGTGATGTGACATGATCACAGCTCACTGCAGCCTCAACCTCCAAGGCTCAAGTGATCCTCCCACTTCAGCCTCCAGAGTAGCTGGGACTACAAGTGTGTGTCACCACACCCAGCTGTTTTTTTTTTTTTAATATATTTTGTAGAGATGAGGTGTTCCTATGTTGCCCAGGCTGGTCTGAAACTCCTGGCTTCAAGCGATCCTCCTGTCTCAGTCTCCCAGAGTGCTGGGATTAAAGGCATGAGCCACCACACCTGGCTGCGAGGTTTTTGGTTACTGATTCAATTTCCTTAATAGTTCATTGGTCTGTTTATGTTTTCTGTTTGTTCATGATTCAGTGTGGTAGGTTGTGTTTTTTCTAGGGATTTATCCATTTCTTCTAGGTTATCCAACTTGACATACAGTTGTCCTTGGTTTTCTCTTATAATCCTTTGTAACTCCTTGGCATCAGTTTTGTTGTTGTTGTTTTGTTTTGTTTTTATTTGGAGACAGAGTCTTACTCTGTCACCCAGGCTGGAGTGCAGTGGTGAAATCTTGGCTTGCTGCAACCTCTGCCTCCTGGGTTAAAGTGATTCTCCTGCCTCAGCCTCCCTAGTAGCTGGGATTACAGGTACCCACCACCACGCCTGGCTGATTTTTTTTGTATGTTTATAGTAGAGATCAGGTTTCATCATGTTGGCCAGGGTGGTCTCAAACTCCCGGCCTCAAGTAATCCACCTGCCTTGGCCTCCCAAAGTGCTAGGATTACAGGCATGAGCCACCACGCCTGGCTGGCATCAGTTTTAATATCCTCTTTTTCATTTCTGATTTTAGTTGAGACTTCTCTCTTTTTCTTAATCTAGCTAAGAGTATTTTTTTTTCTATTCTCGCTTTCATTTATCTCTGTTCTAATCTTTATTATTTTCTTCCTTCTGCTAGCTTTGGGCTTCATTTGTTTTTTTTTAGTTCCTTGTATAAAGTTAGGGTGTCGATTTGAGATCTTTCTTCTTTATTAAAGTACACATTTACAGCTATAAACATCTTAGCACTGGATTTATGGCATCCCATAAGCTTTGGTATGTTGTGTTTTCATTTTCATTTTTCTCTAGGTACTTTCTAATTTCCCCAATTTCTTCTTTGACTCATTGTTTATTTAAGAGTGTATTGTTTAATTTCCACATATTTGTGGCAGTTTTCCTTGTGCTGTTGATTTCTAGTTTCTTTCCATTGTAATCAGAAAACATATTATAAAATATAGCATTTCTTATACTTCAAATCTACTAGGGATGAACTCTCATTTTTTGTTTATTTGGTAATATCTTAATTTCTCTTTAATTTTTGAAGGATAGTTTTGCCACTTACAGAATTCTTGGTTAAGAGTTTTTTGTTTTGGCCAGGCGCGGTGGCTCAAGCCTGTAATCCCAGCACTTTGGGAGGCCAAGACGGGCGGATCACAAGGTCAGGAGATCGAGACCATCCTGGCTAACACAGTGAAA
>NW_012115588.1:745125-747243 GCF_000951035.1 Colobus angolensis palliatus
CTTAGAAAAGGGAAAAAAAAAAAAAAAAAAAGAGAAATCAGCTGCTAGTCTGAGGATTCCTTGTGCATGATGAGTCACTTATCTTGCTAATTTCGATTCCTTGTATCTGGCTTTCAATAATTTGATTATAATGCATGTCAGTGTGGATCTGAGTTTATTCTACTTGATTCTACTTGGAGTCTGTTGAGCTTGGATGTGTAGATTCATGTATTTCATTAAATTTGGGAAGATTTTGGCCATTATTTATTTATTTTGAGATAGGGTCTCTGTCACCTAGGCTGGAGTGCAGTGGCCCGATCACAGCTCACTGCAGCCTCGACATCCCAGGCTCGAGTGATTCTCTTGCCTCAGCCTCATCCTGAGTAGCTGGGGCTACTGATGCATGCTACCACACCTGACTAAATTTTTATTTTTTAATTTTTTTATTTTTGGAGACAGAGTCTCACTCTGTTTCCCAAACTGGAGTGCATTGGTGCGATCTCGGTTCACTGCAACCTCTGCCTCCTGGGTTCACGGAATTCTCCTGCCTCAGCCTCCCAAGTAGCTGGGATTATAGGCACGCGCCACCCACGCCTGGCTATTTTTTGTATTTTTAGTAGAGATGGGCTTTGACCATGTTGTTCAGGCTGGTCTCGAATTCCTGACTTCAGCTGATCCACCTGCCTCTGCCTTTCAAAGTACTGGGATTACAGGCATGAGCCACTGCAGCCCGCCAGCAAATTTTTAAATTTTTAGTACAGGTGAGGTTTCACTGTATTGCCCAAGCTGGTTTCAAACTCCTGAGCTCAAGCAATCCTCCCGCCTCAGCCTCCCAAACTGCTGGGATTATAGGCATGAGTCACTGTTTCCGGCCCAGATATTCTTTTTTCTTATTTTGAGACAGGGTCTCATTCTGTCACCCAGACTGGTGTGCAATTCCAGACTTGGAGTGGTGCAATCATGGCTCACTACAGCCTTGACCTCCCAGGCTGAAGCAAATCTTCCCACCTCAGCGTCTTGGGTAGCTGGGACTGTAGGTGCACTCCACCATGCTTGGCTAATTTTTTGTATTCTTTGTAGAGACAGGGTTTCACCATGTTGCCCTTGCTGGTGTTGAACACCTGTGCTCACGCATTCTGCCCACTGTGGCCTCCCAAAGTGCTAGGATTACAGGCATGAGCCACCGTGCTTGGCCCCAAATATTCTTTATTCCCCTTTCTCTCTCTCCTCTCCTTCTTGAATTCCCACTGTGGATATATTGGTATGTTTGATGGTGTCCCACAGGTCTCTGAGACTCCGTTCATTTTTCTTCCTTTTTTCCTATTTGTGTTACTCAGGTAGTAACCGTTATTCCCATTGATCTACTTCAAGTTAAATAATTCTCTCTTCTGCCTGCCAAAATCAGCTATTGAGCCCCAGTGATTAAATTGTTCATTTCAGTTGTAGTCTTCAACTCTAGAATTTCTATTTGGTTCCTTTTAATAATTTCTGCCTCTTTATTGATATTCTCTACTTCCTGAGACTTTGTTCGTATTCTTTCTTTTAGTTATTTGGACATGGTTTCCTTTAACTCTCTCAGTATATTTACAATAGTTTATTTAAAGTGTTGTCTGATAAATCTAATGTATGGGCTTCCTCAGGGACAGTTTTATTAATTTCTTTTGTTCCTGTGTATTGCTATACTTTCTTGTTCCTTTGCATGCCTAGTGATTTTTGTTGTTGAAAACTGGACATTTTGAATATTTTAATGTAGTAACTCTGGAAAGTAGAATCCCCCTCTTCTTCAGGGTTTATTTTTGTTGCTTGTTGTAGTTGGTATTTGTTTGTACAGTGACTTTTCTGTACTAATTTTGTAAAGTCTGTATTATTTGTTATTTGTGGCCACTGGAGTCTCAGTTCTGTTACCTCAGTGGCCAGCTAGTGGTTTGACAGAAATTTTCTTCTATGTCTGGAACAACAACAAAATCTCCCAGCCCTTACAGATGGACTGTGTGTGTGTTGGAGCATGAACGTGCCTTTCTCACTAAGCCAAGCAGTTTACAACTCTGCCTTCACCTTCACTTTTTTTGCATCATTTCCTTTTTTTTTTTTTTTTTTTTTGAGACAGAGTCTTGCTCTGTTGCCCAGGCTGCAGTGCAG
>NW_012115588.1:748649-750135 GCF_000951035.1 Colobus angolensis palliatus
ATATATATATATATTTTTTTTTTTTTTTTTTTTTGAGACGGAGTCTCACTCTGTCGCCCAGGCTGGAGTGCAGTGGCCGGATTCAGCTCACTGTAAGCTCCGCCTCCCGGGTTTAGGCCATTCTCCTGCCTCAGCCTCCGGAGTAGCTGAGACTACAGGCACCCGCCACCTCGCCCGGCTAGTTTTTTCTGTATTTTTTAGTAGAGACGGAGGTTCACTGTATTAGCCAGGATGGTCTCGATCTCCTGACCTCGTAATCTGCCCATCTCGGCCTCCCAAAGTGCTAGGATTACAGGCTTGAGCCACTGCGCCCGGCCTATTTTAGGAATTCTTAAACTGATCCCTCTGATATAGTACCTTCTTGATTATGTGACTTTCCTGTTGAGAAATCTGAAGCTCACAGTTTCTCCTTGCCTATCAAACGATGTCTTTAAGCTGTAGTTCCGGCATAGCTTTCCAACTTTATTTCACTGTTTCTCCTAACCTCACTTCCACACTATGTTTTGATGAAGCCATACCACTAGGCTTCTCCCAAGTATGCAGTTTGCTTTCCATATCTGCTCCTACACCTCCATGAATGTTGTTTGCTTCCCATCTGGATTGTCCTCTACCCTCACCTCTGCCTACTGAACACTATCCATATCTCTCTCTTTCTTTTTTTTTGAAACAGGATCGTATTTCTGTTGCCCAGGGTGGAGTGCAGTGGATCACTGCAATCTCTGCCCTACGGCTCAAGCAATCTTCCCACTTTAGCCTCCCGAGTAGCTGAGATTACAGGCATGTACCACCATGACTGGATAATTTTTGTATTTTAGTAGAGATGGGGTTTCACTAAACCCCATCAAGCTGGTCTCAAACTCCCCAAATGATCCACCAGCCTTGGTCTCCCAAAGTGTTGGGATTACAGGTGTGAGCCGCTGTGCCCAGCCTGAATACTACCCATCTCTTAATCAGCTCAAATTGCAGTCTTTCTATTAGGTCATTCCTAATTACTTCTACTAAAACTAATCTCTTCTTCCACTAAATTGCTATGACATTTTGTTACCAATAAATGTATGACATACATTTATATTATATCATATATTGTTTGCATTATGATCTGTATTCATGTTTTCATTCATTCATTCTTTCAATAACTATTTAGAGCACCCACTGTTTGCTAGGGCTAGAGTAGCAAAGAAGGCAGACATTGTACCTAATGATCATTAAGGTATACATTGGAGAGAGAGAGATATACATATATATCTCCATATATATATAGAAACCTTGTCTCTACCAAAAAATACAAAAATTAGCCTGGCGTAGTGGCAGGTGACTTAATCCCAGCTACTTGGGAGGCAGAGGCAGGAGGTGAAGGTTGCAGTGAGCTGAGATTGAGCCATTGCACTCAAACCTGGGGGACAAGAGCGAGACTTCTCTCAAAAAAAAAACAACAAAATAGCCAGGCGTGGTGGTGCTTGCCTGTGGTCCCAGCTACTTGGGAGGC
>NW_012115588.1:751467-755266 GCF_000951035.1 Colobus angolensis palliatus
GCCAGGATGGTCTCGATCTCCTGACCTCGTGATCCGCCCGTCTCGGCCTCCCAGAGTGCTGGGATTACAGGCTTGAGCCACCGCGCCCGGCCTTACTTTCTTTACCAGCGTCAAAGAACCATTTCTATTAGCACAGTGCTTTACGCTTACCGCACAAGAAGTATAAGAATTAATGAACACACATTGAGAATAGGAGTAGATTTGACAAGAAAAAGATTCCAGTGATGAAGAGGGAGAAGAATAAGAGTAAATTGTCAGAGAATAAGATCATTTGAATTCCTTTTTATTTCAATAAAATAGTAGTAGTAGTAATAATAGCAGTAGCAGCAGCTAATGTTTATTGAGTACTTATTCTGGGAAAAAAAACTGTATTAAGAACTTTATGTGTGTCATTTTATATACATTCTTTATTGTGTGCTGTCTGTTCCTCGTTTTCTACAGTCTCTTGAAGTGGTCTCCGAATGTGGAGCTCTCCTTCCCACAGCAATCAGAAGGCTCCAATGTCTTTAGTGGTACAAAGACAGGAACATTGTTTCTCACTTCATACCGGGTAATTTCTACTTCTGCTTTAATTTGCTGATTAACTCTACATTTGTTTTCCTTAAAATGAAGAAAAGTTAAACATTGACTTTTGAAGTGTTTTTAAACGTGCACTTTGGGATTTTCCACATTGAAGGGTGATGGAAGAAAATATGATGTTTCTCAGTTAGACCAGAATGTACCTTGCTCTTGTAAGTCTCAATCCATGGACGAATTTTGCATTCCTTTTCCAAAGTTTCTGTCTTTGCATAGGTGATTTTCATAACTTCGCGCTCCATCAATGATCCCATGTTGTCTTTTATGATGCCATTTGATCTGATGACGAACCTCACTGTTGAACAACCAGTATTTGCTGCAAACTTCATTAAGGGAACTATTCAGGCAGCTCCATATGGTAAGTGTTCCCTCAGAAGTGTGTGTTTTTTTTTCCTCAAAATCTTCTAGAAGGTTTAAGATTCAAACTTGGCTCATGTTGAAATTCAAACAAAAGCTGCTCTGCTTTGTCAGGTAGTGTTTCCCTTGGTGTTTGTGGCAGTCTTTCTGTTGTCAGCTATGCCAGTTTCTTAGTGAATGTGTGCCATTTCTTCCCCCAGGTGGCTGGGAAGGACAAGCTACTTTTAAATTAGTCTTCAGAAATGGAGGTGCCATTGAATTTGCCCAGTTGATGGTGAAAGCTGCCTCTTCTGGTAAGTGATGCTGATAAAGATATTAAGCACTTTGGGTTTTTTGTTTGTTTGGGTTTTTTGTTTTTGTTGTTGCTGTTTTGTTGTTTTTGAGACAGGGATTTTTGTATTTTTTGTAAGTTGGGGTTTCACCATGTTGCCCAGGCTGGTCTCAAACTCCTGAACTCAAATGATCCTTCTGCCTCAGCCTCCCAAAGTGCTGGGGTTACAGGTATGAGCCACCACGCCCAGCCCACTTTGGGGGTTTTAAGGCTTGTGGAATTAAAGCAGGACTTCTACTAAGCCAAGATTTGCTGGCCTCTGTGGCCAGGCAGTTGGTATTTGCATACATATTCAGCAGGCATTTCCTGGGCCTACCTACAGTTGTCGAGTACCATGTTACAGGGTAGGAACACAAAGATTATTCAGTCCCTTCCTGTCCTGAAGGAGCTTGCAATGTAGTGGGAGCTTACAGCCAAACACCCAAGTGACTAAGTATACCTGATAGTCTTTTGTCCATTTAAACACTGACCTCAGATATCCACTGAGCGTCTCTTCCTTGGGTCGGAGAGCCCTTAGTTATTCTTCCTTTGGTGTGGCTTTTAATTTTTTTCTTCTCTCTGGACTTGCCTTTGCTTTTCTCAGGTTTAGTCCCCATCTTACATGAGAGGGGAGTAGAGGTACTGTCAAGACTTGCAGCACTGATCTAATGGATGTACGACAGAACTCTTTCAAACTTTGACTAAATATAATTTTTTAAATCATATATATATATGTGTGTGTGTGTGTATATATATATATATATATTTTTTTTTTTTTTTTTTTGAGACAGAATCTTGCTTTGTCACCCAGGCTGGAGTGCAATGGCGCAATCTTGGCTCACTGCAACCTCTGCCTCCTGGGTTCAAGTGATTCTCCTGCCTCAGCCTCCTGAGTAGCTGGGATTACAGGTGTCCGACACCACGCCCAGCTAATTTTTATATTTTTAGTAGAGGTGGAGTTTCACCATGTTGGCCAGGCTGGTCTTGAACTCCTGACCTCAGGTGATCCACCTGCCTTGGCCTCCCAAAGTGTTGGGATTACATGTGTGAGCCACCGTGCCCTGCTGTTATATATTTTTATTTAATCTAGTCTCACTTCATGCCCCTCACTCTCTTACCTTTTATATTCCAATCAAACTGGACTTCTTTGTGCTTTATTTTCTCTCATCTCTGAACTTTCATGCTATTTTTTGTGTCTGGAATGCTCTTCCCTTTTCTCCCTGCCATCCACCCCCAACTTCAATGTAGTTGAGACAAACATGCTCTAGTAGAGACAGACATATGCAGATACACTATTGTATCTCATGGAATATGCTGTAATAAAGGCATGGACAAAGTGTTGGGGACACACAGAAGGATGGAGTAAACTTTCTAGCTTAGAAGACTTAGTGGATTGGGATGCTATAAACTGTGTTCAAGAACATAAGAGACAGGTTGGGTGTGGTGGCCCATGCTTGTAATCCCAGCACTTTGGGAGGCCGAGGCTGGCGGATTACCTGAGTTCAGGAGTTTGAGCCCAGCCCAGGCAACATGGCGAAACCCCATCTCTACTGAAAATGCAAAAGTTAACCCGGCATGGTCGTGCACACCTGTAGTCCCAGCTACTTGGAAGGCTGAGGCAGGAGGAGTGCTTGAACCCAGGGCGGGGGAGGTTGCAGTGAGCTGAGTTCGTGCCACTGTACTCCAGCCTGGGCAACAGAGTAAGACTCTGTCTCAAAAAAAAAAAAAAAAAGAATATAAGAGACAGTCTAAGTTGAAGAAGAATTGAGTTCAATTTTAGATATAACACTGAAACACTGACTAACATACATTGAAATGTTTACTGTATACTGGGCAGTGTTCAAAGCCCTTTACATTTGTCAATTTTTTTAATCCTGGCAAAAACCTTATGATGTAGGTACTATTATTATCCCCAGTTTATAGCTGGGGAAACTGAGTCAGTGGTGGTATATAATTTCCCAAGGCTATATAGTAGCAAGTGATGTAGCTGGGATTTGAACTCTAAACCTACTTTCTCTTCTTTTTAAGTCTTTTATTGTTAAAAAAAATCAGATCTATGGAAAAGTTGCAAGAATATTACAATCAACTTCTCTCATCTAGATTCGCCCATTATCAGCATTTTCCCTTTATTATTCTTTATTGCTCTTTATTATTCTTTTTTTGCTTTTGTTCTTGCTGAACTATTTGGAGTAAGTCACAAAGATTATTTCCTTCATTCCTAAATATTTAAGTGTTTATCTCCTAAGAATGAGGGCATCATTTTATCTAACCTCAGTGTACTTATCAAATTCAGAAAATTTAACATTGACAGAATACTGTTATTTAATATGTAGTTTATATTCAGCCGGGCACAGTGGCTCATGCCTGTAATCCCAGCACTTTGGGAGGCCGAGGTGGGTGGATCACTTGAGGTCAGGAGTTTGAGACCAGCCTGGCTAACATAGTGAAACCCAGTCTCTACAAAAATACAAAAATTAGCCAGGCGTGGTGGTAGGTGCCTATAATCCCAGCTACTTGGGAGGCAGAAGCAGAAGAATCACTTGAACCCAGGAGGTG
>NW_012115588.1:755881-758003 GCF_000951035.1 Colobus angolensis palliatus
TCTCCTGACCTCGTGATCTGCCCGCCTTGGCCTCCCAAAGTGCTGGGATTACAGGCGTGAGCCACTGTGCCCGACCAACACTGACATTTTTAAAAGAATATAGACTTATTGTTTTGTGGAATATCCCTTAATTTGAGTTTGTCTGTTTCTTCATGATTATATTCAGGTCATACATTTTGGCAGGAATACTACATAAGTGATGTTGTGTCCTTTTGAGCCTGTACTCTTGACCCCTACACCATATTAAGTGTGAGTTACATTAGGAGGCCACTTGACATGCAGCTTGGAGCTCTAAAGATGAGCTGTGTCTAGAGACTGATTTGGAAATCTTCAGCACACAGGTTGTCTCTGGCGCCATGTGAGTGATGGGCTTCCTCAGTGATTTGAGGATAGAGTTCCAATGGTTCTTAACATTTAAGGGAAGGGAATTAGCAAACTGCAAAGATTGAGAAGGGGCTGACTGTGATAAATGAGGAGAATCAAGTGAATTAAATATACTAAAAGTCAATGGAGGAGAAAGTTATAAGAGACATGGGGATGGTCATCCGTATCAGCTGCTCTAGAGATGTTTGGTAAAATGAGGACTGAAAAGTGTGCATTGCATGTGGTAATTAGAGTTTGTTGATGGTAGCAAGAGAGATTTCAGTGAAATGTTGGAGAAGAGAGGTAGTGGAAGAGCCATATTCTGGGAGGTTAAGAAGTAAGAAAAATTTTTAGTTACCTTTGATGATACAGTGCAAAGATAAGGAGGCCAAGAAGTTCACAAGCTGTACCTAACCCACAGCTGCTTGGTAGTCCAGAGTGCAGACAGCATCTGGAAGCCTGAAACTGGATTGCAGTTTATCCTGGCAGACAGACGAGTACAGGTGTGGGAAATCCAGAGACAGGGGACACTTGGAAGTCTAGTACTTCTTTGCTACAGACATCTAGGGAACTCAGGACAATTACATACTGAGTGTTGAATTCACTCTTACTTTTGGCCTCATAGTACTGAAGAGGGCTTCTTTTTTAGGATTATGGGCTAAGGGTCAGGCAACTTTTGAGGTTCTTTGTACTCTCATTAAGATCTACTTCTTGGCCCGCAAAGCTAGCCAAGAAGGTTCAGCGTCTCAGCACTTGCATAGCCACTTGAAAAGGGTTTAGGCAACTTACGTGAACTTGCCCAATGTCTGGAACTGCTCTGGGTCTTTTTTTTTTGTTTTTTTTTTTTGAGATAAGAGTCTTGCTCTGTCACCCAGGCTGGAGTGCAGTGGGGTGATCTTGGCTCACTGCAACCTCTGCCTCCTGGGTTGAAGCCATTCTCCTGCCTCAGGCACCGGAGTAGCTGGGACTACAGGCACACACCACCATGCCCAACTAATTTTTGTAGTTTTAGTAGAGATGGGGTTTCGCTATATTGGTCAGGCTGGTCTTGAACTCCTGACTTCGTGATCCACCCGCCTCGGCCTTCCAAAGTGCTGGGATTACAGGCATGAGCCACCACGCCCGGCCTGGGTCTTCTGATTATAATCATGGCTTAGATGTGGGGAACTTCCTCCCCACCCCCACCTGCCCCTACAAGAGCCAGGGCTTGTGAGATAAATGTCCTTGAGGCCCTTGGAGTTAACTATTAATCATGCTTTATGATCTGATTCTTTGACCAGGAAAGATTCCCTTTCCCTCGCAGAATTGATATGTCAGGGCTCTTGATTTATGTTTTTAACACATGTATGTTGAGTACCTATTGTGAACCAAATTCCCAATTGTGAGACAGCTAGGAACATGCAGCAGTGAATAAGACACATGTAGTCTTTATAAACTTATAGTCTAGTTAGAGTCATATAAAAAGCAAACTTGTAAGTGAATAAAATACTTACTGTTGGAATTACTATAAAGGACACAGGACACAGAGGGTCCTCAAGGAGGGTGATAAGGGAAGAAAGACAACTTTAGATTTATAGTGAATTAGAATAATTCTAGCCATTGAAACAGATAAACTCCAAATTATCAATGCTTAAGACAGTAGATATTACTGCTTATATAAAGACCAATCAGCAGGGGCAAGAGGAGGCTCTGTTCCACATAGTTATTCAGGGATCCAGGGTAATAGGGTCCTTGCTATCTTTTTTTTTTTTTTTTTTTT
>NW_012115588.1:763438-771117 GCF_000951035.1 Colobus angolensis palliatus
AGAATCAGTTGAGGCCAGTTCAAGATCAACTTGGGCAATATGGCAAGACTCTGTCTCTAGGGGAGAGGAAAAAAAAAAAAAAGCCAGGTGTTGTGGCACATACCTGTAATCCCAGCTACTGAGGAGGCTGAGATGCAAGAATCACTTGAACCTGGGAGGTGGAGGTGTAGCTTGCAGTGAGCCAAGATCGCGCCACTGCACTCCAGCCTGGGTGACAGAGCGAGACTCCGTCTCAAAAAAAAAAAAAATTAAAATTAAAATAATATGGCTGATATGATCATGATTATATAAAGAATATTCACAGAGATTTTACAAAGAAATACACCAAAATATTAAGTGTTTGGTGGTAGAATTATAGATGACTTTTTTCCATTCCTCTTTATTTTCCAAACGGATAGTCCTCATTAAGCATGTATTACTTTTTTCATCATCAAACTTTATTAAGTAAAACACATGTCTGTGCACAAGTATAAGTAATGCACCAATCTATTCATAGGGTTGTTTTCATGTTGATTTGAATCCCTGCACAACAGGAAGTGATATGCCTTCAATTGGTGATAGCTGGAGGAAATCGCTTTAGCATTATTCTGCCTGACTTCTCTTCTTGCGTCAGTTTGCTTCAGCATTATTTTTTAAGTTCTTCTTTCTCACATATTCCTTGACTTCAAGGTAACTGAATTTTTTTCCTTCTCATTATAATTCCCAGTTATTGCCTATGGAGTCCCACCTGCAGGATATGGAGCCCCATCTCCTGGATCCGGAGCCCCACCTGCAGGATATGGAGCCCCACCTCCCGGATACGGAGCCCCACCTGCAGGATATGGAGCCCCACCTCCCAGATACGGGGGCCCCACCTGCAGGATATGGAGCCCAACCTGCAGGAAATGAAGGCCCGCCTGTGGGACACAGGGCCTCACCTGCAGGATATGGAGCTCCACCTCGTGGATATGAAGCCCCACCTGCAGGAAATGAAGGCCTGCCTGCGGGATACAGAGCCTCACCTGCTGGATCTGGAGCCAGGCCTCATGAATCTGCAGCAGCCGAGGCTCCTGAAAACGAGGCTTCTCTTCCCTCTGCCTCCTCTTCTTAGGTCCATTCTTAACCTTCTAAGATGTAAACCTTGAAGACTCATCAAGCAAAGAGGTACCCTAAAACTGAAGTCAGGATAAGGAGGAGGACTCAGGTATGTGATCACAGGCTTCTCGCAGGTAGTTGTTCCACCCTTTAGAAGGGCAATCTTATGTGGGAAGATGAAGCTTTACTTCTGTGCCTAGATTTTAGAAGCAGAATCAACTCTTGAGTAGCTGGCTAAAGGAAGAGTACTATTGTAGGGCTAATTCCCCAGTAATTTGGTTGACATTGGGTTGCATTTTTTTTTTTTTTTTTTGAGACAGAGTTTCACTCTTGTTGCCCAGGCTGAAGTGCAATGGTGTGATCTCGGCTCACTGCAACCTCCACCTCCCGGGTTCAAGTGATTCTGCTGCCTCAGCCTCTCAAGTAGCTGGGATTACAGGCATCTGCCACCACACCCAGCTATTTTTTGTATTTTTAGTAGAGTCAGGGTTTCACCATGTTGGTCAGGCTGGTCTCGAACTCCTGACCTCAGGCAATACACCCGCCTCAGCCTCCTAGAGTGCTGGAATCACAGGCGTGAGCCAGCACGCCTGGCCGGTCCTTGCGATCTTTAACCCATGGCTTCCATGGCCTCTTTGTACAGCCAACAGAGAAGGGAATAAAGATCTCCCCTGGGAAATTTTTATGGGCCAGGTCTGGAAACTGTACATTACGTCTGGTCACATGCCATAGGCAGCACTCAGTGTGGTAGGCTGCTAATAGATCCACAGATATATCCCTGTCTCAATCCTCAGAACCTGTGAATGTTACCTTGTTTGTAAAAAGGGTGTTCGTAGATGTAATTAATTTAAGGATCTTGAGATGACAAAATTACTGTAAATTATTTAGGTGGCCCCTAAATGCCATCACAAGTGTTCTTATGAGAGAGATGCAGAGGGGAGACAAGACAAAAGTGTTCTGTACCACACTGCCTTACATTGGTCTTTAATGAATATATCTTACCAACTTAGTAGAATCCTCACTTAGAAGTTTTTTCTGAATATCTATTATGATTAGGTGCTATGCTAGGCCTGGAATAAGCACAGGCAAATGAGACACAATCTCTGCTCTTAAGAAGCATGCCATTCAGGACAAGGGTCATAGTTCTATTTTTTTTTTTTTTTTTTTTTGAGACAAGGTCTTACTCTGTCGCCCAGGCTGGAGGCTCCAGTGCAGTGGCACAAATAAGGCTCACTGCAGCCTCAAGCTTCCAGGCTCAAGCAATCCTCCTGCCTCAGCTTCGTGAGTAGCTGGGATGACAGGTGTGCACCACCATGCCTGGCTAATTTTTAAATAAATTTTTGTAGAGATAGGGTCTTGCCATGTTTCCCAGGCTGGTCTTGAACTCCTGGGTCAAGCAATCCTCCCATCTTGGCCTCCTGAAGTGTTGGGATTACAGGTGTGAGCCACTGCACTCAGCCCATGTTTCTTTTTTATCTTGTATCTCAAGAACATTGTTGGAAACACATGTAAGGTGGTGATTAAATACTCTGTTAATTCTTCAGTTGATATCTGCTATCCTTCTGACTTAATTAAAAGAGTTCCTATTTTGCCAAATTTATCTTTCCAGCTGCCCGAGGATTTCCACTTAGAACCTTAAATGACTGGTTCAGCTCTATGGGAGTTTATGTAATTACTGGGGAAGGGAATATATGCACTCCACACATGCCTTGTTCAGGTAAGGTATGGCAGAGACGTTCTTCCTGGAAGGTGGAAAATTATGCCAGAGGCTCAGAGATCTATCTATTGCAGGCTTGCCTCCAGCTCTCATGCAGGAACAGCAGCAGAGGTTTAGGGGCTTGGAAAATGGTTACGTCTGTGACTTTGTTTTCAGACTGAAACCCAGTGGCAAAGTCAGCAAGTGACTGGGCTTTGGTTTCAGGCTTACTTTTAATGGTATGTACAAACCTGGAACATCCTTGGGCAACGCCTGTTAGTGGGAAGGGTCACTTCCTGTTTATAGCCTGAGCAGAAAATATATGCTCTTGCCCACTTCCTTGTTTCCATTTCACATAGCACAGTCATCATACCTGTGCCACACTCTTCAACCTCACTGAGGACTCAAGCCCTGGGCCCTTTAACAGTTGTGCTGTTAAAGTCCGCTGCGACTGAATGGGGTTTCTGGGAAGTAACTCTCAAACATGGTCCACTGCCTACTGGTGGGCCACCAAGGGTCTCCTAATGCTGCCAACCCACCCAAAAATATGGGACTTTTCTTGAGTTCTCCTTGGAACTTGATATGCATGTTCATGGGCCTTTAGTTTTGTATGCAACTTAAAGGCTACTTATTTATAACCTTAATAGTTACCTTGGTTTTTAAAGGTTATTACAATCTAATATTCAGAATCTAAAGTAAGTGTTGCTAGGGTTTAACATTTTTTCAATTGAGGTGAAATTCATATAACATATAATTAACATGCTAATGTGTACAATTCAGTGGTATTTAGTGTAAAATTTAGCAGTATTTGATGTATTCACAATATTATACATCCATCAGCTCTCTCTAGTTTCAAAAGGTGGTGGGTTTTTTTTTTTTTTTTTTTGACAGGGTCTCGCTTTGTCACCCAGGCTGTAGTGCAGTGGTACTATCATGGCCTCCTGGAGCCTCGACCTCCTGGGCTCAAGCGATCCTCTCACCTCAGTGCCCCCCAGCCAGAGTAGGCTAGGACCACAGGCGTAATCCACCGTGCTCAGCTAATTTTTATGTGCTTTTGTAGAGACAGGAATCTCCCTATGTTGCCCAGGCTGGTCTTGAACTCCTGGGCTCAAGCCATCCACTCACCTTGGCCTCCTGAGGTGCTGGGATTACAGGCATGAGCCATCCCTGCCAGCCTTTTAAAAAATTTTTTTTTGTAGAGACAAGGTCTCACTGTGTTGCTCAGGCTGGTCTCGCACTCCTGGGCTCAAGCAAGTCTACTGCCTTGGGTTCCCAAAGTGCTGGGATCACAGGTGTAAGCCACAGCACCTGGTCCAGTTTCAGAACTTTTTATCACCCCATACCTACTAAGAAGTTACTCCCCCATTGTCCCCTCCCTGATCTCCTGGTATCCTCTAATCTGCTTTCTGTCTTTATTGATTCACCTATTCTGAATATATCACATAAAGAAATCATACAATATGTGATCTTTTGTGTTTGACTTATCTCACTCTGGATAATGTTTTTGAGGTTCCTCCAAGTTGTAGCATGTAGCAATACTTCATTTCTTTTTGTGGCTGAATAATATTCCATTGTACATATATACCACAATTTGTGTATTCATTCATCCATTGATGGACATTTGTCTTGTTTCCACCTTTTGGTTATTATGAATAATAGCTGCTATAAGCATTTGTATATAAGTTTATACGTAGACATATGTTTTCATTTCTCCTGGATATACATCTTGGAGTGGAATTTCTGGGTCATATGTTAATTCTCTTAACTTTTTGAGGAACCACCAACTATTTTCCAGTGCTGCACTATTTTACATTCCTATGTAAATGTAAGTGTTCCTATTTCTACACATCCTCAGCAACACTTACCTTCCTTTTTCAAAAAAAAATATATATATATTAAAGCCATCCTAGTGGATATGAAGTGGTATCTCATTGTGGTTTTAATTTGTACTTCCTTAATGACTAATGATGTTGAACATCTTTTTATGTGCTTTTTGGCTTTTTGTATACCTTCATTGGAGAACTGTCTGTTCAAGTCTTTTGCGTACTTTTTTTTTTTATTTAAATCGAATTGCTTGTCTTTTTGTTGTTGAGTTGTAAGCATTCTTTATATAGTCTGGATGTGAAATCCTTGTCAGATATATTATTTGCAAATATTTTTAGGTTTTCTTTCACATTCTTGATAATGCCTTTTTTTTTTTTTTTGAGACAGAGTCTTCCTCTGTCACCCAGGCTGGAGTGCAGTGGCACCATCTTGGCTCATTGCAACCTCTGCCTCCCAGGTTTAAGTGATTCCTGTGCCTCACCCTCCTGAATAGCTGGGACTGCAGGTATGCGCCACCATGCACAGCTGATCTTTGTATTTTTAGTAGAGATGGAGTTTCACCATGTTGTTCAGGCTCGTCTAGAACTCCTGAGCTCAAATGATCTGCCTGCCTCGGCCAGTGGGTTACAGGTGTGAACCACTGTGCCCAGGCAAAAATGGCTCTTAATGCACAAAGGTTTTTAATTTTTATCAAATTTCTCTTTTTTTCTCTTGTTGCTCATGCTTTTGATGTAAAATTTAGGAATTCATTGCCAAATCCAATGTCATGAAGATTTAATCCCTGTTTTCTTCTAAGGATTTTATAGTTTTAGCTCTTATATCAAGCTTGTCCAACCCATGGCCCAGGATGGCTTTGAATGCAGCCCAACACAAATTCATAAACTTTCTTAAAACGTTACGAGATTTTTTAAAATTGCTCATCAGCTATCGTTAGTACTAGTATATTTTATATGTGGCCCAAGACAATTCTTCACCAATGTGGCCCAGGGAAGCCAAAAGATTGGTCACTTCTGTCTTATATTAAGGCCATTGATTCATTACAAGTTAATTTTTGTCTGTAGAGTGAAGTTGGGAGGAACCTCATTCTTTTACATGCAGATATCCAGTTGTCCCAGAATCATTTTTTGAAGAGACTTATTTTTTTCTCATTGAATGGTCTTGGCATTCTGTCAAAAATCAACTGTTCATAGATGCTTGGGTTTATTTCTGGACTCTTAATTTATTCCATCGGTCTCTAAGTCTGTCCTCTTGCCAGTAACACACTGTCTTGATTACAATAGTTTTGTAATAAATTTTGGATTAAAGCAAAATAAGTTTACAGCTGTCCATTCACTTTATCCAGTTAAATCACTTTGGGGAGTGTAACCCAAGGTAATAAGTAAAACTCATGTTTATTGTAAGGTTAATTGGAAAGTCAGAAACAACAAAAAGTATCATCTATCCATATGATGAAATATTATCCAGCTTTGAATTTATGAAGTAAATTAACAGTATAAAGACATTTCTTTTTTTTTTTTTTTTGAGACGGAGTCTCGCTCTGCCGCCCAGGCTGGAGTGCAGTGGCCAGATCTCAGCTCACTGCAAGCTCTGCCTCCTGGGTTTACACCATTCTCCTGCCTCAGCCTCCCGAGTAGCTGGGACTACAGACGCCCGCCACCTCGTCTGGCCAGCTTTTTGTATTTTTTAGTAGAAACGGGTTTTCACCGGGTTAGCCAGGATGGTCTTGATCTCCTGACCTCGTGATCCGCCTGTCTTGGCCTCCCAAAGTGCTGGGATTACAGGCTTGAGCCACTGCGCCCGGCCTGGGTTGCATTTTTAAGCATAACTTTTTCCACACTCACATTCAAGGTTCCTGTCTTCCCATTCTCATTCAAGAAACATTTATTATGTTCCGTTTGCTAGGCACTAAGATGCGTGCTGAAAACAATGCGGTGAAACTACGTATGCAGAATGCCCATACTACGTATGCAGAAATTTCTAATACTTGATAAGGAGAAAAGCAAGTTGTAGGGAGCATATACTATAGTGATTTTTCAGCCTCATCAGACTGAATGCCCCATATTATAACAAATATTTATATTTTATAATGTTTATATTTGTATATTTATAACAAATATTTTGTAATGTCTCCTTCACTTCAATGAAGTTTGTAGATAATTGCATATGATTCCACACCATTTCAACCAAAATTAATATGCCATAAATGTGATAGAGGAAATAAAAGGAGTTTGTAGTAAAATTTTAAGTGTTTTAATATATAAATGCTCAGATTCTACCACACTAGAAGACATACTGAAGTAATCAAGGGTTCACTCCCATATACATAGTCACCATAGGTATAAAGACTAGAAATGCTAACTGATATGAATATGTTGCTTTGGTGCCTTGAATACCATTGCTATTGGCAATATTGTTCTCCAAAATGGTGAACAACCTTTGAAAATTTTCCAAAAAAAACAAAGTTTAGTCTTCCCTTGATTTACACAGTGGTGGAATTCCTGAAAATTTCTGTATATACTAAAGTAATATAAAACAGAGTTAGATTCTAGGCTCAAAAGATTATAAACGTGCTTCACCTACATCACTGGCTGGAGAGCCATTAGAAAGTCAGGAGACATAGGACAATTAAGGTACTGCCCTGTACCTTTCAGGGTGTCTCTGATCTTCGACTCCTCACCCATTAAATGCCAATAATGGCCTCTAATTGTGATAACCAAAAATGCTCCCACTTATTTCCTAATTGCTCCCTGGGGGACAGTACCATCCCTGCTGAGGACCACTATTCTAGACTGTTTCAAGGTTTTTAGCCCCTTCAGAGCTCACCATTCTCCCACACTGGCAAGGTAGGCAAAGTTCCTAATTTCATTGGCCTTTCCTTATCTTATTGTACGCTCATCAAGCCACTTAAAAGGGTGGCCTTAAAAATATATTAGTAGTCAGGTGTGGTGGCACATGCCTGTAATCCCAGCACTTTGGAAGGATAAGGTGGGAGAATCAGTTGAGGCCAGTTCAAGATCAACTTGGGCAATATGGCAAGACTCTGTCTCTAGGGGAGAGGAAAAAAAAAAAAAAGCCAGGTGTTGTG
>NW_012115588.1:771952-777127 GCF_000951035.1 Colobus angolensis palliatus
TTGAGCCACCGTGCCCGGCCGGGTTCAAGCAATTCTGTCTCAGCCTCCCATGTAGCTGGGATTACAGGCACACACCACCATGCCCAGCTAATTTTGGTCTCGATCTCCTGACCTCGTGATCCGCCCATCTCGGCCTCCCAAAGTGCTGGGATTACAGGCTTGAGCCACCGTGCCCGGCCGGTTTCTTTACAATTTCTTAGAGCCTTGACTATACTAATGGACATAATGTCCAAGAAGGGGAGATTTTCAAAATTTACAATTTTTTCAAAATTATTTGATTTTAGAATATTCAGTAAACATTTTGTTCAGTGGAACAAACTTTGAGAAACACTTTCTGGAATTATGGGATATTATAATTAGAATGGACTTCAGGTATCAGGAGTATGCTAGACCTTAAAGCTCTTTCCAAAAATGAAGACAAGTCAAAAGATGATTCTTCCTTCCATTCCAAAAAAAAAAAGAGCTTTATGTCCAATTTACAGAAAGCAGTGTGGGACATCTTGAAGATATAATATATAGAAAGTAGCTGCTGCTTCTCTCAGAAAGTACTGGGATAGAGTTACGGGTCCAGGAAGCTGGAATGTCAAAACACAAGGACAGCCACTTTGCCCAAGCAACTGACATGAAGGGAAGAAGTGAAAAGAGAAAGTGTGATTGTAAACCTCTCTAAAGTGTCCAAACAGGGAATCCAGGCAATATTGGATCTCAGACATGGGTCATAGGATCTGGTGCTTCTATCCCTAAAATTTTTGGAGGAAAATAAAGAGATATTTTTAAGAGTTTCTTCTTTTCTTACTTCCAAACTACAGTACATGGGCAACAGTGACAAGGAGAGGAAGAGAGGAGAAACTCAACTCGGCAGGGATAAGGTTTCCCTTGTTCAGCTTTTCAGTGTCTGCTGGAATGTGACGGTAAGTTGGGAACAAGGTGAATGGGTGAGGCCTTTTTTATATCAGAAAGTTTTCCGAGTAACTAATATCTGGCAAATATTTGGGGATTAGAATTCTAAAAGAATACAAACTAGACTTCTCTTCTGCTCTTAATTTTAGTTATACTTGTACCAGGTAGATTTGAGGTGAGGTCCAGTTACCTGAAAAGCGTAGCAGGTGCAAGTTTCTTAAAGGTGGAATTCCACCATGTTCTCCTGTGCAAAGGGTACCTGTTTACCTGGTCCACCAAACTGCCCCAATAAAACCAAAGGCTGTGACTGTAAGGATAGAAGCAAATGGAGCCACAGGTTGGAGCCACAGGTTGGACCCACGTGGTGCTGTGTGGCACACCCACTGTTAGTTAGCTCCCACTGTCTGATGCAGTTGTTTCCCCAAAGTCTCAGTTGAATTTGTTCTATACGAAGAGCTTTGTGTCCCGTATATTCAAAGGACCCTGGTTTTTGCTTTGCTTAGGACAAATCCAGTCAGAATTCAGCTGAGCCTTTTGCATGCTCAAAGCACTCATGTGAGTTCCTCAGCTTCTCACTGACATTTTGAGTACTTTCTTTCTGACTCACTCACTGTGCTGGTGGATTCCGCTCTTCCTGTCTCTTCCCCAGCTGCAATACAGAAACTATACTCTGTTGTCTACTCTTTCATTTCCTATTAGAAATATAAAGGGATAAAAATAAGACCTTTTAGTCCTGGACTATCTGGTATTGGCCCCTAAAATGAACCTCCAAATACTCCTTTTCATGGGTAAGTGGATGCTCCCCAGCCTGCTGGAGCAGAACCTTCCTGGCTCAGTTACCCTGAGATATCAGGAGGAAATCTAGCTGGTGTGATTTTTCTCTTTTTGGTTTTTTTTTTTTTTTTTTTAGATAGTCTGGCTCTGTCGCCCAGGCTGGAGTGCAGTGGCACGATCTTGGCTCACTGCAACCTTTGGCCCACAGGTTCAAGTGATTCTCCTACTTAGCTGGGATGACAGGTGCCTGCCACCATGCGCGGCTAATTTTTGTGTTTTTAGTGGAGACAGGGTTTCACCATGTTGGCCGGGCTGGTCTCGAACTCCTGACCTCAAGTGATCCACCCGCCTCGGCCTCCCAAAGTGCTGGGATTGCAGGCATCAGCCTGTGCCTGGCCAATTTTTCAATCCATAGATTAATATGTTCAAGAAATATTGCATGTCTTTGTTTTCTGTAAATTTATTTCCTGTACCAAGGTCCCCACCACCATCTGCCTTGTTGGTGGGCTTCTCACAAATCCTAAGATTATGCAGAGGTATCCAGATTTTATTTGGCAACAAGATGCTGAGAAGGTTCTTCTGGTCATCAGACTGCTTCTGAAACAGCCACTATCCAGTCCTGGCAGTCCCATCAAGTCTAAAAGCTTGTTTCCTTGGGACCCCAGAATGGTAGGGCTTAGAACCAGGGTGTCAGAGATCCAACTCTGTGTACCATATTGCTCCTTAGAACTGGGGAGTAGGACCCCAAAGCCCTCCTTATCCTTGAGAATCTCACAGTTCCTTCCTTAAACTTGCAGATTCTGCCCTCTCAGCTGTGCTGTTGGTCTGCCTCACCTCCATCTCTTAAGCATCTACCCTAATCCAAATCTCAGGATTTGGGTTTACACAAAAGGTAATAGAAAGCCTTTGCCTTCATGTTAACTTGGCTTTCCTTGCCCAGCACTTAGTTGCTTGCTTGAAAATCGTGTATGTATATGTATAAAATGTAGAAGCCCAATTCAAATTAATAATGTAAAAAATTTTTCTGTTATACAGATTACCTCATTGTCAGGTAGGAAATGAAACACACGGTAGTCTTCCTGGCCTTTGCCTTGAGAGTCTTCTGGAACCTGAAGAGGGTGGGGCAGACAACCATAGACTGCTAGAGAATAAACTTTTTTTGAAGCTTCCAAAATGAATTAGAAAGAAGGAGTTCTGTCAAAGGGAAAGGGTTTATACAGATGTGATCAGCAGTTTGATTAGTTTAGATATGTGATTTAGCAGCCAATATAAGAAACTTGTGTAATTTTTAGTAATTGGAATTTTTTATAAATAATGAAACAGGGTATTAATTGAGTTATTAATGTTATGGTATCTTTGGGGTGTCACTTTTCTGGCCAGAAACCTCTATGGCCAAGTGGCACCTCTGCCCAAGTTTTGCTTGGGCCCACTGGGTTCATTCCACCCACCTGGCCTGGAAGGCTGCACTTGGCTCATGCTACTGGCCTGGATCCCATGCCTGCCAAGGGAGATTGTGTGGAGTGACAGGGGGTGTGTGGGGAAGCATGGGGTCTGGCTATTGTTCAGTCAGACATGCCAGCTGCTGCAGTGGGGTGGTCAGCTTCAGTTACCAGCATGGGTGCCAGTTCTCTGCCAGGCTGCAGCTGGACCAGTCACACTCCAAGCAGCTTCCACAGCTGGCACCAGGGAAAAGGTGGTGCCCAGAAACTTGGAGATGCCAGGAACCGTAGGGCCCCAAAGAGGGAGTCACAGCTCTGGCTCGGAGAGCTCCCAGATCTGGGCTTCCCAAAGGGTCACAGCTCTTCTTTTCTTCTCTTTGTCCACAACATGGTGAGCAAGGGGCATGTCTCAGCCCTGTTTGTGTTGCAGGTCTTTTAGCCTCATTTGGTGGGTCCAGAGTTATTGAATGAGGTACACAGACAAGTAGAGGGTGAGCAATGAGAATGAGGTACACAGACAAGTGGAGGGTGAGCAAGACAAAGAGCAGCTATTGAGTGACAGTAGCTCAGAGGAGGCCTTGGAGTGGGTAGCTCCTATCTGCAGGCAGGTCTTCCTGTCATCTCTGCAGCTCTCAGCAGAGAGGAGGCCCTGGAGTGGGTAGCTCTTCACTGCAGCTGGTTATCCTGATGTCTGCTGTTCTCAGCAGAGAGGAGGTCCTGGAGTGGGTAGCTCCTCCCTGCAGCTGGTTGTCCCAACATCTGCTTAGCTCTGGTTGAGCCCAGGGCTTTTATGGGCCTCAGAGGGGAAGAAATGCGTTATCGATTGGTCCATATGGGGCCATGGGTAGGCCCAGAAAAGGCACTACAAGTTCTCACGCCAGTCCATGGAACTGGCATCCTGACCCTCAGCTTTCAAGCCCTCCCTGGCCTGCAGGTGGGACCTCACCAGGGACCCATCCCCTTCTACTCAGGAATCTGTCTGCCTCCTGCCTTTCATGGTACCCAGGCTATAGGTGCCAAGCCAAGCTGCTCTCCGCTCCCCTCGGTTTCCTTCTATGCTCATTGGTGCCCAAAATCTGGAGGGGGCCGAGGCGGCAGGGGGCTGCTGAGTCAGCACTGCCCAACTTTGCTCCGAGATCAGAGAAGGCAGGGAGAAGCTAGGCAGTAGGAACAGGCATTTCCATGCCGGCAAGGGCAAGGGGGGCCTTCCTGGGCCCCCAACAATGCAGGGATGCTGGGGTCTGCAGCCATGGCTTGGGCAGCTACAGCAGCATCCAGGGAGTTCCTGCCTCAACTTGGAAGGGGCGGGTCTCCCGCTTATCCCTGGCTTTTGCCTTCTCCATGGATCATGCAGCCCTGGCCATGCCTAGTTGTTGCAGCCAGCATGATGGCAGCAGCTGCTCCAGATGGCCTGCTGCTGCCATCATTAATATGTAGCTATTAAACACAGTTGGTGAATCACTTTTTTGTCTTTTAAATTGTTTTGTGATAATTTAATTTTTATGACCTATAAAAATTATATATATTTAAGGTTTATAACTGAATTTTTGTGAAACATTGTGAAATGACCATCACATTCCAACTAATTAACAAATCTATTACCTGTATATAGTTACCATTTTTATACTCTTTGACCAACGTCCTCCATTTCCCCCTTTTCCCAGCCCCTGGCATCCACCATCCTACTTTCTGTTTCCATAGTTTGACTATTTTAGATTTGACATAAAAGGGAGATCATGCAGTATTTTTCTTTCTGTGTCTTGCCTATTTTGTTTAACATAACTTCCTCCAGCTTCATCCATTTTGTTACAAATGGCAGGATTTTCTTTTATAAAGGCTGAATAATATTCCATTTTGTATGTGTGTATACTCACATTTTATCTGTTCATCCATTGAAGAACATTTAGGTTGTTTCCATGTCTTGACTATTGCGCAAAATGCTACAGTGAACATGGGAATACAGATATCCCTTTACTATCCTGTAGGATTGTTTGATCATGTGTTCTATTTTTTTTTTTTTTGAGACCGAGTCTCACTCTGTTGCCCAGGCTGGAGTGTGGTG
>NW_012115588.1:777177-781994 GCF_000951035.1 Colobus angolensis palliatus
TTTTTTGTATTTTTTAGTAGAGACGGGTTTCATCGTGTTAGCCAAGATGGTCTTGATCTCCTGACCTCGTGATCCGCCCGTCTCGGCCTCCCAAAGTGCTGGGATTACAGGCTTGAGCCACCACGCCCGGCCTATTCAGGGTTTTTTGTAGTTCCATATGAATTTAGGATTTTTTTTTCTATTTGGGATTTTGATAGCGATTGCATTGAATCTGTAGATTGCTTTAGGTAGTATGGACACTTTGACAATATTAATTCTTCCAATCTGTGAACATGAGATATCTTTCCACTTACTTGTGTTTTTATTCCATTTATTTGTGTCATTTATTTTGCTGAGTCCCATAAATTCCTAAGTATTTAAAAATTTTGTTGCTAAAGTAAATGAGATTGCATTCTTAATTTCCCTTTCAGATAGTTCATTTTTGGTGTATAGAGATGCTATGGAGTTTTATGTTGATTTTGTGTCCTGAAACTTCACTGAATTCATTTATTAGTTCTACCAGTTTTGGGGGGAGGTGTGGGGAGGGGAGAGAGACAGAGTATGTGTGTGTAGTCTTTTGAGTTTTCTATGTATGTGATCATGGCATGCAAAAATAATCTTTCTTTTTCCTTTCTGACTTGGAAGCCTCTCTTTTTCTTGCCTGATTGCCCTGGCTATGACTTCCAGTACTATGTTGATTAACAGTGATAAGAGTGAGCATCCTTTGCTTGTTCTGGGTCTTAGAGGAAAAGCTTTCAGTCTTTGACCATTGAGCATGATGTTAGTTGTGGGCATGTCATGAATTACCTTTATTGCATTGAGGTAAGTTTCTTCCATACTTGTTTTGTTGAGTCTTTATCATGAAAGGATGTTGACTTTTGTCAAATGCTTTTTCTAGGTCTATTGATGTGATCATCTGTTTTTTGTGTTTCATTCCTCTTATTGTGATTTATCACATTGGCTGATTTTCATATGTTAACTGACCTTGTATCCTATGGATAAATCCCACTGTATCATGTTGTATAATCATTTTAATGTGCTGTTGAATTTGGTTTGCTAGTGTTTTATTAAGGATTTTTGCATTTATGTTCATCAGGGATATTGCCTGGTAATTTTCTTATGTTATCTTTAGCTTTGGAAGCAGGGTGATGCTGACTTTACAAAATGAGTTTAGGAGTGCATTCTCTTTTTTAATTTTTGGAAGAGTTTAAGAAGGGCTAGTGTTCTTTGAATGTTTGGTAGAATTATCATATGAAGCCATCCAGTCCTGGGCATTTCTTTGTTGAATTTTTATTTTTCTTTTTTGAAATAGGGTCTTACTCTGTTGCCTAGGCTGCAGTGCAGTGGTGTGATCATTGCTCACTGCAGCCTCAATATCCTGGGCTCAGGTGATCCTCCTGTCTCAGCCTCCCACGTAGCTGGGACTACAGGTGCACACCACCATTCCTGGCTAATTTTTTTTTTTTTTTGAGACAGAGTCTTGCTGTCAGCCAGGCTGGAAGTGCAGTGGCACGATCTTGGCTCACTGCAACCTTTGGCCCACAGGTTCAAGTGATTCTCCTACTTAGCTGGGATGACAGGTGCCTGCCACCATGCGCGGCTAATTTTTGTGTTTTTAGTGGAGACAGGGTTTCACCATGTTGGCCGGGCTGGTCTCGAACTCCTGACCTCAAGTGATCCACCCGCCTCGGCCTCCCAAAGTGCTGGGATTGCAGGCATCAGCCTGTGCCTGGCCAATTTTTCAATCCATAGATTAATATGTTCAAGAAATATTGCATGTCTTTGTTTTCTGTAAATTTATTTCCTGTACCAAGGTCCCCACCACCATCTGCCTTGTTGGTGGGCTTCTCACAAATCCTAAGATTATGCAGAGGTATCCAGATTTTATTTGGCAACAAGATGCTGAGAAGGTTCTTCTGGTCATCAGACTGCTTCTGAAACAGCCACTATCCAGTCCTGGCAGTCCCATCAAGTCTAAAAGCTTGTTTCCTTGGGACCCCAGAATGGTAGGGCTTAGAACCAGGGTGTCAGAGATCCAACTCTGTGTACCATATTGCTCCTTAGAACTGGGGAGTAGGACCCCAAAGCCCTCCTTATCCTTGAGAATCTCACAGTTCCTTCCTTAAACTTGCAGATTCTGCCCTCTCAGCTGTGCTGTTGGTCTGCCTCACCTCCATCTCTTAAGCATCTACCCTAATCCAAATCTCAGGATTTGGGTTTACACAAAAGGTAATAGAAAGCCTTTGCCTTCATGTTAACTTGGCTTTCCTTGCCCAGCACTTAGTTGCTTGCTTGAAAATCGTGTATGTATATGTATAAAATGTAGAAGCCCAATTCAAATTAATAATGTAAAAAATTTTTCTGTTATACAGATTACCTCATTGTCAGGTAGGAAATGAAACACACGGTAGTCTTCCTGGCCTTTGCCTTGAGAGTCTTCTGGAACCTGAAGAGGGTGGGGCAGACAACCATAGACTGCTAGAGAATAAACTTTTTTTGAAGCTTCCAAAATGAATTAGAAAGAAGGAGTTCTGTCAAAGGGAAAGGGTTTATACAGATGTGATCAGCAGTTTGATTAGTTTAGATATGTGATTTAGCAGCCAATATAAGAAACTTGTGTAATTTTTAGTAATTGGAATTTTTTATAAATAATGAAACAGGGTATTAATTGAGTTATTAATGTTATGGTATCTTTGGGGTGTCACTTTTCTGGCCAGAAACCTCTATGGCCAAGTGGCACCTCTGCCCAAGTTTTGCTTGGGCCCACTGGGTTCATTCCACCCACCTGGCCTGGAAGGCTGCACTTGGCTCATGCTACTGGCCTGGATCCCATGCCTGCCAAGGGAGATTGTGTGGAGTGACAGGGGGTGTGTGGGGAAGCATGGGGTCTGGCTATTGTTCAGTCAGACATGCCAGCTGCTGCAGTGGGGTGGTCAGCTTCAGTTACCAGCATGGGTGCCAGTTCTCTGCCAGGCTGCAGCTGGACCAGTCACACTCCAAGCAGCTTCCACAGCTGGCACCAGGGAAAAGGTGGTGCCCAGAAACTTGGAGATGCCAGGAACCGTAGGGCCCCAAAGAGGGAGTCACAGCTCTGGCTCGGAGAGCTCCCAGATCTGGGCTTCCCAAAGGGTCACAGCTCTTCTTTTCTTCTCTTTGTCCACAACATGGTGAGCAAGGGGCATGTCTCAGCCCTGTTTGTGTTGCAGGTCTTTTAGCCTCATTTGGTGGGTCCAGAGTTATTGAATGAGGTACACAGACAAGTAGAGGGTGAGCAATGAGAATGAGGTACACAGACAAGTGGAGGGTGAGCAAGACAAAGAGCAGCTATTGAGTGACAGTAGCTCAGAGGAGGCCTTGGAGTGGGTAGCTCCTATCTGCAGGCAGGTCTTCCTGTCATCTCTGCAGCTCTCAGCAGAGAGGAGGCCCTGGAGTGGGTAGCTCTTCACTGCAGCTGGTTATCCTGATGTCTGCTGTTCTCAGCAGAGAGGAGGTCCTGGAGTGGGTAGCTCCTCCCTGCAGCTGGTTGTCCCAACATCTGCTTAGCTCTGGTTGAGCCCAGGGCTTTTATGGGCCTCAGAGGGGAAGAAATGCGTTATCGATTGGTCCATATGGGGCCATGGGTAGGCCCAGAAAAGGCACTACAAGTTCTCACGCCAGTCCATGGAACTGGCATCCTGACCCTCAGCTTTCAAGCCCTCCCTGGCCTGCAGGTGGGACCTCACCAGGGACCCATCCCCTTCTACTCAGGAATCTGTCTGCCTCCTGCCTTTCATGGTACCCAGGCTATAGGTGCCAAGCCAAGCTGCTCTCCGCTCCCCTCGGTTTCCTTCTATGCTCATTGGTGCCCAAAATCTGGAGGGGGCCGAGGCGGCAGGGGGCTGCTGAGTCAGCACTGCCCAACTTTGCTCCGAGATCAGAGAAGGCAGGGAGAAGCTAGGCAGTAGGAACAGGCATTTCCATGCCGGCAAGGGCAAGGGGGGCCTTCCTGGGCCCCCAACAATGCAGGGATGCTGGGGTCTGCAGCCATGGCTTGGGCAGCTACAGCAGCATCCAGGGAGTTCCTGCCTCAACTTGGAAGGGGCGGGTCTCCCGCTTATCCCTGGCTTTTGCCTTCTCCATGGATCATGCAGCCCTGGCCATGCCTAGTTGTTGCAGCCAGCATGATGGCAGCAGCTGCTCCAGATGGCCTGCTGCTGCCATCATTAATATGTAGCTATTAAACACAGTTGGTGAATCACTTTTTTGTCTTTTAAATTGTTTTGTGATAATTTAATTTTTATGACCTATAAAAATTATATATATTTAAGGTTTATAACTGAATTTTTGTGAAACATTGTGAAATGACCATCACATTCCAACTAATTAACAAATCTATTACCTGTATATAGTTACCATTTTTATACTCTTTGACCAACGTCCTCCATTTCCCCCTTTTCCCAGCCCCTGGCATCCACCATCCTACTTTCTGTTTCCATAGTTTGACTATTTTAGATTTGACATAAAAGGGAGATCATGCAGTATTTTTCTTTCTGTGTCTTGCCTATTTTGTTTAACATAACTTCCTCCAGCTTCATCCATTTTGTTACAAATGGCAGGATTTTCTTTTATAAAGGCTGAATAATATTCCATTTTGTATGTGTGTATACTCACATTTTATCTGTTCATCCATTGAAGAACATTTAGGTTGTTTCCATGTCTTGACTATTGCGCAAAATGCTACAGTGAACATGGGAATACAGATATCCCTTTACTATCCTGTAGGATTGTTTGATCATGTGTTCTATTTTTTTTTTTTTTGAGACCGAGTCTCACTCTGTTGCCCAGGCTGGAGTGTGGTG
>NW_012115588.1:785431-788907 GCF_000951035.1 Colobus angolensis palliatus
TTTTAGTAGAGACGGGGTTTCACCATGTTGGACAGGCTGGTCTCGATCTCCTGACCTCAGGTGATCCACCTGCCTTGGCCTCCCAAAGTGCTGGGATTACAGGCTTTTTTTTTTCCCCCCCTCCCAGTATTGACGAGGTCTTCCTGTGTTGCCTACACTGGTCTCAAACTCCAGAGCCCAAGGAATCCTCCTGGCTCAGCCTTCCAAAGTACTGTGATTATAGGTGTGAGCCACCACACTCAGCCTGGAATGTTTTTGATTACTGATTCAACTCCTTGTTTGTTATTGGTCTGCTCGGTCTTTCTGTTTCTTCTTGATTCAGTCTTGTTAGTTTGTGTGTTACTAAGGATTTATCCATTTCTTCTAGGTTATTCCATTTATTGGCATATAGGTTGTCATAATAGTCCTTTATGATCCTTTTTATTTCTGTGTCATTCATTGTAATGTCTCTTATTTATGATTTTATTTATTTGAATCTTCTTTTTTAATATAGCTAAACGCTTGTTGATCTTTTTAAAAAGCCAACTCTTAGTTTTTTCTGTTCTCTATTTTGTTTATTTCCGCTCTAATTTTTCTTATTTCTGTCCTTCTGCTAAGTTTGGGTTGAGTTTGTTCCTCTTTTTCTAGTTTCTTGATTTGTACAGTTAGGTGTGTTTGGTTTTTTGTTTTTTGTTTTTTTTTGAGATGAAGTCTTGTTTTGTTACCTAGAGCTGGAGTGCAGTGGCTCAGCCTCAGCTCACTGCAACCTCCGCCTCCTGGGTTCAAGCCATTCTCCTGCCTCAGCCTCCAGAGTAGCTGGGACTACAGGCAGGTGCTACCATGCCTGGCTAATTTTTTGTGGTTTTAATAGAAATGGGGTTTTACGATGTTGAACAGGCTGGTTTCGAACTCTTGACTTCAAGTGATCCACCCACCTTGGCCTTCCACCATGCCTGGCCAAAGTTAAGTTCTTTAATTGAGATCTGTCTTCTCTCTCTCTCTCTGTCTCTCTTTTTTTTTTTTTTTTTTTTTTTTGAGACGGAGTCTTGCTCTGTTGCTCAGGCTGGAGTGCAATGGTGGGATCTCAGCACCTCCGCCTCCTGGGTTCAAGCAATTCTCCTGCCTCAGCCTCCTGAGTAGCTGGGATTATAGGTGCCTGCCACTATGCCCAGCTAATTTTTTGTATTTTAGTAGAGACAAGGTTTTACTATGTTTGCCAGGCTAGTCTTGAACTCCTGACCTCAAGTGATCTGCCTGCCTAGGCCTCCCAAAGTGCTGGGATTACAGGCGTGTGAGCCACCTTGCCTGATCGAGATCTTCCTTCTTTTTAAATATACGTGTTTAATGCTATACATTTCCCTTATGGAACTGCTTTTGCTGATTCCTGTAAATTTTTAAAAGTTGGAATTTTATTTTTGTCTCAAGATATTTTAAAATTCTTTTGATTTCCTCTTTTATCCGGTTGTTCAAGAGTGTATTGTTTTTATGAATTTGTGAATTTTTCTATTTTCTTTTTGTTATTGATTTCTAGTTCATTCCACTGTGGCCTAAGAAAATACCAGGTATTATTTCAATCTTCTTAAATTTGTTAAGACTTGTTTTGTGACTTAACATGTGATCTATCCTGGAATATGTTCCATGTATACTTGAGATGAAATTGTATTCTGCTGTTGACTAGAAAGTTCTGTATGTTAGGTCCATTTGGGGTATAGTGTTATTCAAGTCAGTTGTTTTTTATTGGTTGTCTACCTGAATGTGCTATCCAATATTAAAAGTGGAGTATTGAATTCTCCTACTATTATATTGTTTTTAACCTCTTTCTTCATATCTGTCCACATTTGATTTATATATTTAAGTGCTCTGATGTTCAGTACATACATGTTTATAATTGTTACAGCTTCCTGTTGAATTGAAACTTTTATCATTATATGACTTTCTTTGTCCCTAGTAACAGTTTTGGACTTAAAAGTCTGTTTTGGCTGGGCACAGTGGCACACGCCTGTAATCCCAGCACTTTGGGAGGGGAGGCTGATGCAGGCAGATCACGAGGTCAAGAGATCGAGACAATCCTGGCCAACGTGGTGAAACCCCGTCTCTACGTAAAATATATAAATTAGCTGGGCGTGGTGGCACACGCCTGTAGTCCCAGCTACTCGGGGGGCTGAGGCAGGAGAGTCGCTTGAACCCGGAGGCGAGGTTACAGTGAGCCGAGATCATGCTGCTGCACTCCATCCTGGCAACAGAGCGAGATTCTGCCTTTAAAAAAAAAATAAAAAAGTCTGTTTTGTCTGATACAAGTATAGCCACTTTTGCTCTCTTTTGGTTACCATTTGCATGGAGTGTCTTTTTCTATCCCTTTACCTTTAGTCTGAATGTCCTTATAGCTAAAGTAAGCCTTTTGTAGACAGCATATTACTGGATTTTTTTTTTTTTCCATTAAGCTACTCTATGCCTTTTGATTGGGGGGGTTTAATCCATTTACATTTAAAGTATTTATTGGTAGGTGAGGACTTAATATTGCCATTCTGTTAATTGTTTTCAGTCTGTTTTGTAGCTCTTTTGTTTTCTTCCTTTTCTTTTGTTATTTGATGATTGTTTTGGTTTGCTTTCATTCTTCTTTTGTCTATATCTTTTGTGTATACACTACAGGGTTTTTCTTTGTGGTTCCTGTGACTCTTGTATATATGTTTATTTTATTTATTTTATTTTATTTAATTATTGTTATTTTATTCTCTGTCACCTAGGCTGGAGTGCAGTGGCATGATCTCCACTCACTGCAACCTCGGCCTCCTGGGTTCAAGTGATTCTCGTGCCTCAGCCTCCCGAGTAGCTGGGACTACAGGTGTGTGCTACCACACCTGGCTCATTTTTGTATTTTTAGTAGAGATGAGATTTTGCCATGTTGGCCATGCTGGTCTCGAACTCCTGATCTCAAGTGATCCACCCGCCTTGGCCTTTCAAAGTGCTAGGATTAAAATCATGAGCCACCGTACCTGGCTACATTTTCTTTCAGTTACAAGCATCTATTTTAATTTAACAATAACTTAAATTCAATTGCATACAAAAACTTCACACTCATACTCCCCTCCACTATGTATTCTTCAAGTCAGAGTTTACTTCTTTTTATATTGTGAATCTATTACCAAATTTTTTTGGTTATAGTTATTCTTGATATTTTTGTTTTTCAACTTTTGTATTAGTGTTATGAGTAAATTGGGTACCACCATTACAGTGTTATATTATTTTGTATATGACTGTATATTTACCTTTGCCTGTGAGATTTATGCTTTCACGTTGCTGATTAGCATGTTTTAAATTCCATTTGAAGAACTCCCTTAAGCATTTCTTGTAAGACAGGTCTAATGGTGATAAACTCAGTATTTGTTTATGTGGGAAAGACTATCTCTTTCATTTTTTTTTTTTGAGACGGAGTCTGGCTCTGTCGCCCAGGCTGGAGTGCAGTGGCTGGATCTCGGCTCACTGCAAGCTCCGCCTCC
>NW_012115588.1:789796-793679 GCF_000951035.1 Colobus angolensis palliatus
TTTTTTCTCTTTTATCCTCCAATTGGATAATCTCAAATAAACTGTTTTTGAGTCTGCAGATTCTTTCTTCTACTTGAGTTATCTTCTGAAGTTCTGTATTGCATTTGGTAGTTCAGCCATTGTATTCTTCAGCTCCAGAATGTTTCTTTTTAATTTTCCTCTATCTTTGCTGAACTTCTCATTTTGTTCTTGTATTCTTTTCCTGATTTCATTAAATTGTTTATCTGTGTTCTCTTGTAGTTTGTGGAATTTCTCTAAAACAATTATTGTAAATTTTTTATTAGGCAGTTCATGGATATCCATCTCTTTGGATTATTTACTAGAAGCTTATTTTCTTCCTTTGGTGTTGTCATGTTTCCCTGATTCCTTGTGATCCTCCTAGCCTTGCATAGGTGTTTGCGCATTTAGAGAAATAATCATTGGCTGGGTATGGTGGCTCATGCCTGTAACCCCAGCACTTTGGGAGGCCCAGGTGGGCAGATCACTTGAGCCCAGGAGTTCAAGAGGACCAGCTTGGGCAACACAGTGAAACCCTGTCTCTACCAAAAAAGATACAAAAATTACCCAGGCATAGTGGGACTACACACCTGTGGTCCCAGCTACTCAGGAGGCTAAGGTGGGACAATCCCTTGAGCCCATGAGGCAGAGGTTGCAGTGAGCCAAGAAAAAAACAAAAAAAGGAGAAGAAGCAATCTGTCTCTTCTAGGTTTTAAGAGCAACTTTGGTAAGGAAAGACTTTCAGTTCTCAGGAGTGGGTGGGCAGCATGCTGCAGTGTGCCATGGCATTAGTTCTAGTGGTCCTCCACAAAGTGTGGAGGCATGTGGCAGCTCCAGGTTCATGGAGCAGTACAGTGTTTTATTGGCTCAGGGAGCTGGGTCAGTGATGTCAGCAACTGTGTGGTCCTTGGTGACAAGAGGTGTGGGGGCCTACAGTGGCTGCAAGGGCTGTTGAGGTTCTCAGCAATGCTTCCAGGTGCAGCAGTAAGGGATTGGAACAAGCCGTGGTGGGGGCTAGGGCTAGTGGTGTGTATATGCTCAGTTGTGGGAGCCAGCTGCTGGCACATGTGTGATGGCAATGGCCAGACTTGGGCATATATTGTGGTGAAGGCCAGGACCAACAGCAGGGGCTGGAGTTGACTCTAGGCACACACACAGTGGCAGTTGTGTGTGTGTGTGTAGCTATGGGGTTGGTGGTGTGCATCCATGTGAATTTAAGGGCCAGTTGTGAGCATGTGCATGGAGGGAAGGGCCAGCAACCATTCTGGATCAGCTGCATGCATGTGCACAACTGAGGAGAAGCAAATTGCTTTTAAAGTCCAAATGTTCTTTCAACAATCTTTGACACCCTAGCCAAAACTACTGGAACTAGATTTTTTTTTTTTTTTGAGATGGAGTCTTGCTCTGTTGCCCAGGCTAGAGTGCAGTGGCGCGATCTAAGCTCACTGCAACCTTCACCTCCTGGGTTCAAGTGATTCTCCTGCCTCAGTCTCCCAAATAGCTGGGATTATAGGGAACTGCCATCATGCCTGGCTAATTTTTTGTATTTTTGTATAGACAGGGTTTCACCATATTGGCCTCTGGTCTTGAACTACTGGCCTCAAGTGATCCACCCACCTTGGCCTCCCAAAGTTCTGGGATTACAGGCGTGACCCACCTCTCCTGCCCTGGAGCTAGAGTTTGAAGTTGTTAACCAAAGAAAAGATTTCCTTCTCTGTTGCCTCAGAGAGGCAATAGTTATCTTTTCGGTTTGGAGAAGAGTTACCTGAACGTGCCTTGCTCTCCTGTTTCACCAAGTCTGTGCCTAGAATGCTTTCTATCCATCTGTGTCCCTATCCCACCAGGCGTGTGCCACCATGTCCAGCTAAATTTTTTTTAATCATTTTTTATCTCTACAGACAAGGTCTCATTATGTTGACTAGGCTGGTCTTGAACTCCTGGCCTCAAGCGATCCTCCCACTTCAGCCACCCAGAATGCTGAGATTATAAGCATGAGCCACCGCAACCAGCTGGCCTTAGCTTTCAATACAGCCCCATTAGGGATTAAGTTTCAACATGAGTTTCAGAGGGGACAAACATTCAAGCCATAGCAGGAATTAATAGAGAAAATCAATAAAACCAAGTTTCGTTCTTTGAAAAGATCAATAAAAATTTTGGTTTTGGCTAGGTACAGTGGCTCGTGCCTGTAATCCCAGCATTTTGGGAAGCCAAAGCAGGAGGATTGCTTAAGCCCAGGACTTTGAGACTAGCCTGGGCAACAAGGGGAGACCCTGTCTCTACAAATAATAAAAAACTTTCACTGGGCATGGTGGTGTGTGCCTGTAGTCCCAGCTACTGGGGAGGCTAAGGCAGGAAGATTGCTGGAACCCAGGAAGTCAAGGCTGCAGTGAGCCATGTTCGTGCCACTGCATTCCAGCCTGGGTGACAGAGACTGTGTCTCAGAAAATAAATTTTAAAAAATTTATTTTGGCCGGGCACGGTGGCTCATGCCTGTAATCCCAGCACTTTGGGAGGCCGAGGTGGGCAGATCATGAGGACAGGAGATCGAGACCATCTTGGCTAACACAGTGAAACCCCATCTCTACTAGAAATACAAAAAAAATTAGCCGGGCGTGGTGACAGGTGCCTATAGTCCCAGCTACTCGGGAGGCTGAGGCAGAAGAATGGCGTGAACCCGGGAGGCGGAGCTTACAGTGAGCTGAGATCACCCACTGCACTCCAGCCTGGGTGACAGAGCGAGACTCTTGTCTCAAAAAAAAAAAAAAATTTATTTTATAGAGATGGATGTCATTCCGTCACCCAGGCTGGAGTACAGTGGCTTGATCATAGCTCACTGTAACTAGGAACTCCTGGGTTCAAGTTGATCCTTCTGCCTCAGCCTCCTGAATAGCTGGGACTACAGGCACATGCCACACCTGGCTAATTTTTTTTTCTTTATTTCTTTTTAATTTTTTAAAGAGAGATGGGCATCTCACTATGTTGCCCAGTCTGGTTTTGAACTCCTGGCGTTAATCAATCCTCTTGTCTCAGCCTCCCAAAGCACTGGGATTAGAAGCATGAGCCACTATGCCCAGTCTAAAATCAATAAGGGATAAAAACCTCGGCTGGGCACCGTGGCTCACGCCTGTAATCCCAGCTTTTTGGGAGGCCGGGGCGGGCAGATCACGAGGTCAGGAGATCAAGACCATCCTGGCCAACATGGTGAAACCCCATCTCTATTAAAAAAAAGTACAAAAAATTAACCGGGTGTGGTGGTGGGTGCCTGTAGTCCCAGCTACTCGGGAGGCTGAGGTAGGAGAATGGCGTGAACCCGGGAGGCGGAGCTTGCCGTGAGCCAGGATTGTGCCACTGCACTCCAGCCTAGGCGACAGGGGAAGACTCAGTCTCAAAAAGAAAAGAAAAGAAAAACCCTCAGCAAACTAGGAATAGAGGGGACTATCCCCAGCTTGATAAAGAACATCTGTACAAAAACTAAAAACCCTACAGGTGACATAAAACTCCGTAGTGGCAAATGAGATGCTTTCTTGCTAAGATCAGGAACAAGGCAATGTCCCCTCTCACCATTCCTATTCTATTGAACTTCCTGTTGGAAGTTCTGGCTAATCCAGTAAGATAAGGAAAGGCATATATATTCAGAATGAAGGAAAAACCTACTTTGTTCACAAATGACCAACACAATATTGAAAAGAACAAAGTCAAAGGACTGATCCTTTAAGACTTGCTGTAAAGTTATAGTAATCAAGACAATGTGGCATTAGCAAAGCAGTAGACAAGTAGATCAGTGGAACAGAATGGAGTCCAGAATGCACCACACAAATATAGTCAAGGTTTTTTTTTTTGTTTTTTTGAGACGGAGTCTCTGTCTCCTAGGCTGGAGTGCAGTGGC
>NW_012115588.1:794502-798751 GCF_000951035.1 Colobus angolensis palliatus
TTGCAGTGAGCCAATATTGCGCCATTGCACTCCAGCCTGGGTAAAGAAGCAAGACTCCATCTCAAAAAAAAAAAAAAAAAAAGTGGCACATTTTGGTGTGGCACATTCTGCCATCTTTTATATCTAAAATTTACAGGTGGCTCATGCCTGTAACCTTTGGGAGGCCAAAGTGGGAAGATTGCTAGTTTAAGACAAGTCTGGGCAACATAGTGAGACCCTGTCTCTACAAAATCTATAAAAATTAGCTGGGCATTCCTACAGTCCTAGCTACTCAGGAGGCTTAGGTGGGAGGATTGCTTGAGGCTGCAGTGAACATGATTGTGCCACTACCTTCTAGTCTGGGTGACAGAGCAAGACCCTGTCTCTAAAAACAAACAAAAAAGCCAACTCTTATAACTCAATAATTAAAAAAACAAAAAACATAAAAACCAACCTGGGCCAGGTGTGGTGGCTCATGCTTGTAATCCCAGTACTTTGGGAAGCCGAGGCAGGTGGATCACCTGAGGTTAGGAGTTTGAGACCAGCCTAGCCAACATGACAAAACCCCGTCTCTACTAAAAAAAATACAAAAATTAGCTGGGAGTGGTGGCGCATGCCTGTAAACCCAGCTACTCAGGAGGTTGAGGCAGTAGGATCTCTTGAACCCAGGAGGTGGAGGTTGCAGTGAGCCAAGATCATGCCACTGCACTCCAGTCTGGACAACAGACCCATCAAAAAACCTAATTAAAAAAGGGATAAAAGACCCAAACAGACACCTCACCAAAGGAGATAAACAGATGGCAAACACGCATATTAGAAGATGCTGAATATCGTATGTCATTAAGGAACTGCAAATGAAAACAGATACTATTATACACTTATTAGAATGGCTAAAATCCAAAATGCTGACAACAAATTCTGGTGAGGATGTGGAGCAACAGGAACGCTCATTGCTGATGGGAGTACAAAATGGTACACTTTGGAAGACAGTTTGGCCGTTTCTTACTAAACTAAATATACTCTTACCATATGTCCCAGCAGTTGTGCTCCTTGGTATTTATCCAAATAAGTTGAAAATCTATGTCCACAAAAATCTGCATTCAAATATTTATAGCAGCTTTATTCATAATTACTGAAACCTGGAAGCAACAAAGATGTCCTTGAATAGTTGAATGGATAAACATATCTATACAATGGAATATTATTCATTTTTAAGTACATTGCTTAAAAAGGAATGTGCTATCAAACCATGAAAAGATATGGAGGGAACCCTAAATTCATATTGCTAAGTGAAAGAAGCCAATCTGAAAGGCTATTTATTGTATCATTCAAACTCTGTGACATTCTGGAAAAGGCAAAACTATGGAGACAGTGAAAAGATCAGTGATTGCCAGGAGTCGGGGAGAGGGAAGGGAGGGATGGATGAACCAGGTGGAAAAAATATTTATGGCAGTGAAACTAGTATGTATGATACTGTAACAGTGGGTGTGCCTCATGACACATTAGTGAAAACCCAGTGAATGTACAGCATAAAGACTGAACCCTAATGTAAATTATGAATGTTTGTTAATAATAATGTATCAGTATTATTAATTATAACAAATCTGCCACATTAATGCAGGATGTTAACAATAGGGGAAATAATGAGTGAAGAGAGGGTATATGGGAACTCTGCATTTTCTGCTTAATTGTTCAGGAAACCTAAATCTGGTCTTTAAAAGGCTGGGGTCAAGGGAGGGATGGGAAGCCCATTTAGAGGGAGAGACTGTGATTTCCCACAGCTTTTTAAATGTCCTAGGGCTCCCAAGCTAGGTGGCAAAAACCCTAGAAAAGCCTGGGCCTGAATAACTACTTATTCAGGTGCCATTCTCAGTGCTTTACATAAATTAGCTCACTTAAAACCTGAGCGATAATCCCATGAGGTGTAGGAACTATTATCCCCATTATAAAGGAAATAGCATATTGTAATACATTATCCCCATTATAGAGGAAGTAGAAGCACAGAGAGATTAAGTAGGGTGCTCAAGATTGCACAGCTGTAAGTGAAGCGAGGATTTAAATCTAGATATTAGGATATACAACTAAATTACCATCTTATTCTCATTCTATAAACTGGTCAGTCTTTTTAGTAAGGAAAATCATCTCAATTTATTATTTTACACACCCCAAGTCAGTGCAGATGGCTTTGTTCCAACCTGGAGAGGTAAAGGGTTTTGTAGAGGTGAAGGTCTCTCTTTGTAGGACTTTACACACAGCCTCTCCAGGGACTGTCTTGAGGAATAGTTTCTGAGAACTTCTTGAAGCCCTGTAAATAGGAACCACCTTACAGGAACCACCTTGTATTTTTTCCCTCTTTTTTTTTTTTTTGAGATGGAGTGTGGCTCTGTCACCCAGGCAACCTCCACCTGGTTCCAGTGATTCTCGTGCCTCAGCCTCTCGAGTAGGTGGGACTACAGGTGTGTACCACCATGCCCAGCTAATTTTTTGTATTTTTAGTAGAGACAGGGTTTCATCATGTTGGCCAGGCTGGTCTTGAACTCCTGACCTCAGGTGATCCACCCACCTTGGCCTCCCAAAGTGCTGGTATTAGAGGGTTGAGCCGCTGTGCCAGGCCTGGAACCTACTTGTATTTTTTCCTTGGAGTCCAGAAATTCTAGACTGTTGCTGGAAATAAGAGTGGCAAAATGGGTACTTTTCAACAGTTTCCCCTCTCTTTTGTCTTTATTTTACCAATGTGTCTTTAGTCTGTGCATATTGCCTTGGCAGCCCCTCCCAACGGTCACTGAGTCTTGGAGATCTGGCCAGTCCCTCTTCTTCATCTTCACTGCAGTCATCCCTGTCCCAGCCTCCCTGTCTCTCACCTGGATCCTTGAACAGCAACTAATTGTAGGCTCTCTGTATACCTGGAAGGCTCCAGTCAGGAGACAAAAGTCACATGTTATTTGAACAGGGAGATGGGCAACCATAAGCACTGTAATTCCAGAACATTTTCATTACCCAAAAAGAAACGCCATAACCATTAGCAATCACTTCTCATTTCCTCTTCCCTCTATCCCTTGGCAACCATTTATCTACTTTTTTTCTCTATAGGTTTGCCTATTCCAGACATTTCATATAAATGGACTAATACAATGCCTGTCCTTTTGTGTCTGGCTTTCACTTAGCATAAAGTTTTCAAGGTTCAACCATGTTGTAGCATGTGTCAGTACGGATATACTGTGTGGATTGCATGGATATAACACACTTTGTTTATCCATTCATCACTTGATAGACATTTGAGTTCTTTATACTTTTTGGTTATTATGAATAATGCTGTGAGCTTTCACATACAAGTCTTTGTGTAGGCATATTTTAAAATTTCTCCTAGGTATCTACCTAAGAGTGGAATTGCTGGATCATATGGTAACTCTGTTTAACATTTTGAGGAACTGCCAGGCAGGTTTCTACAGTGACTGATGACTAATGATGATGGGCATCTGTCGCCCATGCTGGAGTGCAGTGGCGTGATCTCGGCTCACTGCAAGCTCCGCCTCCCGGGTTCACGCCATTCTCCTGCCTCAGCCTCCTGAGTAGCTGGGACTACAGGTGCATACCACCATGCCTGGCTAATTTTTGTATTTTTAGTAGGGACAGGATTTTACTATGTTGGCCCGGCTGGTCTCGGACTCCTGACCTCATGATCCACCTGCCTCAGCCTCCCGAAGTGCTGGGATTACAGGCGTGAACCACCACGCCTGGCCAGTGTTGGGCATCTTTTCATGAACTTATTAGTCATTTGTATAACTCTTTGGAGATGTGTCTCTTCAAATTCTTTGCCTATTTTTAATTAAGTCATTTGTCTTTTTTATTAAGTTGTATATATTCTGGATACTAGACCCTAATTGGAGTATATGATTTACAAATGTTGCATCCCATCCTGTGAGTTGTCTTTTAACTTTATTTTTTATTAAAAAAAAAACATAGAGACAAGGTCTTACTATGTTGCTCAGGCTCTTCTTGAACTCCTGGCCTCAAGTGATCCTCCCATCCCAGCCTCCCGGTGTGCTGGGATTACAAGTGTGTGCGACTGTGCCTGGCCTCTTTTAATTTTCTTGACAGTATACTTTGTCACAGAAAAGTTTTGAATTTTGATCAAGTCCAATTTATCTTTTTTTTTTATTTGATTGGTTCTGATTCAAAAAAATTTTTCTTTGAGACGGAGTCTCAACTGTCACCCAGGCTAGAGTGCAGTGGCACGATCACTGCAACCTCTGCCTCCTAGGTTCAAGCA
>NW_012115588.1:799651-802818 GCF_000951035.1 Colobus angolensis palliatus
GAGACTCCGTCTCAAAAAAAAAAAACAATTAACTATAGATGTATGGGTTTATTTCTGGACTCTCAACTGTACATCTGTTGTTATGCCAGTACCATACTGTTTTTATTACTGTAGCTTTTTGGTAGATACTGAGATTGAAAGTGTGTGTCCTCTTTTTTTCCTGAGACAGAGTTTCACTCTGTCACCCAGGCTGGAGTGCAGTAGTGTGATCTCAGCTCACTGCATCCTCTGCCTCCCAAATTCAAATGATTCTCCTGCATCAACAGGCACCCACCACCATGCCCAGCTAACTTTTTTTTTTTTTTTGAGACCGAGTCTCACTCTGTCACCCAGGCTGGAGTGCAGTAGTGTGATCTCAGCTCACTGCATCCTCTGCCTCCCAAATTCAAATGATTCTCCTGCATCAACAGGCACCCACCACCATGCCCAGCTAACTTTTTTTTTTTTTTTGAGACCGAGTCTCACTCTGTCACCCAGGCTGGAGTGCAGTTGCGCAATCTCGGTTCACTGCAGCCTCTGCCTCAGGGATCAAGCAATTCTCCTGCCTCAGCCTCCAGAGTAGCTGGGATTACAGACGCCCGCCACCAAGCCTGGCTAATTTTTGTATTTTAGTAGAGACGGGGTTTCACCATGTTGGTCAGGCTGATCTGGAACTCCTGACCTCAGGTGATCTGTCCGACTCAGCCTCCCGAAGTGCTGGGATTACAGGTGTGAGCCACCGTGCCTGGAATTTCAGTCTTTTACAATTTAGTGATACTTATTTTATAGCGTAACGTATGGTCTGTCCAGGAGAATGTTCCATTTGTACTGAGAAGAATGTATATTCTGCTGCTATTGGGTGGAATGTTCTGTAGATGTCTGTTAGGTCTAATTGGTTTATAATGTTGTTTTCTGTTTTCTTGCTGAACTTCTGTCTCATTCTATCAATTATTGAAAGTGATGTGTTGGTCTCTAACACTTACTGTTGAATTATCTATTTCTCTATTCAGTTGTGTCTGGTTTTGCTTTATATATTTGGACTCTTGTTAGGTATACTAATGTGTATAATTATATCTTTTTGGTGGATTGATCCTTTCAATGTTATAAAATTTTGGATCTAGTAACAATTTTTGTCTTAAAGTCTTTTTCTGATATTAACATAGACACCCCCCAACCCTAATACTTTTGCTACCAGTTACATGGTGTATCTTTTCCTGCCCTTTTACTTCCAACTTATTATGTCTTTGAGTCTAAAGTGTCTCTTAAATAAAGCACATTTTTGGATTGTGTGTGCACTTGTGTATGTTTTAAATGCATTCTGTCAATCTATGTTTAATCCATTTACATGTAATTATTGATGAGGTTTACATTTGCCGTTTTACTATTTGTGCGTTATGTCTTAAATCTCTTTTGTTCTACATTTCTTCCATTACTGCCTCTTTTTGGGTTAGACATTTTATTTTGTACCATTTTATCTGTCATATATTTACTATATTTTTAAAGTTTTTTATGGCTGCCATAGGGATTACCATTAACATCTTATTCTGAACTATCTCATTGTGATTAATACTAATTCATGCCACTTGTATACAAAAATTTTCCTTCTTATATAGCTGTTGCCCTCCTCCTTTATGCTGTTATTGTTACAAATTACATCTTTATACATGGTCTATCCATCTTAGTTTATAATTACTGCATTTAAGTTGCCTTTTAAATCAGATGGGGACAAAAAATGAGTTACAAACCAAAATCATTTATATTTACTTATGTAGTTCCATTTACTGGTGCTCTATATTTCTCCATGTGGATTCAAGTTACTTCTAGTTTCCTTCCATTTCGGCCTGAAGGACGTCCTTTAATATTTTATGTAGGGCAGGTTGGCTAGAGATGAACTCTGTTTATGTTTATCTGGGAATGTTTTCATGTTTCCTTCATTTTTGAAACATAGTTTGACCAAATACAGATTTTTTCATAGATAGTCTTTTTCTTTCAACACTCTGAATATGTCAACCCACTGCCTTTTTTCATTTTAATTTTTGTGGATGCATAGTAGGTGTATATGTTTATGGAGTACATGAGATGTTTTGATGCAGACATTGCATTCCTGTAATAATCACATCATGGAAAAGAGGGTATCTGGCTCCTCAAGCATTTATCCTTTGTGACAAACAATCCAATTATACTCTTGGTTATTTTTAAATGTACCCATTGCCTTCTTGTTTTCCCATGGTTTCTGATGAGAAGTCCGTTGTTAATCTTATTGAGACTCCCTTGTGTGATGAGTTGATTTTGTCTTGCCGCTTTCAACATTGTATCTTTTGAGGGTTTGATTATATGTCTAGGTATGGAGCTCTTTGAGTTTAACCTACTTGGAGTTCATTGAGCTTCTTGGATAGGTAGATATTTTCCATCAAATGTGAGACATTTTCAACCATTCTTCCAATATTCTGCCCGTTTCTCTTTTTTTTATGTGTATATTGATACATTTGGTGGTATCCCAAAGGTTTTAGAAGTTTTGCTCATTGTTCTTCATTCTTGTTTCTTTCTTTTCCTCAGAGAGGTTAATTTCAACAGATCTGTCTTCAAGTTTGCTGATTCTTTTTCTGTCAAATCTACTGCTAAACCTCTTCAGTGAATTCCTCATTTCAATTATTGTGCTTTCCAACTTCAAAATTTGTGCTTTCTTCCCCACTATATTTTATCTCTTTTTTGTTATTCTGTTTGGACATCATTCTTGTTCTTTTTCCTTTATTTCTTTAGACCTGGCTTCCTTTGGCTCTTTGAACATGTTTAAAATAGCTGATTTAAAATCTGGTAATAAGATAAAATACCACATAGCTTGCTGTTCCTACTGGAATTCAATTGTTTTTTTTTTTTTTTTAGTTGAAGTTTTCTGGGTTGCAAGCTATTGGCTAATTTCCAGAGTTCTGCGAAAGTTGATTTTGATAGTATGTGGCAGGTTTTTCAATGCTTTTATGACGGGAGCAAACTTTCAGTGGTTCGTGCTGTACCATTTTACTGGATCTTGATTCAGACAAACTATAGAGACAGATTTTTGAGACAACTGCCAAAAACTGAACATAGACTGGTTATTAGATTATTTTAAAATTATGTTTTGTTGGATAGGAAAATTGTATTAAGGTTATATATATGTGTGTGTGTGTGTATGTGTATATATATATATATAT
>NW_012115588.1:809019-811692 GCF_000951035.1 Colobus angolensis palliatus
AAACCCCATCTCTACTAAAAACATACCAAAAAAAAAAAAAAAAAATTAGCCGGGCATGGTGGCAGGCGCCTGTAATCCCAGCTACTCGGGAGGACAATTTCTTGAAGCTGGGAGACGGAGGTTGCAGTGAGCAATCGTGCCATTGCACTCCAGCCTGGGCAACAGAGCAAGACTCCATCTCAAAAAATAAATTTAAAAAACCCCGCGGGGATGATGGGGTTGGTAATACGCCCTGGCTACATCACTGTTTGTTCAGATGATCAAATGGGCTCCTGTTGTCAAAAAGCTTATAAACTAGGTAAAGTCAATAAATGTTCCAGGGTGACAGTGGTAGGAAACAGAACTGGACAAAGTCCCTGCACCCACCACTGGCCACACCCACCTGCCCTAGCCACAGCTGAATGGACCAAGGGGACTCCTGACCCCAGGGCAAGCAATCCATAGTCGGGACACAAGTTACAGCCTTAGTGACAACAATTCAAGCACTATGTACGTGCCCATCACTGTGCCAAGCATTTCAGAGTTATTTTAATGCTCAAAACAACCCTATAAGGTAGCTACTATTCTTATTTTCCAATTGACAAAACTGAGGCACAACAAATTAAGTTACTTGCCCAAGGTAAACTGGCAGAGCTAGAGCTGGGACTCCACAGCCGGCCAGTTCCTGCTCCTCCAGGTTGCTCCCTCCACCTGGCTTTTAGCACTTGTAATTCTTATAATCATAGGATCAATCAGGTAGTAAATGCTTGTTGATTAACGTAATTATAAAGTTATAAATTGCAACAACAAAATGTCACAGGGCAATGACTGAGATAAAACGGAAGGGCTAGAAGCAGGACTGGGAGGGCCAGTCGTGCCTGTGGAGGATGAGGCAGGGCACTGACAAAAGGATCAGAGGCAGACGGGGGAGGGCAGTCCAGGCACTAGGAATAGCAAGGTTGTGATCTTCAACCTGCACAGCAATAACATCTTATTCCAGGATCATTACAGACCCAAGTTCTTGAGCTTTCAGAAACATCAGAATTGCCTGGGGAGATGGTTAACAGTGGGCATTCCCAAGTTCTTCCCCTAAACATTCTGATGCAAAATGTGGGGGATGGGGCCGGGTGCGGCCGGGCACGGTGGCTCACACCTGTAATCCCAGCACTTTGGGAGGCCGAGGTGGGCGGATCATGAGGTCAGGAGATGGAGACCATCCTGGCTAATACGGTGAAACCCCGTCTCTACTAAAAAATACAAAAAATTAGCCGGACATGGTGGCGGGTGTCTAGTCCCAGCTACTCGAGAGGCTGAGGCAGGAGAATGGCGTGAACCCGGGAGGCGGAGCTTGCAGTGAGCTGAAATCCAGCCACTGCACTCCAGCCTGGGCGACAGAGCGAGACTCCGTCTCCAAAAAAAAAAAAAAAAAGAGAGAGAGAGAAAGGTACCTTGGGTCCAAACAAGTCTATATTGAACTGAGAAAAAATAATTGCTTCCTAACTGGCCTTGAATGAAGGGAATAAATGTCCTGGGAGATAGATGGCATGTTTGTTGAAAGAATGAAGGGTGAAGAGACAGGATCAATCAGGCACCCCCAGGACAAAAGGATAACTTACACAGCAAGTAAAGACATGTAGCTATCTTGGGCTGAAAGGCAAGGGAATTAACTGGTTAAGTCCAGGCTCAACTCTGACCCAACTCCCAAGTCCCTGATCTCAACTCATTTCCCACCACATCCCAGACTGGTGGGAAAGCCTTCCTGGAGCTGGCAAGAGGTGTCCCCACCTGAGACTATTCCATTATGCTTGAACAGCACTATGAACAAGACCCAAAGCCAGAGCTATGCACAGAGGGGCAGGCCTTCAAGGACAGAGGCCTGGGATGAGGTAGGGTTTGTCCTAAGTTTCTCAACAGCCTCAAGATATCAAGTGGGGAAAGGAACTTTCTCTGGTGACTCTATATTTAACTAGTGAAGCTCCAGTAATCTTAAGTGATGTAACAAAATGTGCACATGTAAGTTTTTACACCATACCCTAACTACAGGGACCTCAGAACCCTGAGGCGTATGGGAGATCCACCCAGGAAATACTCCTTGGGCAGGACAGTGCAAGGCCTGGGGCACTGGGTGCTCCCACATTCAAAGCCCAAGGAGGACCTAGCTAGCTTGCTCTGCCACCTGCTCTCTCCAAAGGGGAGAGAGCCACCAGGGAAGACAAATGCCCTGTAGCCTTGGCTAAAAGAGGAGGGCTTGGGAAATAAGGACCAAAGCAAGATAGGCAAGAACCCATCATTCCTTCGCTTTGACTGTCACCCCTGTCCTAAGGAAGAGGAACAGGAAATCAATTTTAAGACACAACTCCTGGAGCCCCGGCCCCGGACCCTGCAGCTGCCGAGATGTTGATGCCTAAGAAGAACCGGATTGCCATTTACGAACTCCTTTTTAAGGAGGCAGTCATGGTGGCCAAGAAGGATGTCCACATGCCTAAGCACCCGGAGCTGGCAGACAAGAATGTGCCCAACCTTCATGTCATGAAGGCCATGCAGTCTCTCAAGTCCCAAGGCTACGTGAAGGAACAGTTTGCCTGGAGACATTTCTTTTTTTTTCTTTTTTTTTTTTTTGAGATAGAGTCTCGCTCTGTCACCCAGGCTGGAGTGCAGTGGCCAGATCTCAGCTCACTGCAAGCTCCGCCCCCC
>NW_012115588.1:812172-817061 GCF_000951035.1 Colobus angolensis palliatus
GGAGTGCTGTGCCACCTGGTGCCGACAAGAAAGCCGAGGCTGGGGCTGGGTCAGCAACCGAATTCCAGTTTAGAGGCGGATTTGGTCGTGGACGTGGTCAGCCACCTCAGTAAAATTGAAGACGATTATTTTGCATTGAATAAATTTACAGCCAAAAAACCTTAAAAAAAAAAAAAAAAAAAAAGACACAACTCCTGGACAGGTTTGTGGACACATCTGGAGAACATGAACCTCCTTTGCAGCCAGGTTGGGAGAGAAATAAGAAAGGGAAAGAAGTAGGGGTGGGGGTGGAGCCACCAGAGAGAAGAGCAGGCTGAAGTGCTGCACCAGGGGCACTGCTGGGCACAGAGCACAAGCTGCAGGACCTGGGAGCATTGCTACTTGGCCTCATTGTGTTGTGACAACCTGGTTGCAAAGGAGGTCACCATCACCACTGCCAGCATACCAGGCACAGCAGGGGCAGCTCCTGGGTGTGAGGCAAGCCTGGCATCTCTTGGAAGTACAATCTTCAGGTCACTTTGGAAAAGGAGGGGCCAGAAGATGCCAGACATCTTCCATAGAGGTGAGATTTGAATCCAGCACCCCGTGTAGTGCCACCAGAGTCCCTAACTAAAGGTACCCGAGGTCCATATTACAACTACTTGATTAAAGAACAGGTTTATTGGTGACCTGAAGGTGCCAAGGTCTCCTTTGTGACCCTCACTCCCAGGTGGTATCAGCCTGCAAGGCCCTCTGTGGGTAGAAAAGCCAATCACACGATTCATGGGCATTCCTGGCAAGAGGTCAGATCTCTCTACTCCTAATTCGAAAAATTCCAAATCCTGATTTCAGTGTCAGCGGCAAGGTCATGGGGCTTGGGAGGCTGGCGAGTTGCTCAGCAACATCTGTGGGGCTGTGCACACGAAGTAGAGGCCAGGAAGGCCACAGGAAAATTGCCCCAAAAGTTTCCAAGAAGGTTTACGCTTGGGCAGGGCATAGAACCTGGCCCTGAGATTGCACTTTGGGTATGATGCGGTCAGTCACCGAGCAGGCCTGGGGAGCAGAGAACCTGCCCACTTGCCCTGGGCATGCCAAGGCTCCATGGTCTAGGCTCAGTGGTGCCATCACAGCCTGTCACATGTCCCAGCTCCTCACTGCTGGGACATCTCCAGGTTCTTGACGGGATACAGGTACCACATCACTACCCCTGAAGGGTTGATGATCACTGTGAAGTTGGTTTCAACTCGGAGGCCACTGATGATGTCACCTGAGTAGACGTCCTGGGCCTGCAGTGGGGAGGGACATCACCAATGCCACCATGAGAATGGCTGCACAGAGACCCCCCCTAGAGGATGTAGAAGCCTTCTTCCTGGACTTTGGCCTGTCTGTGCTGGGCTTCCAGTATGCCCTACAGAAGTGGGAGCCCTGAATCCCCATCACTTCTCCACCAGCAAATCCAACAGATGCCCAAGCACAGGCAGTGGAGAAAGCCCCAGCCCATGGAAAACTGTGAGGAATGTGCTAGTAAGGGCTGATCCTTGGGAGGGAGGAGTACAGCCCTAGAGGCTAATGGGATTCATATTTATATGCAGTAGTTCTGTTTGCATAGGTTGAAAACACTGGTGCAGAGCACGGCACTGGCTGCAGCTCTCAGTGCCTGCAGCTCCCCATGGGCACCTGCCAGAGGCCTTAAGCCCACGGCTCAGGGGAGGCCATATGTGAACAACCACCCCCCACAATACCCTCCCACGGAAATCTGAAGCCCAGGCGGATGGCTGCAGGCAGCCGGGTGCTCACCTCGTATGTCACAGACCCGGTGAAGTTCAGCTGGCCAAGGGAGGAGTGGTAGTGATAAGGCATATCGGTCCTGCAGCTGAAGAAGACTAAGGTGCTGGCCTTGTTGGACAGAGGCCGCATGTACACTTCGATAAGAGATTTTTCCTGGGCACAGAAGATGGCTACTGGCTGGGGTCCCTTGCTCAGACAGGACCTACCATTGCCTCCCTGGCCCTCCCTGAGTTCTGGGTCCCCCAGTTCACAGCTCCATATCACACAGGCTTAGGGAGGATGCCACAGGCCTTTAGCACCCCAGCTTATCTAACCCTACCTGCCTGCCTTTCCTGACTCAGCAGATACTCATCAACACCTACTCTGAGCCCAACCCCTATGCTAGCACACAGACAAATGCTGCATGAGGCCCTGCCCCAGAAGCTCATAGGACAATGGGAGGGATAAACGCAGAAACAGGGAAGCAACGACAGTACAGTGCGTGAGTGCCGGCCCCAAACAGCTGCCAGTGCTGGCCTAGAGGGTGCTGTCCAGTGGGAACAGTGATCTCTGTTCCAGAGTGGAGAGTGGAGCTGCATGTGAACTGCCATCCTCCAGAAGGTTCTCCAGGCCCAGCTCCACCATCAGCCCCTCTGGCAGGGAATTGTTACTTCCTCTGGGCATCACCAGTTCTATGGGTGCCTTCTGTAGTTCTGTAGGTTTCGTTTTACCAGAGTCCAGGATTTGGTAAAGAGCAAAGGCAGCCAAGGCACAGTGGCTCACGCCTCCTGTAATCCCATTACTTTGTGAGGCCAAGGCCAGTGGATCACCTGAGGTCGGGAGTTTGAGACTAGCCTGGCCAACATGGTGAAACCCTGTCTCTACTGAAAAAGAATACAAAAAAAAAATTAGCCGGGCTTGGTGGTACACATCTGTAATCCCAGCTACCTGGGAGGCTGAGGCAGGAGAATTGCTTAAACCTGGGAGCCAGAGGTTGCAGTGAGCTGAGGTGGTGCCACTGTACTCCAGCCTGGGCTACAGAGTGAGACTCCATCTCAAAAAAAAAAAAAAAAAAAAAGCAAAGGCTTTGAGGTGACGCTGAAGTCCAGTCTTGTTTGTAGCAACTGTGTAGCCTTGAGATACAGTTACTCAGACTCTCGAAGTTTCAGTTTTCTCATTTGTAAAATGGCAAGATACCTACCTTGCTGAGAAAAGGTATCTAAAACTCCCAGCACATAGTAGGTACTCAATAAATAGCAGCCACTAGTAGTCGTTGTATTCCTTGGCTGTAACAGCTTCTCCTGGCCGGGTGCAGTGGCTCATGCCTGTAATCCCAGCACTTTGGGAGGCTAATGCAGGTGGATCACCTGAGGCCAGGAGTTCGAGACCAGTCTGACATGGTGTCTCTACTAAAACTACAAAAATGAGCTGGGCGTGGTGGCAGGCGCCTGTAGTACCAGCTACTCAGGAGGCTGAGGCACAAGAATTACTTGAACCTGGGAGGTGGAGATGGCAGTGAGCCGAAATTGTGCCACTACACTCCAGCCTGGGTCACAGAGTGAGACCCTGTCTCAAAAACAAACCAGCTCCTCCTGCTCTGGAGGGAAGCCCAAGTTCTCCGCAGGCCATTACGGGTGTATAGAAGCCCTGTGCCTCACCCTTCCTGTGTGCACTTACATGGCTGATGCCTCTCATCCCCGACTCCCTTGAGCTGTCCTGCTCAGCCCTGCTCTCACCCAGCAAGAGGAGGAGAGTTGGAGCAGCTCCTAGCACAGTCCTCAACAATCATAAGCAACCAGAAGGGTGAGCCCTGGTTGGGGACTGGGCAACTCCTGTACCTCCCCAGGTGTTGCCCCCAGGGAGGCTGGCAGCCTTTCTCTCAGGAGAGCCCAGTTCCTCAGCCCTCCCCTTCCTTCCCTGCACACCCCAGTACCTTGTGAATCCTGCGTCCCTGGATGCCTAAGGGATCCTGGTTGATTTTGATCATGAGTGGATTCTGCAGAATGTCCATGTTCTGGGCGGAGATGGTACGCAGGTCTGTGGACATCAAGAGGGGGGCTGCCAGCACCGTCCACAGGGCCATCTGGGCCCGGGATTGCTCTAAGCTGAGACCGAAGTTTCCAATGAGCAGCTGGGGGCAGAGAAGAGGAGTAGTCAGCTCTGATCTCCTCAGGGAGGTAGACACAGGGACCATCCCCAAACTTGTAGCCGAGGAAGAGCAATTAGGGATTAGGGAAGGATGGCTGCATGTGGAGGAGGCCTGGTTCAGCAAACGCCATTCCCCAGCCCTGTGGCCTTGGGGGAGTTAAGTTACTTTCCATCTGAGCATCAGCTTTTATTTTCCATCAAGAACATGGAGTCGGTGGTAGGGAGGTGGGCAGATGGCCAGATGAGGTGTCGCATACTTGTAATCCTAGCACTTTGGGAGGCTGAGGCAGGTGAATCACTTGAGCCCAGAAGTTAGAGACCATCCTGGCCAACATAGCAAAACCTCGTCTCTACTGAAAATATAAAAATTACCCAGTCGTGGTGGTACACACCTGTAATCCCAGCTACTTGTTCAAGCACAAGAATTACTTGAACCAGAAGGCAGAGGTTGCAGTGAGCTGAGATTGCACCACTGCACTCCAGCCTGGGCAACAGAGTGAGACTCTGACTCAAAAAACAAAAGGCCAGGTGTGGTGGCTCATGCCTGTAATCTCAGCACGTTGGAAGGCCAAGGAGGGCAGATCACCTGAGGTCAGGAGTTCAAGACCAGCCTGATCAACATGGAGAAACCCCGTCTCTACCAAAAATACAAAATTAGCCAGGCGTGGTAGTGCATACCTGTAATCTTAGCTACTTGGGAGGCTGAGGCAGGAGAATCACTTCAACCTGGGAGGCGGAGGTTGCGGCGAGATAAGGTCATGCCATTGCACTCCAGCCTGGGCAACAAGAGCACAACTCTGTCTCTAAATAAATAAATAGGCCAGGTGTGCTGGCTCACACCTGTAATCCCAGCACTTTGGGAGGCTGAGGCGGGCGGATCATGAGGTCAGGAGTTCAAGACCAGTCTGGCCAACATCGTGAAACCCCGTCTAGGGCCGGGCATGGTGGCTCAAGCCTGTAATCCCAGCACTTTGGGAGGCCGAGACGGGCGGATC
>NW_012115588.1:817996-822193 GCF_000951035.1 Colobus angolensis palliatus
AAAAAAAAAAAAAAAAGAAAATATTACATCAGCCAGGTGCAGTGGCTCACACCTGCATTCCCAACACTCTGAAAGGCCGAGGCGAGTGGATCACTTGAGGTCAGGCCAACATGGTGAAACCTTGTCTCTACTAAAAATTCAAAAACTTAGGCGTGGTGGCGTGTGCTGTACCTGGGAGGCTGAGGCAAGAGGATCACTTGAACCCCAGAGGTGGAGGCTGCAGTGAGCTGAGATCGTGCCACTGAATGCTAGCCTGGGCTGTGACAGAGCGAGACCCCATCTCAAAATAATAAAATATTATGTCAAAAATGTACTTAATACACCTAACCTGCCAAACATCATAGCTGAGCCTAGCCTACCTTAAAAGTGCCGACAGGCCAGGCACGGTGGCTCACGCCTGTAATTCCAGCACTTTGGGAGGCCGAGGTGGGTGGATCACCATTAAGTCAGGAGTTCAAGACCAGCTTGGCAACATGGTGAAACCCCATCTCTACTAAAACTACAAAAAAATACCGGGGTGAGGTGGCGAGTGTCTGTAGTCCCAGCTACTCAGGAGGCTGAGCAGGAGACTTGCTTGAACCTGGGAGGTGGAGGTTGCAGTGAGCCGAGATTGCGCCACTCCACTCCACTCCAGCCTGGGTGACAGAGTGAGACTCCATCTCAAAAAAAAAAAAAAAAAAAAAAAAATGTGGGGTATGAGGCCCTGGAAACCAGCTTCTAGGTCAAGTCTAAAGCAACTAGTTCAGGGACAAATTTCAGAAGCGCTGACCTAGAACCTGGCAGTGAGCCTCCAGGGAGGAAGAGAGCACAGGGCAGTGGGGAGCAGGGTCGTCACAGATGGTGGGCCTAGGGACATCCCCCTCCATCCTGGTACCATGTCGGGGTCATTCCAGTGCCCAGGGCCGGCCACCGGCTGCAGTACGTCCTGATGCTTCACGAACCAATTCAGGATGGAGAGCACGCTCTGCCAGGAGTCCTGGATGTCATCATAGTTACGCCAGAGGTTGCAGATGTCCGCCAGCAGACTGTAGTTCACCTGGATGTCGAGGGGAAGTCCAGCACCAGAATCACATGCTGCAGCCCAGAGCCCCACACAGGAGTTGGGCAGGCTCAGCAGGAGACACAGAGAGTGGGAAAGGGGGAAGAGAACAGGACCCACCGGCTTGCTCAGGATGAGGAGGGCCTCAGAGGGTGGCCCTGCTCTGGGGCTACCGGGGTCTCCCCTCTGTGCATGCTGGTGCCAGGAGCCTACCCTGCCCTCTCATGCCAGCTTGGGTCAAGCCCAGGGTGTGGGCCCAGGCTGGTGCACCCACAAACAACCCTCCCTGACACCCACCCACTGCCATGTTCTCTCGTGAGAAACCGCTGTCTGCTGTCTTCTCAGCTCCACAGGCCTGAGCCCACCCTTTTTGGTGTCAGACATGCTGAGGGACCCCTCATGAGCCCACAGGCCACTCTGAGGCTCGGCCCCACCTGCCTGGCCTCCCCAGCCTTCTGGGTCTCCTTGCCCAATGGGCACCTCCTGGGATCCTGGGCGCTGTGTGCCAGCACAGATGGCTCTCCTGCCTCTGATCTCAACTCCTTCAGCCCACCTCACAAGGGCCTCTTCTCTAAGGCCTGCCCCTCCCTCCAACACACACACCTCTCTGGGCTGGCTGAGCCCACCCGCTCTTTTGGGGTACGTACGTAGGTCTCCAGACACCTACAAATCACCATATAGGCACCTGTGGTGAGAGCAGCCCTGGCTCTGGAAGGCCCCATCTCTGAAGCCTGGCACTCAGGAGGCAAGGAGGCCTGGGTGTGGGAAGCGCCATCAGGCAGGGCGCAGAATGGCTTACCGTTGGGGGGAGGCCACCTTCGTAGGCTGGCCAGCTGCAGGAGAAGGCGATGGGGCGGCCTGTGGCATTCAGGGCAGCAGCCATCTTGGGGTACCCTAGAGAAAGCCCAATCTGTTTCAGTCCTGAGGAGGGGCAGGAGGCAGTCTGGGGCCTTAGCCCAGACCTTTTCCCAACAGATGTGAAGAAACAAGCTCCAAAGAGTAGGTGCCTTCCCACATACCCAGAGCCTCAGATGATTCTGGGGTGGGCTATGCTGCCACCCATATTTAGGGAGCCTGGGAGCCACAATCCCCCTAACCCCTGAGTGGGGGGAATTGGGAAGTTCAGCCAAGAGGGCGCTGGGTGGGTCTCCATGGCCACCCTCCCCGTCTGCCTGTGTGCCCCAGCCAGCTGCGTAACTTACCTTGGGCCCGCTCCTCGGCAGTGGAGAAGCAGCCATCCAGCTTGAGCATGTCTACCTTCCACTCGGCGAAGGTCTGAGCATCCTGGACCACCTTGTCCAGTGTGGTGCCTGGGTAACCCATGCAGGTGAAGTTGCCCATGTCGGCGTAGATGCCCAACTTCAGGCCCAGGGAGTGAACCTGAGGGGGTTTGAGGACACAGTGGGCTCAAGCAGGACCCTCAGAGAGCCTCCTCAAGGCACAACTGACCCAGTTCCATGAAACCTCCAGTGGCTCCCACTGACCAAAGGAGGTGGTCCCAGCATGCTGGCCCGGCCTCTGCCCACGATGGCCCACCTCTTCCCCCAACACACACCTCCCAGCAGCTGTTTCTTGCCCCTAGGCTTTTGCTCCTGCCATCCTCTCCGCCTCCAATGCCATCTCTCTGGGCTCAGCTCAAGAACTGCCTCCTCCACCAGGGAACCTTCCTGGAATCCCAGACTGCGTGAGATGCCCTTTCTGGCTCTCACCACAGTGGGCCCAAAGTTGGTGTTCATTTGTCTGTTTACCCTGCTAGACTGTGAGATCTCAATCATGTAAATGAGCCCTGAGCAAGGTAGGGTGAAAGGAGTGGTCTAGCCCTGAGCCAAGGGCAGGGCAGGGGTGAGGCTCACATAGTCAGCCAGGAAGGGAATGCCATGAGGGAAGCGCTTGGGATCTGGCATCAGGCGGCCACTGGCATCGCGCCCACCGATCCAGCAGTCATCAATGTTGAGGTATGTGTAGCCCATGTCCCGCCATCCATCTTGTGCCATCCGGTCAGCCATCTCCATGAAGAGCCTTTCACTAGTGAGGGGCGGAGGGATGGGGTAGCTCAGGGACCGAGCCCGGCCCTCAGCCACACCCTGCCTCAGCTCTGATTGAATCTGTGCTATAAAAACCATGACCTTGCTGAGTCCTAAGCCAGGTATCAGTGTAAATGACCACCAGGGATTGTGCCATGAGCCATAAGCTGGCTTGAAAGGAGTGGCTGGCCCCAGGCCAAAAGGCAGGACTTGGTCAGGGGAAATACGGGGGCCTGGCCTGACCTTCTAACAGTTATCTCAGGGGCTGGGTTCATGTAAGGTCTCTGCCTCGTGACCAGGTTGGGGCCTGACAGTCCCTACAGAGGCCCCAGGCAGGTCACGGGGCTAGGTGTCAGACAGTCCGAGTGACTTCTGGCTGCAGTCTCTGGGATGAAGAACTCTGACCTTGCCCTCTTTTCTACTGGACCCTCCACTTCCTGCCCCCAACTCTGCAGGGCCCTGGGCAAGGCTCATCAGGTGGGTGTGGACCTTACTCACCTGATGCAGTTCTTTGGGTCCTCATCACAGTTAATGTTGCAGCGGAAGCGTTCCCAGGCCAGCCAGCCCATGGGTGGTGTCTGCAGGAGCCCATTGTCCAGCATCAGCACCTGGGCCACATGCCCCAGCAAGAGCACTAGGGGGCAAGGGAGGAGGGGATGGTGACTGTCTAGCCCTCATCCCATCCCATCTGTATGTTGCTCAGCCCTACAGAGGCTGTCTGCCTATATATAAGGGAAACTAGACTTCTGGGTTTAGGGTAGAATTGGCTCTTCCTGCAATGGCTGGTTCTTGCAAAGCAGTAAGCGGGAGGATGGTGCCTGGGCCAGGCAGTGGCTTGAGATCTGGCCGTCACCACAGCAGTGCTTGAATTAGCAAAACTAACACCTGAAGTTATGTCCTTCCCATAACCCCCGTCAGCTCCTCCCATCCCATATACAGAACTTAACAGTACATATGCTCCTAGGCCTACCATGGAACTACGTTCTCGTAAATCCAGTGTAAGTTGAAAATATTACATCAGGCCGGGCGCGGTGGCTCAAGCCTGTAATCCCAGCACTTTGGGAGGCCAAGATGGGCGGATCACGAGGTCAGGAGATCCAGACCATCCTGGCTAACACGGTGAAACCCCGTCTC
>NW_012115588.1:823418-845866 GCF_000951035.1 Colobus angolensis palliatus
GCCAGGATGGTCTCGATCTCCTGACCTCGTGATCCGCCCGTCTCAGCCTCCCAAAGTGCTGGGATTACAGGCTTGAGCCACCGCGCCCGGCCGGTACTGTGTTTTCTACTGAATGTGTGTCGCTTTCACTCCACAGTAAAGTTGAAAAATCCTTAAGTCGGGGCCATTGGCCAGACTCCAGGACTCCTGAGCCCCAGTCCAGGGCTCTTTGCTCTACCACAGACCCTCAAGAGGCCTCAGAGAGGCTTAAGAAGTAAGCCAGCCAGGACCGGCACCCAATCAGCTCACCTAAGTGAGCCCTTTCCTCCTCGGGCCTCAGTTTCCTTATCTGTAATATGGAGTTACTGTAGGGACTGTACAGGCGGTTCTCCGCACATGTTGATATCACATCAGATAGGGCCTCTGTACTTGAGGGAGAGGAAGTGAGAAAGGAAGGGCCCCTTTAAAGGAGAAATGATTCCTGTATGGGGAAGCATCTTCTCCCTTCCTGCCCAGCTCTAAGTAAAAGAGAGAGGCAACCTGTCTCCCCACATACCCACATTAGGGAAGAAGCGCCAGTCAAAGCCCTCCTTGTAGCACTCTAGCACCCACCCCTACCTCCCAAGCCACCCCAGCCGGTGTAGGTACCTGTCTTCAACAGCATTGCTCTGGACTCAGCTTCCGAGAACCTGACCAGATCTGGTCTGCGTGTATCAGCTGTATGTATTGGGCTCTGGAAGCTAAGAAACGTCAGAAAAGCACTGGGGTCACGGCTGCCTGGCTAGTTCCGCCGCCCTCAACCTTGGACGTGGATCCTACACTCGGTCCCCAAGTTGCCCGCCCAATCCCCAGCCTCACTTCCCGGAGCTTGAGTTCTTCCTTCAGAAATACTAAACAATGTGTCTTGGATGTCAGACCTTACACCCTCTGCAGTGCTGGGAGTCCTGAGCGCCTACGGGCCGCCTTCGGCCCGGTCAGGGCTCAGAAAAAGGCAGCGACCGTCTTAAGGTCGTCCAGAAAGAGCGGAGGGGCAGGGCTGCGGCCAGGCTCCGGACTCCCAGCCGGGTCTGGGTTCCCGCCCTGGGCCCCCCAAAACCGCAGAGCCCCCTCTCGCCGCACTTATCTTACCGAAGCGCTCAGACCCGCGGCCGCTTCTGACTCGATTCCGGTAACCTGATAAGCCTGAAGCGTTCCAGTGAGGGCGGGGCGTCACGAAGGCAACCCTCCTCGCAACCTATCAGAATCCCCCCTAGCAACGCTGTGCCCCGCCCATACGGGCCCAGCTTCCCAGCCTCCCCAAGCCCTTCCCCACTGGGGTCCCGCCCTGCGTGCTAGCGAGGCTGGCATTGGCAGAGCCGGCTTGGGGCTGTCCTTCGTGGCCCGGACCCCGCGAGGCCTCCACTTCTGTGGGGACCACGAGGGCGAGGATCGTGCCAGCCTCACCGTGGGTGCTCAGTAAGCGGCCGTGAAGTGAATACCTGCTGAGGGCTTTGGGCAGAGGAAATGAGAGACTGCTCTGAAGCAAGGCCCCCCTTAGTGAGCCGCTGGGAAAATGGAAGTCTGGGATTAATCGTCTCTACGAGGAGGATGCGTGGGAGGCACCAAAGCTGGCGGTGGCAGCTCCAGCAAAGGCAGCCGGCTCCCCTTCCCCGCCTGACGCTCAGGGACTGCTCGCACAGGCTCGGCTACTTCCTTCATTCATTCATCAAGTATTTATTGAGAAACTGCTAGCTGCCACATGCTTTGTTCCGGGCATTGTAGGGGCAGAGAGATATTTTTCCTTAGTCATCCCAAAGGTCACAGCGGACACTCCTATAAACAAAATATAGGTTAGCAAGAGAAAAGCGTAACAGATTGATTTACGCAATGTTTTATGTGACTTGGGAGCCTTCAGGAATGAAGACACAAATACTCAGGGAAAACTTTATTTTTATGTCTTTGATGATGAATGGACACCACTGGCCGGGTCTGCTGGCTCATGCCTGTAATCCCAGCAGTTTGGAAGGCTGAGGCAGGAGGATCGCTTGAGGCCAGACATTTAAGGACAGCCTGTGTCCAACATAGTGAGACCCCGTCTCTACAAAAAATTAAAAAACCGGGCAGGTGCCTGTGGTTCCAGCTACTTGGGAGGCTGAGGTAGGAGGATTGCTTGAGTCCAGGAGGTCGAGGTTGTAGTGAGTTGTGATTATGTCACTGTACTCCAGCCTGGGCAACAGAAAAAAGGAATAAGGAATGGACAATTGTATAAATGCAATTAGACAAAAGGGAATGATTTGATGTTAATAGCTGAGTGTGGAAACCAGCAATGTCTGTCTGTTCAGATTCTTCTTCTTCTCTCTGTGTGGCATTCCCTCTTGCTGGGAAGAGGGCAGGACCCCTTCTGGAATGAGAGTCTTATGGCCTAGTGTCAGACAAGGTAGGTCAGAGAATTCCTTTATGGCCAGGCCTGACACAGAAAGGTGGGGGATGTTTCCAGTAATATTCGTAGTTTCTTTTTCTTTTTTTTTTTTTTTTTTTGAGACAGTCTCCCTCTGTCGCCAGGCTGGATGGCAGTGGCGCGATCTCTGCTCACTGCAACCTCCACCTCCCAGGCTCAAGTGATTCTCCTGCCTCAGCCTCCCGAGTAGTTGGGACTACAGGCGCACACCACCACACCCAGGTAATTTTTGTATTTTTAGTAGTGACGGGGTTTCACCATGTTGGCCAGGATGGTCTCGATCTCTTGACCTTGTGATCCGCCCGCCTCGGCCTCCCAAAGTGCTAGGATGACAGGCATGAGCCACTGTGCCCGGCCAATATTTGTAGTTTCTGTAACTCACCTTAAGGAGGAGGAATTTCAGTTTCTATGGCCTGCCTTGCAGGAGAAAAACGGGAGAAAGAAGGGGGGCAGGAGAAGGTCAGAGAGAGACTTTGCTTCTGAGGCTCTTCAGTGTCCTTTGGTTCAAAGTACTCAGCACGCCCAAGTGTCATATTTTTAGGCATCGATTTCTGACCCCTAACAGCACCTTCACTCAGATGACCACTGGGCATCTCAAACATAACCCAGACCAAGCACCGGCCACTTTCCACATCTCAGATAATGACAACTCTCCTAGGTGCTCAAGCCAAAACTGTGCAGTCCTTCCTGCTCTTTCCCTCACTCCCTACATCCAACTCCTCAGCAAATCCTGTGTTGTCTACCTTCAAAAGCCATTCTAAATCTGGCTGCCTCTCCCTCCCTGCTCTCACCGCCCTTGTGACATCTCGCCTGGATAGTGGCAGCAGGCTTCTCACTGGTCTCCAGCTTCCACTGACATTGATTCTCGCCACAGCAGCGAGAGTACGCCTTGAAATCTCTCAGGTCCCTCCTCACAGCCCTGTCTAGACTAACAGCCCTCCCAGATTTACAGAGCCCCATCCCACCCCTTCCACCCCACCTCCTACTGTTTGCGGCCCCCTCCCCAGGCCTCCCAGCCTCACTGGCCTTCTTGCAGGTCCTCAAACACAACAGGCCTGAGGGCCACTGCGCTGACTGTTCCCTCTGCCTGGAATTGGCATGACTGGCTCCCTCATTTCCTTCAAGTATTTGTCCAATGTTACTTTCTCAGTGAGGCCTACCCTGACCACTCTATTTGCAATTGCAACCTCCCTACTCCCACAATTTCCCATCTCCCTTATCCTCCTCTGTTTTTTCCATGCCACTTATTACCTTCTAACACATTTATTATGGTGTATAGTATTAACTGAATAAAATTTAGTAGGGGAGACAGGCAATAAACAAGAAAATAAAGGCATGAGCATAGGATAGTTTACTCTAGCAGTGAGTGCTCTGATGGAAATAACACCCCAGGGATGGGACACAGACTGCAGGGCAGATTGCTTTACAATGGTCCCAGAGGTGACCTCTGAGCAGAGACTCAAATCTGCGTCCAGAGGTGTCCTGAGGAGTGGAGCTGCGGCTGGGGGTGGGAAGGAAGGCCATTCTAGGCTGCAGGAACTGCAAGGGCAAAGGCTCTGAGGTGGGAGCCAAGTTCATGGCAGATGTTTGAGGACACCTCTGGCTTCCAGGGCCTTCCAGAAGCTCCAGTCTCTTGGGTTTGGTTGTGCGTTCCCGAGACCTTCACCGCAGGCCGCCTCCTGGACCCACTAGGGCAGAGCGTGGGGGCTGCCGGTGGGCTTCAGGCCAGGGAAGCAGAAATGAGTAATTTGCAGAGGCAGAAATCAGCCGACCCCAGTGGCCCGGTGGGTGGCCAAAAAAGCTTGACTGGCCCTCGCTGGCTGTGTAGGAGCCCACCCTTAGGAGGTGCCCAGAGCCAGACATCCCTGGTTTGGCTCTGCCCGGGAAGTAGGCCTAGCAGGGAGAGGGGGACGAGAGAGGAAGAGATGGACTGAGTTTTCCGGACGGTGGGCTGGGTCCAAGGCCCGAGGACCATCTGAGGGGGACCTCTGGGTTCGAGGCCACCGGCACCGACCAGTTTTGTGGCTCGGGCAGTTAAACGCCCTCTCGGGCCTCAGTTTCCCACCCTCGCAGATCCCGAGGCCGCCTCGGAGATCCTGGGCCGGGTGAATACTGGGCGGGGAGGGGCGGTAACTCCAGCCTCCCGGGCGGGGTCTCCCAGCTCCCGCGGCCACGTTGCAGCCCAGGCGGAGGCAAGGGGTCTCGAGCCGAGATCGCCCTCTTGCGCTTCGGTGCTATCAGCGGCGGGAGGTGAGAGTGGACCCGGCGGGCTCCGGGAGGAAGTGGCCCCAGGGAAGGCGTGGCCGCGGGGACGTGGTGGGTAACAGCCCCGACACGAGGACGGGGAAACCGAGGCGGTAGCCAGCGAGACCCTGACCGGGATGACCCCTGTTTAGGGCGACAGCCGGGTTGGGGCTCCCCGCAGTGGCCACTGGCACGGCGGTCCCGCACCCCCAGGTCGCCTCTCGTCCAACAAAAGAATCCAGGAAGACGCCGGGGCAGGCGGGAGGCTGGGTGTGCGGGCGGCCTGGCCCCCCTACTGGTGGAGAGGAGGGAGCGCCCTTCCCCGGACGCGGGAGAGGGGAGGGGGCATGGCCTCACGGGCTGCCCACCCCTTCCGTGTGCCCCAGTGCCCGGCCCAGGACCCCCCAGTGAGGCCACTCCTCTGGCAAACATCTGTGATCTCCTCCTCCTGCTTCCTGGGCCACCCCTACTGGAATGGTCTCTCTCCCCATCCAGGGGCCTCACTTGTTTTCCTCCATAACCCTTAGCATTACTGGTCCTTTTGGTACCTCTTATTTCACTAATTATTCTTTCATTAATTTATTAGCATTTATTTTGTTTGCCTACAGTGTGTTTCTCCCTGTGGGACTGTAGGCTCCAGGAGGGCGGGAGACTTTGATTTGTCCACTGATGTATTCCCATTAATTCAACAGATCCCTCCTGAGGGCCTCTCTGAGCCCTGCACAGTGCTAGATATTGGGGTTCTCCTGAGAACTTAGTCGAGCCCCACCCTAGACATTCTGGGGCTGGGAACAGTGCTGTAAACACAAATGACTTCGTCGTGAGATGAAGGAAACCAGAAATGGGGGGTCTACTGGTCAGATGGCCTTACGTCAGACCACCTTGGTGGTCAGAGCCATCTTAGATGATATGGTGATCATGCAAGGCCTCCCAGATTAGGTGACTTCACTTAAAGCCACAAAGAAACTGAGTGGGAAGTGCTAGAAGGGAAAAGCTAGGAACCATGAGGGCACGTGTAGCTCTGACCTGGACTCAGGCAAGGAGCTGGGGTCTGAAGAGTAAAGGTCAAGAAAAGGGGACCCAGCCCCTTAAGCTGCTCAGGGGTTCCTGGCTGGGTAGATGGGTGGGGGGATTCTCAGGGGTCACGGAAGGCTTCCTGGTGGAGGCTGTGGTTTCATTAGGCCTCGAAGGTGGAGTAGGAGTTCTCATTCTTTGGGATAAGCTGACTGGGCTTGAGAATTGTTTTGCAGGCTCTTTGGGAACCAGGTGGTCCAAGGGCTGAGCTCTGTGGCCAGACAAGAGGTCCCTGCCCTCCCCCAGTGAGCCCTGCTGGTAAGTGGGTACAGTGTGAGGGATTTGGGAGACGAAGCTCTGCATCTCATCGGTCATGTAACCTTGGGCAAGTTCCCCTCCCTGCGCTGGGCCTTGGTTTTCCATGAGTAAGGACAGTTGGACTAAGTGCCGTTCATGATCCTGGGGGCACCCACATTCAATGGTTGTGGTTAGATCTTCTCAGCTGTACCCTGGGTTTATGCTACACTCTTTGTTTACAGAGTAGGTCCCCATCTGGCCCTGAAGGCTGCAGATTGAGAGAGAAAAATAATGTTTTATCTGAGGAACTGGAGCCCCTTTAAATAATCAGGCCCAGACATATTGAAATGCAACAGCTGTCAAGTCTTACTCCTCCCTTGAGCTAAAGAATTATCTCTTTTTCTTTTTTATTTTCTTTTCTTCATGTCAGATCGGTAATGTGCCCACATGGTAACAAGGTTCGAGGGTGGCACGGCTCACACATGCACGTGAACACCCAATCATCACACTCATGAACTACAAAAGGATCAAGAATTACCTCTTGAAGCCACTTGCTATGTGGCTCTACAGGGACACCAAGTAGCCATAAAATGTTGTACACTGGACACCCTACAGTTCTTACCCTATAGTTCAACAATGTATAGCCAATCACTAATCAATATTACTTCTTTTTTTTTTTGAGATGGAGTTTCTCTCTTGTCACCCAGGCTGGAGTGCAATGGCACAATCTCAGCTCACTGCAACCTCTGCCTCCTGTGATCAAGCAATTCTCCCGCCTCAGCCTCCCAAGCAGGTGGGATTACAGGCACCCGCCACCGTGCCCAGCTAATTTTTGTATTTAGAGATGGGGTTTTACCATGTTGGCCAGGCTGGTTTCGAACTCCTGAGCTCAGGTGATCCACCCACCTCGGCCTCCCAAAGTGCTGGGATTACAGATGTGAGCCACCGCACCCCGCCAATCAATGTTATTTCTATAAACCAAGGAGAATTCATGCCAAACAACTTTGTCATCCTTGCCCCCTTCTGCCTATAAAAACTTGCTTGTAGGAAAGGCCCAATGCAGCACACCCCACCGCAACTTAGAAGTTTGTTCTGGGCAGTTGTCCTTACTTTCACTCAAGTAAACTCTTTAAAGTTATATTTTGTGCCTCAGCTTCTGCCTTTAGGTCAGTAAGATTCAACTGCTATATGCAAATAAGAGGCCAGTAGAGGCCCAGGAGGGTCATGGAAACCCTGGAAGCTTGGCCTCAGAGTTGGAGTTGAGAGGACCCCAGATCAGGGAATAGTTTAAGCACAGTGGTTTCGATGGGTCCATTTCAGCTCAGCTGACGCCTGTTTCTTTGGATTTTTGAAAGCCCTGCCCAGGTCCTGCCATGCCTCCTGTCTGATGCAATCTTGTTATTCTTTTCTCCAAGTCCGCCAATGTCCAGTTTTTTTTTGCATGATTCTCACAACATCCCTTTGAGAGAAAAAGAAAGAAAGACGAGCCCACTTCTCAGGAGACTTTAGGGGCCTTACGGACACAGCAAGCGAGTAGGAGCCCCAGGGCTGGGGTCCAGGTCACCTCCGGAGCCAGTGCTCTTCCCCAGTGGGGCAGGGAACCACCTCCCTCTCTGATCCGCGGCCATCTCTCTCGCCTCACAGTTCCCGTGGGAGCCATGAAGCTGAACGAGAGGAGTGTAGCCCACTATGCACTCAGCGACTCCCCAGCAGACCACACGGGCTTCCTGCGCACCTGGGGGTGCCCAGGGACCCCATCGACCCCTAGTGGCACTGGCCGAAGATGCTGGTTTGTCCTCAAGGGCAACCTGCTGTTCTCCTTTGAGAGTCGTGAAGGCCGGGCCCCGCTGAGCCTGGTGGTGCTGGAAGGCTGCACAGTGGAGCTGGCTGAGGCTCCCGTGCCTGAGGAGTTTGCCTTTGCCATCTGCTTTGATGCCCCTGGAGTGCGCCCACACCTGCTGGCCGCAGAAGGGCCGGCGGCCCAGGAGGCCTGGGTGAAGGCGCTGTCTCGGGCAAGCTTTGGCTACATGCGCCTGGTGGTACGTGAGTTGGAGAGCCAGTTGCAGGACGCACGCCAGAGCCTGGCTTTGCAACGCCGCTCATCCTGGAAGTCTGTTGCCAGTCGCTGTAAGCCCCAGGCTCCTAACCACCGATCTGCGGACCTGGAGAATGGCCACTCCATCTCCAAGGACAGCAGCCCCGTGGGCTTGGTTGAAGAAGCGGGCAGCAGGTCTTCAGGGCGGGGGTTGGCTGAGTGGGAGCTGCAGGGCCCTGCCAGCCTTCTCCTAGGCAGGGGGCAGAGCCCTGTGTCCCCTGAGACCTCCTGCTTCTCTACCCTGCATGACTGGTATGGCCAGGAGATCGTGGAGCTGCGGCAGTGTTGGCAGCAGAGGGCCCAGAGGAGCCAGCCAAAATGTGAGGAACAGGACAAGCCCTAAGTCTGGACCCTTTGAGTCAGGAAACCAGGGCCAGTTCTTTTTCAGGAGTTAAATGTTTACCCATTTCCAACGCTGTGTTTTGGGAGGGGACATGGGTTCTCTCCTTCCTGCTATTTAGGCATTCTCCAGATTCCAGATCCACCCATGTGTCTGGAAGGGACTGAGGGACCATTCCTTCCATCCTCTTTATTTCCTGAGGTCCAGAGAGGAAAGGAGACTTGGACGCCACAGAGCAAGACCCCAATCTCCTGACTTCACTGGCCTGACTGGCCCCTCCCAGGGGATGTTAACGAAATGAAGGAAGTGGGAAATGTCACCTGAGAGTGTCACAGGCTTGCCCTACCTTTGACCTATACACCAGGCTCTGGAGCCATAATTTCCAACCTGGGGAGTCTCGTGTGCATTTAAATCCGAGGCAGGCTGCAGTATTGGCTTGAGGCTCTGACACTGTCAGAGAAAGTGGATTTATTGTGTCACAGGAGTTTCTGGGACCCAGCTCTTCCTGAGAGGGGTGGGAAGATTGGGGATCCTCACTCAGCAGTTTGGGTAGGGCCCTTTGAGGCAGAGGGTCTTCGGCCAGTGAAGATTTATTCTGCTCAGAGTGTTGGGGTCCCATCCTTTCTCCCCGGCTCCCCTGTTAACAGATGGTGCTGGACCTTGCCCCAGAAGGGGCTTGTAGCTTTTTTATGTCAACGAAATGCCCTCCTGTAGTCTGTCTTCAGCAGCCAACTCCTGGAGCTGCCAAGTGAGGGGTTAAAGAAGAGGTGGGTAGGCAGCGTGGCTCCCTGGGTAAAGTTTGTTGCTTTGGTTCTCAGTCCTGGGTATTCTAGGAGTTTGGACACGGGATTTCGTTTCCTGTACTAAAATTCTCTCTCCTGGCTGGGCTCCGGTAAACTGAAGCTGCTCGAGAAACCACCTGGAAACTCTCATAGCCCTGCTTGTCACCCAGAGTGTACCTGCCAGGACCTTTCCTTGCTACTCTTCCCAACATCGAGCGTGATTTTTCTAGTGTTCTGGGAGGCAAAGCGGCTGGGTCACCAGAGCCTGACCAGACTGACGCCCCAGGGGGAAGACGCAGAGGCCGGGAGGAGACACCCCCTCCCAAACACACAAAACTTGCCCCTTCCTCGCCTCGGCTCCCCTCACTGGGGCCTTGGGCAGGACTGACCCGCACCCAACTAGGCCTAAGGGGGACGCTCGGAGCCTCTTACCCGCAGGAGGCGGAGATGCGTCCAGGGCGGGCGCCCGGCCTGTTCCCCAGCCCTGCCTGGAAGCTCTGCAGCCACTGCATTTTGTTGAAGCACAGATAGCACGGGCCCTTCTCTTATTGCTACAGTGTTTTGTATGCGGTTAAAACACTAGTAAAGCTTTTTCATTATTACTCATTCGTCTCCCTGGGTTTATTTCCATAGCCGGCTGTTAAGTCTGCTGTGGCTACCGGGCCGTCCATGGTGCGGGATCCAGGACCGCGGCCCCGCCCCGGAGGACGCCGACGTAGGGAGCTGGGGCGGCACCGCTGCTCTCGTGACGTCACCACGCCGGCCAGTGACAAACGCCTCCCACCGCCCCAGGAGCCGCCAGCGCTGCGCGAATGGGAGGGCTGGGCCTCTCGTGTGCTCCTCAAAGTCTCGCGAGGCTTCGGGCGGTGTTCTTCCCGAGGGTGGCACCGGGGCCGGGCGGTGGGGTCCGGGTGCCTGGGTGAGAGGCGGAGCTGGGGGCATGGCGTCCGGAGCGGCTCGCTGGCTAGCACTGGCACCAGTCAGGTCCGGGGCTCTCCGAAGCGGGCCTAGCTTGAGGAAAGATGGCGATGTCGCCGCCGCACGGAGTGGCTTAGGCCAGAGCCTGCTACCGTCGAGGTCAGTCATCGTTACCCGCAGCGGCGCCATTTTGCCCAAACCGGTGAAAGTGAGTGTCTGCCTGGAGACGGGGCGAAGGGGCTGAGGCCAATCATTGTGGGGAGTGCGTGAGGGCGGCGCTGATTGACGGGAGCCAAGGCCAATCATAACGATTACCTTAGACTGGAAGGCGGACCAAGAGTAAATACGCTAATGAGTTGCTAATTTTGACAGGTGTGTAGAAAATGGTAGGTAGACAGAAGATGGGGGGAAAACGCTGAGGGGAAGATGGCTTTTCACATTAGCTTGTCCTGAGAGGTGGGGTGCTCTGCTCCTCTGGAGTCAGAAGACTAGGCCGTGCGCTTCTAGCTTAGACCAGTCCTGTAATCTCTGCCTTGCCTCTCCTAGTTTATGGGATGAAATATGAATTGTGAAAGGACTCTGTAAATAAAGGGTATGTGGGACGGGCCTTATCTTTTTATGAGTTGTCACCTAGTATTCATGTGATTTACAGTCCTGACAGATGTACAGGGAATTATTAAAATCATGGTTTTTCAAATGAACAATCGGGCTAGAGCGGTGAAGTTAGTATCCAAGGCCATCGCTGAGGCCTCAGCATCCGGGTTTCTTCCTGGTACCGTCCCCATCAGGTTCTATCTTTTTCCAACACTGAACGCTGTCACATGATTGAGTTTTTCTAGGGAAAACGGAAACAGTCCCTTATATCCAACAAAAGTTTGCTTTAGCACTGCAGGGCTGTGTGGTGTGGGAGTTAAGAAAACATTCTCTTAAAGCTAGTCTGGCCTATGCTAACTCACACAGTTGACTGCAGGTCCATGTTGGGAAAGACCTGCCTTATCAAAACAGTTGGAAAAAACTTTTTTTAAAATTCTAGGAATACGAGAGAAACGTTGCTGAGATTTTACTGACATTCTCCCAATCCATCTAAATAGTCTTTGAGTGTAAATACATGCCCACTTTCAAATACGTCTGTTTCTAAAATTTTTAAATCAAATTTCTCAGGCATCACGGAACTTGTTACTTAATGAACTGTATAGAATATCCCTTCAGTGTACATCTTTCTGTCAGCGGTTTTCGTGTATTTCGTGTTCAGGTAGAGCTCACCGTAGTCTGGCCCTCCTAATACTGGTGCACCCGTCTGCCTGTAGGGATTTAAAGTAATTAGCAGGCTGTGTCCTAACTTTAGATGTCTAGGGTGGCTTAGACTTTTCTTTCCAGTGGACTTTTCTTTCTTTTTTTTTAACTTTTTTTGTTTTTTTGAGACAGAGTCTCGCTCTGTCGCCCAGGCTGGAGTGCAGTGGCGCGATCTCGGCTCACTGCAAGCTCTGCCTCCCGGGTTCACGCCATTCTCCTGCCTCAGCCTCCTGAGTAGCTGGGACTACAGGCGCCTGCCACCGCGCCCGGCTGATTTTTTGTATTTTTACTAGAGACGGGGTTTCACCGTGGTCTCGATCTCCTGACCTTGTGATCCGCCCGCCTCGGCCTCCCAAAGTGCTGGGATTACAGCCGTGAGCCACCGTGCCCGGCCTCCAGTGGACTTTTCATCCACTTTGATGGCCATAACAGTCACCTTATCCCTTTTTGTTATTGTTTTTTTTTTGAGATGGAGTCTCACTTTGTCACCCAGGCTGGAGTACAGTGGCACAGTCTCGGCTCACTCCGCCTCCCGGGTTCAAGTGATTCTTCTGCCTCAGTCTTCTGAGTAGCTGGGACTACAGGCATGTACCACCACACCCAGCTGATTTTTTGTATTTTTAGTAGAGATGGGGGTTTCATCATGTTGGCCAGGCTGGTTTCGAACTCCTGACCTCGTGATCTGCTTGCCTTGGCCTCCCAAAGTGCTGGGATTACAAATATGAGCCACTGCGCCTGGCCTTTTTTCTTTTTTTTAGACAGAGCCTCACTCTGTTGCCGAGGCTGGAGTGCAATGGTGCAATCTTGGCTCACTGCAACCCCTGTCTCCTGGGTTCAAGCAATTCTTCTGCCTCAGCCTCCCAAGTAGCTGGGATTACAGGCGTGCATCACCATGCTGGGCCAACTTTTTGTATTTTTAGTAGAGACGGGGTTTCACCATGTTGGCTAGGCTGGTCTCAAGCTCCTGACCTCAGGTGGTCCACCCACCTTGGCTTCCCAAAGTGCTGGGATTACAGGTGTGAGCCACCCCGCCTGACCCTCTCCTTTTCTGATTACTTTTCTTGCCCTGAATTTTTCCAAGGATTTTAAAATCAAGTTGCTTATGATGGGTCTGAGGTCCACAGGAAGGTATGTCCATGAGAGGGCCAGGTCTTCTTTGGTCCTGCCAGAGTCGGCTCTGGAGCTCACAGCTGCCACTCTGACCCTCTGCAGATGTCCTTTGGCCTTCTCCGTGTGTTCTCCATTGTGATCCCCTTTCTCTATGTCGGGACACTCATTAGCAAGAACTTTGCTGCTCTACTTGAGGAACATGACATTTTTGTTCCAGAGGATGACGATGATGATGACTAACAGGTAAGACTTGCTTTACCCTAGATGGACGAGGAAGCAGGGTGGAGCATCTGTCTGTGATGCAGTCTGGCCTGGTAGCAGCATTTGGACACTGAGGGCAGAAGCTTTAATGAATTGATCCACTTGGTGGCTAATGTTTTTTGTTTGTTTTTTGAGACGGAGTTTCGCTCTTGTTACCTAGGCTGGAGTGCAATGGTATGATCTCGACTCACTGCAACCTCTGCCTTCCAGGTTCAAGCGATTCTCCTGCCTCAGCCTACTGAGTAGCTTGGATTACAGGCATGCGCTACCATGCCTGGCTAATTTTGTATTTTTAGTAGAGACAGGGTTTCTCCATGTTAGTCAGGTTGGTCTCAAACTCCCGACCTCAGGTGATCCACCCACCTCAGCCTCCCAGAGTGCTGCGATTACAGGCGTGAGTCCCTGCGCCCAGCCGACTTCATGTGCTCTAATATGTGCTTCATGGCATTACTGTCAGAGATGAGGACACTCCTGACTCCTTAGCCTGGCATTCAAGGCTTGCCATAATCTGGTCACACACCTTATTCCAGTCTCATCTTCCATATTTCCAGCCACACACCGATTCCCAGTATTCACCATTTCTTGAGTTTTCACACTGATACCCACCCCCAAACATTGGCTCATTGTTCCTCCCACATGGAAGGCTGTTTCCGAGAGCTCTGGGTCTTAATTCCACCCATTCTACAGTGTCTTTGAAGTCTTCCTTCCTCCCTTCATTTGAAAGTTGACTACTCCTTCCTCTGAGCAACCAGTACCTCCAGTACATCTCTTCAAATACTCGGTATTATGTGTCTAAACATACTCAAACCAAAATTTTACTAGACTCTGAGCTTGCTGGCAGGAGACGTTTTTTATACGTTTGGGCCCCCAGTGCCTGGCCCGTGGTGAATGCCCAGTTAATATATGCATAAACAATCAAACGTGCTCAAAGCTGCCTTTCTCCTGCCATGTTTGATAGAAGCACTTTGTGGAATTCTTTCAGTCTGTGGATGGAAGACTACTCTATTGCCCAGTTCACTGCTGCTTTCCTTTCTTCCAGGCATTACAAAAAGGAGAAAGCAGTAACTGAAGAAATGGTGATGCTCTCAGCTTCTCTGCCTTCCCTATCAGCAGAAGGGCTCAGGGAAGGCCCTCAGCCTCCCAGTCTGGTGAAGCTTCCTGTATGGTCCATGACCATGTCCCACCCCAGGCTCTGGCAGGCTCCCTGAGATGTGCTGTCCACTAAGCACTGCACAAACAAGCAATCAAATTATGAATAAACATAATAAATGTCAGCTGTGTGTGACTGAGTGATTGCTGCAGTTTCTCAGTATGCCTAGGCTCTAGTTGGTGCGGTTGTCTCTGCTGTCCTTTATTTATGAGAGAAACATAGGCCCAGGCTATCCAGGCTGCAGTGGAGCCTGGTGAACTATTCTGGGGGCCTGGGAACGATTTTCATTGTTTACAAAAGCCCAACAGAAACTGCAAATTTTCCCTTAAGAAAGCTGCACGGCCTAACTAAAGCCTCATGCCATTCTGTGTTCAGTGCCAGTCATTTAAGTAGTACGCTCTGCTTGTTAGCGTACTAAAATATAACTAGAATGATTCAAAACTTGGGTTCTGTGATATGAGGATATATATAGGTTTTCATCTATTTCCTGGCTTATAACTCCCAAAGCCCTTGTTTTAGGTTTTTCTTACAATGTTGGGCACTTCGGGCCTCAGAAAACAACAGTCTCTACCTTCTCCTGACCTCCTTTCACCTGCTGCTTTTACTCCCCAAGGCAGGCCATAGAAACTAAAAGTATAATCTTCCTTTGCCTGTCTTCGAGTTGGCCATAAAAAGAATTCTCTGACCTACCTTGTCTGATTTTATGTCATGAGACCCCCATTTCAGAAGGGATTTTGCCCCTTACCTGGGAGGAAGAAATGTGGACAGGCCTTGTTGGACTTCCCCACTCCATCTGTATTAGATTATGCCTCTTTTGTCTACTCCCATTTTTCCACCGTTGTCCATGCTTCAATCATCCCTATCCAATGAGGTCTCCATAAAAGGCCCAAGAAGACAGCTTCAGAGAGCTTTCGGAGAACAGAACAGTTGGCTTTGGAAAGTGGCATGCCTCGAGAGAACTTGGAAGCTCCATGCCCCTTCTATACCTCACCCTATGCATCTCTTCATCTGTATCTTTTGTGATATTCTTTATAATAAACCAGTAAATGGACCTAAGTGTTCCCAAGTTCTGCAAGCTGCTCCAGCAAATTAAAAAGAAGGGGTCATGGGAACCCCAACTTGAAGCTCAGAAGTGCTGGAGGCTTGGACTTGTGAATGTTGTCTAATGGGGGTGGGAGCAGTCTTGTGGGACTGAGCCCCAAACCTGTGGAATCTGGTGCTATCGCCAGGTAGATAGTGTTGGAAGAGAATTGGAGGACAGCCAGGTGGTGTCTGCTGCAGAACTGACCACTTGCTTAGTGTGGGGAAAAACCCTCATACGTTTGATCACAGAAGTCTTATGTGTTTATTGTTACTGAGTGAGAGAACACAAAAACACTTTTGAGTTTTTTCCTCAGGTTCCTAAGGTGAAAATATAAAGGGATCCTTGGTGCCGTAAGTTTTGGGGCCATGCACAATGGCTGAGGCCTGTAGTCCCAACACTTTGGGAGGCTGAGGCAGGAGGATCATTTGAGCCCAAAGTTCAAGACTAGCCTGGGCGCAGTGGCTCACGCCAGCACTTTGGGAGGCCAAGGTGGGTGGATTGCTTGAGGTCAAGAGTTTGAGAGCAGCCTGGCCAACATGGTGAAACTCCGTCTCTTCTAAAAATATAAAACTAGCTGGATGTGGTGGTCCACGCCTGTAATCCCAGCTACTTGGGAGGCTGAGGCAGGGAGAATCACTTGAACCAGGAAGTGGAGGGTGCAGTGAGCCAAGATCACGCCACTGCACTCCAGCCTGGGCAACAACAGCGAGACTCCATCTCAATAAAAAAAAAGAAAAAGAAAAAAAGACCAGCCTGGGCAATGGAGAGACCCCATCCCTACAAAAAAAAAGGTATGGGAATCCTCAGTGATCATACCTATAGATTCCAAAGCCCCTTCTCTATCATTTGGATTGCCCTGAGAAGGACGAGAGAAGACTACCATCCAAACAGATCAGTTCTTGAACCGGAGTTGATTTTATTCTCCTGCCACTGAGAGGTACACCAGAGTTTGCAAAGACAGTAGGAATATTTCTGTTCTCTGTGTGTATATTGAATAGCTGTGCACCTAGCAGGGTGCCTGATAGGAAGTTAATTTCATTTTAAGGGCTAGAGCTTGTTACAAGTAGTGGAGCCAAGCCTTTGCACATCCATTTTCTTCAGAACCCAAGGAAAACTAGCCCATTTTGACAGCTCTACTTTTGTGCCTGTTAGTGCTGCTCGGATCCCTCTCTGACAGCAAGAGCTGGCTAATTTTGGATATCTGTGCCCTGACACAAAGGTGTCTAATCATGGGGACTGTAGAAACTACTACATTAACAAGTTATCCAGCCTCATGCCCAGTGTCACAGTTTTTGAACAGATGGCCTCCTTCCTTCCTGTTTACTGACATGCAAGGTTCTGAGAAAAATAATTCAATCCAATTTACAGCAAACACCACATTTCAAGAAAAGGGAAAGAACAGGTGGTGTGTATACCAAAACCCCACTTGCTCAGGCAAAAACAGGCTTCAGAACATTGGTTTATCAATGGAATTCTATCACAAAGTGACCATCATATAGTGAGTTTATTTGTGCTCTAAAATAATATCAACATGCACCTTTCCACTGAGTGACTTCATGGGTCATGGCCAACATAGAACTTGGATAGGAAATCCTTTGGCCTTGGCGCTTCTGTTTCATGGAAGAACCGCATAACATGTGTCCGCTGTTTCCATACTTTAATTGTTTCTTCCAGTTCCATCTTTCCCTGAACAGTGAGGAGACAGGTCATCAGTCACAGTGGTCAAGTTGAAGGCATATGACACTGAAGGCCAGGATTCTATTCTTTGCTCAGCATGGACTTGTTGAATGACCTTGGGCAAGTAACTACTCTGTCTGGGCAAAGTTTCTATGTCTGCACAATGAGATGGTTGGGGTAAATGATTTCTGAGACCTTTCAAAGATTCTTTACCTCTGTGGTTAACTGGTACCATGAGGAGAAACATACAGGTTAACAGGCTCTTATCCCATGACCACCTAACCTGACTGGCTTATGTTTCTGCTTATCATTTCTTCTGTTACTGACTGGTCTATGCTGAAGCTCCCATTGATGCTAATGTGACTGGCCAGGGGGACAGAATCAACCACAGGATTTGACCCCATTTATACAGGACTCATAACCAGCCTAACTGCCTCTTCCAGCTGTAAACTGGCATTCAGATGAAGTGGTAACTTCTAGGGATGAGGTTCAAGAAGAATTCAAACTTTCCTCCAAAAACCTTTTTTTTTTGGTTATAAAATGCAAGTCCCAGTGGATGTTGCCTTGATGAATCTTATCTATTTATCCAGATGATAACCTCCAATTCAAGTATTTCTCTGAAATACAGCAATAATCACTGCTGAACCAGTAGCTGCTTTCTAAACTTGGAGACAAAATGTTCATTTGGAAAGACTGAGAAGTAATGAACAAGTTGGCTGATCTTTTAAATTGGTCAGGGTGGGTCAGTTACCTTAATGACCAGAAGATCAACCACCCTGGGGTCTGTGACGTGGGCATTCTTCATAAACATTTCTCGGACTTTATCCCGTCCCATTTTCACAGTGATGTCCAGCTGGAATTGGTGTACTAGAGAGAAAAACATGACTCAGGGTAGAAATTGTATGGTTAAAACATGTTTTTAAAACCTAGAGTCAAAGGATACTCATTGAACACATACAGGTCACCCATTCATTCCTTCACCAAAAATCAGCCTGACCCTAGGCTAGGTACCTGAGGATGAGACGTGTGATTCGTGGCATTTGCTCTCAAGGAACTTATTATTTTGTTTGGGGAAAAAGACCACTGAATTTGAAGAGGCAGTAAAGCATTTTTCAAGAGTTTGAACAACCTAGGTTCAAATCCCAACTTTTTTTTTTGAGACGGAGTCTCGCTCTATCGCCCAGGCTGGAGTGTAGTGGCCGGATCTCAGCTCACTGCAAGCTCCGCCTCCCGGGTTTACGCCATTCTCCTGCCTCAGCCTCCCGAGTAACTGGGACTACAGGCGCCCGCCACATTGCCCGGCTAGTTTTTTTTTTGTATTTTTTTTTAGTAGAGACGGGGTTTCACCATGTTAGCCAGGATGGTCTCGATCTCCTGACCTCGTGATCCACCCGTCTCGGCCTCCCAAAGTGCTGGGATTACAGGCTTGAGCCACTGCGCCTGGCCTCAAATCCCAACTTTTGTTAGGTATATGATCCTGTGTAAGTTAACTTTCTTGTGCCTGAGTGTATTTTTTAAAAAATTATTTTTTTTAGCCGGGTGCGGTAGCTCACGCCTATAATCCCAGCACTTTGGGAGGCTGAGGTGGGTGGATCACCTGAGGTCAGGAGTTCAAGACCAGCCTGGCCAACATGGTGAACCCCCGTCTCTACTAAAAATACAAACATTAGCCAGGTGTGGTGGCGGGCACCTGTAATCCCAGCTACTCGGGAGGCTGAGGCAGGAGAATCACTTCAACCCGGGAGGCGGAGGTTGCAGTGAGCTGAGATGGTACCACTGCACTCCAGCCTGGGTGACAGAGTGAGACTGTGTCTCAAAAAAAAAAAAAAATTATTTTTTTGGAGACAGGGTCTTGCTCTGTGTGATCATAGCTACCTGCAGCACCCTTGAACTCCTGGGCCCCCATGATCCTCCTGCCTCTCAGCCCGGCAAGTTGCTGGGATTACATGCATGAGTCATTGTCCTGGCTGAGTGTATTTATTTATCAATAAAATGAAGACAGTAACAGCACATATAACTCCAGGGCTCTTGTGGAGATTTCATGAGACAATGCAAAATGCTCACAATAGTGCCTCACGTGGAATAAGCTCTCAATAGACATTAGCATTATTTTTATATGGAACAATCGGCAAAAGAAAACAGGAGTGAAATTAATGTAAAATGATGTGGCCTAGGCTGTTAACTACTACACAAACTTTGAGTTGAGGGAGACTGCTAGGGGTTTATGCAGGTTAGGGACGCTTCAATCCAACAAGCAATTAATACCATCTTAGGTTACTTGGAGGAAGCAAAGTTTAAGATGTAGCTCCACTTGTCTAGGTGTTAAATTCTGACTGGAGGGACAGCCAGCTATGAATATAAACATAAAATCATAATATTCAATAATCCCTGATTAAGCTCCTAAAATAGTGACAAAGACTCAGTAACCTGGAATTTCAGATAAGATGTACGGATGTCCTTTGAAAATCAGGTTTCAGTTACATGCATTACCACCCCCGGGACGCTCAGCCATCAGTGGATTTGTTGATGACAAGGTCATGAACAGGGCCTTGCGTGGTAGGTGGGATACACATAGGGTGACAGAGGCATACTAGGCTGTGGGGACAGCAAAATCAAGGCTCCCAGGCTAGAATGAGCACTGTAGTGAAGGAAAGCAGTGTATTCCTTTGGAATACCTTGTCTTGTGGTCATTCCTGTGACATGTTCACCCTGGCCTACAGAACTATCATAACCAGCTCTGAAAACGATGAAGGCCATTTTCTGATTGAATTAGCAATAAAGTTTGAACTTTAATTTTTTTTTTTTTTTTTTGTAGAAACAGGGTCTCACTATGTTCCCCAGGCTGGTCTGGAACTCCTGGCTTCCAGCAATCCTTGACCTCCCAAAAGGTGTTGGGATTATGGGCATGAGCCACTGCACCTCACCTGAATCTTTTTACTCCTAACTTAGTGACAGTGATAGAAAAATAAAACCTCTGCTGAGGGACATATCAGGCCATGCTGCAAAGAAAACAAAGTTTCTGATCCAACCAAGGAAAAAGCAACAGCAGAAATCTACTAGGAGAACTGGCATCCCAGCTTGATAGGTCAATGTTAACACCACAGAGGACAGAGGATCATTCACTAGAAGTAAGTGTCCAGGGTGTGCTGGAGCAGGCTCTCATGGAGAGCCAGTTATACATTTCTTCCCAAATCCGTCCACACTGACTTCACTTAAAAATCAATCATGGTGGGAGTATTTATACCATGGAAAATGGCAAACACTATAAATTTGAGTTCTACCTCCCACAGAGCTGTTCACCAAGGTATATTAGGAATTCCAGTAAAGAGCAGACAAAGGGACAATAAGAAGACAGATGCAAAAATAAATGCAAACTAATATGGAACCTGGAATTTTATTATTATTTTTTTAAGACAGGGTCTTGCTCTGTCACCCAGGCTGCAGTGCAATGGCATGATCATGGCTCACTGCAGCCTTGACCTCCCGGCTCAAGCAATTCTCCCACCTCAGCCTCCCAAGTAGCTGAGACTACACGCACGCACCATCACGCCCATATTTTTTTAGTTTTTTTGTGGAGACGGGCGTCTGGCTACATTGCCTAAGCTGATCTTGAACTCCTGGGCTTAAGCGATCCTTCTGCCTCTGCCTCCCAAAGTGCTGGGATTACAAGTGTAAGCTACCACACCTGACCAAACCTGTCCTTGGTACACGTGTGCCTAGAATCCAGTGCTAGAATCCAGTGCTTAAGCACGTGTGCTTAAGAATCTCTTAAGGAAGAGATTATGAGGAATCTTCCCCTAATATCAGTGCTTATCGTTCCTGCATTTTTTATTTTAGATTCCTGACCAACTTTGGGAACGAAAAAACAAGATTTCTCTGGTCATACTTATGGGAGCTTGTGCCCACCAGCTCCCATTCCTCATGATCTCCTCAACTACTACACAGCAGGGCACTGGGTGATGAATCTTCTCGTCAGCAATATGTTCACATGCATAAATGCAACATTTTACTTACAGTTTCAGGAGGTTACAGATCCTTGAGTGCCCATCCTCAGATTAAGAACCCTTGTCTCTAGAAAGACAAATTCCATATAGGTCTGTCCCAGGCTCCCTCCTCCCATCCCAACACTCTGAATGCACCCCCCGACCCGCAAGAAAGGCTGCAGAAAAGCAAAAGTGCTGAGTCATATGTAAGCATTTCAATAAATGTTAGTTATCAGCCAGTCACAGTGGCTCATACCTGTAATCCCAGCACTTTGGCAGGCCGAGGCCAGCGGATCACCTGAGGTCAGAAGTTCGAGACAGCCTGGCCAACATGGTGAAACCCCATCTCTACTAAAAATACAAAAGTTAGCCAGGTGTGGTGGCGCACGCCCATAATCCCAGCTACTTGGGAGGCTGAGGCATGGGGAATCACTTGAACCCAGGAGGCGGAGGTTGCAGTGAGTCAAGATCGCGCCATTGCACTCCAGCCTGGGAGACAGAGCGAGACTGTCTCAAAAAAAAAAAAAAAGAGTTATCAATACTATTTTTTTCATTAAATACTTAAAATTTTACTTCTGTTTATTAATGCTCAGGCTGTTCTAAGTTATTGACACTATTTTCCCCTTCCTTGATTTGATTCCTCAGCTGGAGTCCTGATGATGGATACCATAAAACCCATGTGGCACAGGTCTGAGTAACTGGCCAGCTACAGATCACTGATCTTCCCCATAGGGATGCACACTCCTTGACCCCTTCTTTTCTCTCCTCTTCCCTTGCTCTTTAGGCTCCTGTAACCCTCTGCCTTCTTTTCCTCCTCTCAAGACCCTTCTGACTTTAGGACTTTCTTCCCAAAATACAATTTGAGGGAAGGTCTTGGGAGGGAATGGTTTAGAAAGAGCTGGATTCTCAGAGTCAGGATACCTGGGTTCTGTCTTCTACTTGGCCACTGATCTACCCTTCACAAGCCACCCTTTTTGAATGTGGTCCTCCTTCCCCCAGCACCTTCCTCCTGCAACCAGAGAGGGTTCTGGATACTCCTAGAAGTATTCTGCCAGGCAAACATTATGTTTTCAAACTTCTGAATTTGAAAGCACCACCCCAAAACACACACACATACACATACACACTGCTACTGTCACTCCCCACACACATCTTTTATCTGCCTGCCCTTGAAGGCATCTGAATTTGCAGTCCCTGAACCAGTGGATCAGTCAAGTTTCTCCTTCTCTAGTATCGCGTGGGTTTAAGTTCTGGTCAGTAGCAGTTTTTCCAAAAGTCAGCTTGAGGACAGGGACTCTGTGGAGCAGAGACGGTTCTCAGATGTCAAAGAACCGGGTTCTGCTTGGAAGCTGCTGCTAAGGTAAGCCCTATAAATAACAAAAATAACAACAAAAACAATGGCAGCAGCTAATATTTAATGAGTTAAATATGCACCAAGCCCTGTTCTAAGCACTCTAGATATTTTAACTTAATACAGTAACTTTCTGAAGAAGGAATTATCATTCCCATTTTAAAGATGAAGAAACACGAACAGATGAAATAACCGGCCCAAACTCACATAGCTAGTTGAGGGCAGCGCCTGGATAAAAGTTCATGCTCCTAACCACCACATTCTACCGCCTCTTCACACACAAGCAGGGACTCGACAGCCCTGAGGAGTGGCACCATGCTCCAGCTCACTCAAAAACACCTCTTTCTCACACTTCGGGAGGCCAAGATGGACGGATCACGAGGTCAGGAGATCGAGACCATCCTGGCTAACACGAGACCATCCTGGCTAACAC
>NW_012115588.1:845916-854441 GCF_000951035.1 Colobus angolensis palliatus
CTTTGGGAGGCCAAGACGGGTGGATCACGAGGTCAGGAGATCAAGACCATCCTGGCTAACACGGTGAAACCCCGTCTCTACTAAAAAATACAAAAGATTAGCCGGGTGTGGTGGTGGGTGCCTGTAGTCCCAGCTACTCGGGAGGCTGAGGCAGGAGAATGGTGAGAACCCAGGAGACGGAGCTTGCAGTGAGCCGAGATCGCACCACTGCGCTCCAGCCTGAGCAACAGAGCGAGACTCCGTCTCAAAAAAAAAAAACCAAAACAAAACAAAACAAAAAAACAAAAAACGCCTCTTTCTCCGACTAGTATTACGCGCCATGTGAAAACACCGAGTCAGGCCGGGCGCAGTGGCTCACGCCTGTAATCCCAGTACTTTGGGAGGCCAAGGCCAGCGGATCACTTGAGGTCAGGAGTTGGAGACCAGCATGGCCAACATGGTCAAATCCCATCTCTACTAAAGATACAAAAATTAGCCCGGCGTGCTAGCGAACGCCTGTAGTCCCAGCTACTCGGGAGGCTGAGGTAGGAGAATCGCTTGAACGCAGGAGGCAGAGGTTGCAGTGAGCCGAGATCGTGCCACTTCACTCCAGGCTGGGCTACACTGCGAGACTCTCACAAACAAAACGAAAAATCCAACGGGCATCTAAATTACACTCTGCAACTCTAGACTTTGGGTTCCAGGTACACCAGTGGCTCGGCCTGGGCCCTGGGCACATCACTTCGCCTCTCGGTGCCTCCGCTGCCTCACCCACAAAGTGAGTGTGTCACTGACAGTCCTCGTCCTTCTGCCAATTGCGGGGGACAAAACAGACCAAAGCTCCGAGGGCGCCGTACGAATGCTGGGGACGGCCGGTCTGACCACGGCGCCGCCGCCGGGTCCGGCCCGGGTAGGCTCGGGTGACGCTCTTCCCCTGAAGCACCCGCAATCGCCTCTGCCCAAATTGGTGACCTCAGCTCGGCCCATGAGAAACCCCGGCCGGGCCGACTACGACCTTGAGCGGCGGCCTCCGGGTCCCCACGTAAGCCGCTACCTCTCACCAGTGTTCGGCACCTCCCGATACCAGGCGCGGTAGAGCTCGCGCACCCTCCGCTTGGCCTCGTTCATGTCCCGACTGAAAATGGGCTTCACAAAGGTGCTGGCGGTAGAGGCAGCTTGGCGGACACCACTCCCCGCCATCTTGCCAAAGTATCCACTCCACAACCCCACCTCTTGCAAGCCGCGCGTGCGACCAGCGGGCGAATGTCTTTTCTCATTGGCTAAGGAGGAATGCCCCGCCTGCACGCTGGATGGGCGGGAGGATGACTGTAAGGCTCTCCGATTGGCTGGGAAGCCTCTCTCTGGCTGAGCGAACGGTGGGGGCTGCGCATGCTCATCTACAGAAGCGCCGCTTGGCCTTTGGACTAACGTATTTGTCGCGCTAACGGGCCGGCGTCGCCACCAGGGGACGCTCGGGCAGCAGGGTGGTAGCTGGGTCGTGAGCTGGCGCCGGGGACGCCGAGCGACTGCGGGGCTTCCGTCAGCGTCCTGCTATCCGGCTGCCCGCCGCGCTTCCTGGTAGTGTCCGTGAACGCGCAGGCCTTGAAGAACCTCCTCGCAGCGGGCCCGCGAGATAACTTCTGAGGCAGATAATGGCGCCTGGACTGCGGTGGCGCTTGCCCTGCCGCCTGGCGGCTTTCTGCAGGGCCAGGGTATACTTATTTTTCTGTAAAACAACTCTTCCTTAGCGCAGGAGAGGTGTCAAAGCGCCGGCGCGTCTCCAGAGCCCCGGGAGGAAGGCTGTAACGGCAGCCCCATCGTAGGCAGGGACATTCGCATCCTGAGCCCTAGATCTCTGAAAAGCAGACCAGAATTTGGAAGCTGGAAGGAAGATCGTCCATTCTGGGTCTCTCTCTTCGCTGGCGTTTTCCCACGAGAGGAACCTACAAGTGTCAAGGAAAAAAGAACAACTAACCACAGGGCAGGCCACGGGCAAGATATCTCAGTGTTCTCCGCTCTCAGGTCAGGTAGGTACCGTCAGCATCCCCATTTTACAGGTGAGGAAACTCAGGTGGCCCAGAGTCTAGGTCACCTGACAGATCGCCCCCCACCTACCTGACTCCTGCCTAAGAGTCTCGGTCTTTTTCTGAAGGTGCAGTTGACGGGAGCCTGTGAGTACTGGGGAAGGGCCAGGGGCCAGGACTGAGCTTACCCCTGTATCTAGTCCAAACTTTCCCATTTCGAAGGGTTAAAAGACCAGATGTACTTTTTTCTTCCTTATTATCTTCTAAAATGTATGTGTATATTCAAGTGAGCTATAAAAAAGGAAGCACATAACACACATAAATTATAAGGCATAATAATAAAGTGGAAGCTTTTGAACCTCAGTACTGACTTAAGAAGTTGTAACACACTTAAGGTTTATATAAAGTGTCCTTAGATGTCCTTAGTAGCCACTGTTCTCTAGTTTTCTAGGTACATGAACTTGGCTAGGCCCCACAACACACCAGTGAGATAGTGTTGATATATCCTTTTTTTTTTCTTTTTTTTTTTTGAGACAGAGAGACTTACCTAGGCTGGACTGCAATGGTGCAGTTAGAATCACACAGGTAGATAATCATGGTAATAGGTGCTGTGAGAGTCAGAAAACCGACTGTGGCACTAGCTGCCTGGGCTTCAACCCCAATGCTGTAAAGTAACTTAGTCTCTTTGTGCCTCAGTTTTCTCATCTATAAAATGAGTATATCACCCGGGGGTGGTGGCTCACACCTGTAATCCCAGCACTTTGGGAGGCCAAGGCGGGTGTATCACCTGAGGTCAGGAGTTCGAGACCAGCCTGGCCAATATGGTGAAACCCCATCTCTACTAAAAATACAAAAATTTGCTGGCGTGGTGGTGGGCACCTGTAATCTCAGCTAGTCAGGAGGCTGAGGCAGGAGAATCGCTTGAGCCTGGGAGGCGGAGGTTGCAGTGAGCCAAGATTGTGCCACTATACTCCAGTCTGGGCGACAGAGTGAGACCCTATCTCACAAAAAGAAAAAGACCTCTAAACAACTCACAAACTGGGAGAAAATTTTCGCAAATCACATGTTCCATAAGGGACTTGTATCTAGCATACATAAAATTCTTATAACTCAATAATGAAAAGACAAATAGCCAAATTTAGAAATGGGCAAGTGTGGCAACACAAATGCTGGTGAGGATGTAAAGCAACAGGAACTCTCCTTATTGGTAGGAATGCAAAATGATATAGCAACTTTGGAAGAGAGTTTGGCTTTCTTACAAAACTAAACATACTCCTATCAGAAGATCCAGCCATTGCACTTCTTAGTGTTTACCCAAATGAGCTGAAAACTTATGTCCACACAGAAACCTACACATGGATGTTTACAGCAGCTTTATTTGTAATTGCCAAAACTTGAAAGCAACCTAGATGTCCTTTAGCAGGTGAGTGGATAAATAAACTGTGGTATATCCAGACAATGAACTGTATTGAGCACTAGAAAGAAATGAGCTATTAAGCCATGAAAAGGCATGGAGAAACCTTAAATGCATAGTACTAAGTGAAAGAAGCCAATCTGAAAAAGCTACATACTGTATGATTCCAACTATATTACATCCTGGAAAAGGTAAAACTGTGGAGACAGTAAAAAGATGGCAGGGGCTGGGAGTAGGGAGAAATGCACAGAGGTGGTGCACAGAGAATGTTTAGGGTAGTGAAATTACTCTGGACTATATAAGGGTGGATACATGTTATTACACATTTGTCAAACCCTGCAGGATGTACAACACCAAGAGTGAAACCGAATGTAAACTATAGGATATGAGTGATACTGGTGTGTCAGTATAGCGTCATTGCTTGTAACAAATGTTTTCTCTGGTGCCTGATGTTGATGGTGGGGGGAGGCTCTGAGTGTGTGGGGGGTAGGGGAACCCTGTATTTTCTGTTCAATTTTGCTGTGAACTCAAAACTGCTCTTAAAGATGAAATTTTTATTTTAATGGGCAAATTATTTGAATAACCATTTCTCCAAAGAGGATATACAGATGACCAATACATATATGAAAAGACATTCAACATCATGAACCATTAGGGAAATACAAATCAAAACCCTCATGAGACAGCATTTCTCACTCAGTAGAATGGCTAGAATAAAAAAGACAGACACAGCCAGGCACGGTGGCTCACACCTGTAATTCCAGCACTTTGAGAGGCCAAGGCTGGTGGAAACTTGAATTCAGGAGTTTGAGACCAGCCTGGCTAACATGTTGAAACCCCTTCTCTACTAAAAATAGGAAAATTAGCTGGGCATAGTTGTGCGTGCCTGTAATCCCAGCTACTAGGGAAGCTGAGGCAGGAGAATTGCTTGACTCGGGAGGTGGAGGTTTCAGTGAGCCAAGGTCACACCATTGCACTCCAGCCTGGGTGACACAGCAAGACTCCACCTCAAAAAAAAAAAAAAGAAGACAAAAGTTAGTATTGGCAAGAATGTAGAGAAATTAGAACTTTCATACTTTGTTGGTGGGAATGTAAAATGGTATAGCCATTTGGGAAAACAGTCTGGCAGTTTCTTAAACAGTTAAATATAGCCAGGAAGAAGCATCACTTGAGCTTAGGAGTTTGAGACCAGACTAGGCAAAATAGTGAGACTCTATTTAAAAAAAAAAAAAAAAAAAGTTAAACGTAGACTTACTGTGTGATCCAGCAATTCCAATCCTAGGTATTTACCCTGAAGAAATTTTTGTCCACACAAAGACTTGTATGCAAATATTCATAGCAGCATTATTCGCCATAGCCAAAAACTAAAAACACCCAAATGGCTATCAGTTGATAAGTGGATAAATAGAATGTGGTCTGTCAGCCAGGCATGGTGGCTCATTCCTGTAATCTCAGGATTGCTTGAGGCCAGGAGTTTGAGAACAGCTTGGGCAACATAGTGAGACTGCATCTCTACAAAAATTAGTTTAAAATAGCTGAGCATGGTGGTACGTGTCTGTAGTCCCAGCTACTCAGGAGGCTGAGGTAGGAGGATTGCTTGAACCCAGGAGTTCGAGCTTACCATAAGCTATGATCCTACCACTGTACTCCAGCCTGGGTGACAAAAAAACAAACCTAAACAAAACCCAAAATAATGGTGATATGGTTTGGATGTTTGTCCCCTCCAAATCTCATGTTGAAATGTCAGTGTTGGAGTTGAAGCCTGGTGGGAGGTGAATGGATCATGGAGGCAGATCCCTCATGAACAGCTTCGCACCATCCCCTTGGTGATGAGTGAGTTCATCTGCAATCTGGTTGTTTAAAGGTGTATGGCATCTCCCGCTTTGCTCTCTTGCTCCTACTGTCACCATGTGACATCCCTGCTCTCCCTTTTCCTTCTGCTGTGATTGGAAGCTTCCTGAGGCCCTCACCAGGAGCAGATGCTGGAGCCATGCTTGCACAGCCTGCAAAACTCTAAGTCAATTAAACCTCTTTTTTTTCTCTCTCTCTTTTTTTTTTTTTTTTTGAGGTGGAGTCTTGCTCTGTTGCCCAGGCTGGAGGGTGATGGCACGATCTCAGCTCACTGTAACCTCTGCCTCCTGGGTTCAAGTGATTCTCCTGCTTCAGCCTTCTGAGTAGGTGGGATTATAGGCACACCATGCCTGGCTAATTTCTGTATTTTTAGTAGAGGCAAGGTTTCACCATGTTGGTCAGGCTGGTCTCAAACTCCTGACCTCAAGTGATCCACCTACATCAGCCTCCCAATGTGTGGGATTACAGTCATGAGCCACCACACCCAGCCTAAACCTCTTTTCTCTACGAATCACCCAGCCTCAGGTATTTCTTTATAGCAATGCAAGAAGGGCCTAATACATGTGGTATATCCATGTAATGGATACTCTTCAGCAATGTTGAACCCTGAAAATACACTAAGTGAAAAAAGCTAAACACAAATAGCACATACCATATTATTCTCTTTATATAAAGGATTCAGAAGAGACAAATCTATAGAGATAGAAGATGAGTGGTTATCAGATGCTGAGAGTGAAAATGGGGACTGAATGTGAAAGGCACAAGGTTTCCTTTTTTCTTGGGCAGGGGGCAGTGGACAGAGGAGTCTCACTGTGTCACCCAGGCTGGAGTGCAGTGGTGCGATCTCGGCTCACTGCAGCCTCCGTCTCCTGGGTTCAAGCGATTCTCTTGCCTCAGCCTCCCAAAAGTAGCTGGGATTACAGGCGTGCACCATCACCCCTGGCTAATTTTTGTATTTTTAGTAGAGACAGGTTTTTGCCATGTTGGCCAGACTGTTCTTGAACTCCTAACCTGTGATCCGCCCATCTCGGCCTACCAAAGTGCTGGGATTACAAGGGTGAGCCACCCTGCCCGGCCTTAAGGTTTCTTTTAAGACTGATGGCAATACTCTAAAATTAGTTTGTGGTGACAGTGTACAACTTTTAAAATATACTAAAATTCATTTAGTTTTACACTTAAAGTGGGTGAAGGAGATATTTTATAGTATGTAAATTATATCACAGTAAAGCCACTGAGGGGCGGAAATGGTCCTTGATCATTTTTTAAATGTGTAGAGTTCAGTGTAATTTAGTGAATGGTGCCTTTTTGCTATCATACCTTAAAAAGGGAAAAAAACCTTATTCTTATTAACAAGAGTGATTTTAGAAAATTGGGAAAGAACAGAACCATTCTGAAAATAAATATCCTCCATAGTGATAGAGGCAATGTAGTATGTAGTAAAAAGAATTTGAACTTTAGAGTCAGACCCTGACATCAGCTACAAGCTGTATGTCAAGTTACCTTTCCTCCACGAACTTTGGTTTCTGCAGGTATAAAATGGGGGTAAGGATGACTACCACACAGTAGGGTTAAATGAGACAACGTATATAATATGAAGTGCCTGGAAGAGTGTCAGGTGGACACAGATGTTTGATAAATGTTAGTTTTCTTTTCCTTTGTCTACTAATCAGATTATGAGAATTCTGTTAACTTTCTTTAGTCTCAGCCCTCACACCTTTCAGAGTAGATCTTAGTGACTAAGAGCCACTGAAGGGCAGCAGCCTTGTTCAGGGGGATGGTTGGAGAACATCCAGCAGATTGTCTTCAAACTGTGTTTGCATCTTAAGCCTCTTATTTTTTACTTATATTGTAATTATGGATTAATACAAATGGAGATTTCTTTTTTTGTTTTGAGACAGAGTCTGACTCTGTCGCCCAGACTGGAGTGCAGTGGTGCGATCTTGGCTCACTGCAAGCTCTGCCTCCCGGGTTCCCGCCATTCTCCTGCCTCAGCCTCCCGAGTAGCTGGGACTATAGGCGCCACCACCACGCCTGCCTGATTTTTTGTATTTTTAGTAGAGATGGGGTTTCACCGTGTTAGCCAGGATGGTCTCGATCTCCTGACCTTGTGATCTGCCCACCTCGGCCTCCCAAAGTGCTGGGATTACAAGCGAGAGCCACCGCGCTCGGCCCAAATAGAGATTTCTAAAGGTGGGTTCATGTACTTTTTTTTTTGAGATGGAGTCTTGCTCTGTGGCCCAGAATGGAGTGCAGTGGCACAATCTTAGCATACTGCAACCTCTGTCTCCCAGGTTCAAGCAATTCTGCCTCAGCCTCCTGAGTAGGTGGGATTACAGGCACCTACCACCATGCCCGGCTAATTTTTGTATTTTTAGTAGAGATGGGGTTTTGCCATGTTAGCCATGCTGATCTCGAACTCCTGACCTGAGATGATCCACCTGCTTTGGCCTCCCAAAGTGCTGGGATTACAGGAGTGAGCCACCCCGCCCAGCCCCTTTCATGCACTTTTATCCAAGATTGAGAAATGTCAGTGTCTGTAGCAAATAATATTGCTCTTTTTGGTGATAGGTATTGATACAGATAAGGGATAAGGGTTAACCGCCTACCTGGCCTCTTTTCGCCACTGTCCTTAGTGCCCAGAGAATGTTAAATTGGGTTGAATTGAAGCCCTCAGCATTTAAGGGACTTGTGTAGTTGGTAGTAGAGTGAGAACCAGATCCCAGAATTTCTTACCCCAGTTCAGTATTCTACTTCCTCTCCCCTCACCCCCACCCCTCTTTTGGCTTCAGTTTAAAGATCCCCTGCCTGAGATGGCCAAGCATCTATTTGTGTCCTTCTTCTCTGAGATCACAATAAAGTCAGTGTTAAGAGCAGAGGGTCTTTTTTATTCCAGTGGCATATGGGCTCATAGGGCTCCAAGATGGAAGCCAAAGCAAGGGGGAGGTATCAGGAACTGGAAACAATTCCTCAGAGCCCACATATACAGCCACACATTGCCTCATATTTCTGCTTTTCTTTCTTGTCCCCATAAGGAAGAGAAAGTGACTTTTATCATTTTTCCTATATTATATGGCATATTTTAAATTAAATGTTTATGTTGAGATGATATAGATTCATTTGTATAATCAGTAATACAGAGTGGTCAGGTGTATCCATTACCCAGTTTCCCCCAATGGTAACATCTTGTAAAACAGTAGTAAAGGCCGGGCGCGGTGGCTCAAGCCTGTAATCCCAGCTACTAGGGAAGCTGAGGCAGG
>NW_012115588.1:854681-857005 GCF_000951035.1 Colobus angolensis palliatus
AAAATGTCACAACTAGGATATTGACATTAATATAATCAAGATACAGACTATCTCCATCACCACAAGGATTCTTCATATTGCCTTTCCCTCTCCTCCTCCTTAGTCCCTGACAAAGGAACTTCATTTCTGTAATTTTTGTTTTTTGAGACAGCATCTTACTCTGTGGCCCAGGCTGGAGTGTAGTGATGCAATCTTGACTCACTGCAGCCTCCCCTTGAGATCCTTCCACCTCAGCCTCTCAAGTAGCTGGGACTACAGGCACATACCACCATGTACAGCTAAATTGTTTTGTATGTTTTTTGTAGAGACTGGGTCTTACCTTGTTGCCCAGGCTTGTCTCGAACTCCTGGGCTCAAGCAATCCTCCCACCTCAGCCTCCCAAAGTGCTGGGATTACAGGCGTGAGCCACCTTGCTGTACCCATTTCTATAATTTGGTCATTTCAAGATTATGATATAAATTAAATCATACACTATATGACCTTTTGGCTAGGCTTTTTTTTTTTTTCACTCAGTATCAATTTCTTGAGGTTCATGAAGCTTGTTACATGTATAAATACTTTATTCCTTTTTACATTTGAGTAGTATTCCATGGTATGGAGGCACCACAGTTTGTTTAACCATTCACCCCTTGAAGGACATGTGGGTTGTTTTGGTTTTTGGCTATTACAAATCAAATTACTATAAACATTTGTGTATGGCTTTTCTGTCAACGTAAGTCTTCATTTCTCTGTATAAATGCCCAAGTGCAGTGGGTCACATGGTTATTGCATATTTAGTTGTTTAAGAAACTGCCAAATTAGGCTGGGTGCAGTGGCTCGCACCTGTAATTCCAGCACTTTGGGAGTCTGAGACAGGTGGATCACAAGGTCTGGAGTTCAAGACCAGCCTGGCCAACATGGTGAAACCCTATCTCTTCTAAAAATACAAAAATTGGCCAGGCATGGTGGTGTCTGCCTGTAATCCCAGCTACTTGGGAGGCTGAGGCAGGAGTATTGCTTGAACCCGGGAGGCAGAGGTTGCAGTGAACCAAGATCACACCACTGCACGCCAGCCTGGGTGACAGAGCAAGACTCTGTCTCAGGGAAAAAAAAAAAAGAAACTGCCAAATTGTTTTCCAGAATAACTGTATCATTTTACATTCTCATTGGCAATTTATGAGTGATCCAGTGTCTCGACATCCTCTCCTATATTTGGTGTAGCAACTTTTTACATTTAGCCATTTGGATAAGTGTACAGGATATCCCATTGTAGTTTTAGTTTGCATTCCCTTAATGGCTAGTGATATTGAACATCCCTTCCCAAGTTTATTTCCAATCTGTATATTCTCTTTAGTGAAGTGCTTTTTCATGTCTTTTGTACATTTTTTATTTAGATTATTTACTTTTGAGTTTTGGGAGTTCTTTATAAATTCTAGATACTGGTACTTTGTCAGATGCATAGTTTGCAAATATTTTATCCCACTCTATGCCTTTTCATCCTCTGAACAGGGTCTTTCACAGAGCAAAAGTGCTTAGTTTTGATGAAATTCAGTTTATTATTTTTCCTGTTATGGATTGCGCTTTTGGTGTCAAGACTAAAAATGCTTTGCAGAGCTCTAGGTCCAGAAGATTTTCTCCTAAATGTTTGATGATTTACATTTGAGTCCATGGTCTATGTGGTCTTTTTTTTTTGAGACAGAATCTTACTCCCTCACCCAGGCTGGAGTGCAGTTGCATGATCTTGGTTTACTGCAACTTCTGCCTCCCAGGTTCAAATGATTCTAGTGCCTCATCCTCTGAAGTAGCTGGAATTACAGGTGCACACCATCACACCCAGCTAATTTTTGTATTTTTAGTAGAGACGGGGTTTCACCATGTTGGCCAGGCTGGTCTTGAACTCCGGACTTCAAGTGATCTACCCACCATAGCTTCTCAAAATGCTGGAATTATAGGCATAAGCCACTACACCTTGTCATAATTTTTGTATATAATGTAAAACTTAGTTCAAGATTCATTTTCTTGCCTATGAATATCTGATTACTCCAGAACCATTTGTTGAAAAGCCATTTTTCCTCCATTGAATTGCATCAGCACTTTATAAAAAAACCAACTGGGCATATTAGTTGGTGACAAATTCTCTTAGTTTTCCTTCCTTTCAGAATTTTCTGATTTCCCCCAGCATTCTTGAAGGATATTTTCATTGGATATGGGATTCTGAGTTGATAGTTTTTTTTTTAACAGTTGAAAAATGCTGTGTCACTTCTTTCTGCTTTCTGTTGTCTCTAATGAGAAATCAGCTGTCATTCAAATTATTTTTTCTTTTTTTTTTTTCTTTTTTTTTTCTT
>NW_012115588.1:863990-866105 GCF_000951035.1 Colobus angolensis palliatus
TCTCTTCTGGCTTGTAGAATTTCTGCCGAGAGATCTGCTGTTAGTCTGATGGGCTTCCCTTTGTGGGTAACCTGACCTTTCTCTCTGGCTGCCCTTAACATTTTTTCCTTCATTTCAACTTTGGTGAATCTGACAGTTACATGTCTTGGAGTTGCTCTTCTCGAGGAGTATCTTTGTGGCATTCTCTGTATTTCCCGAATTTGAATGTTGGCCTGCCTTTCTAGGTTGGGGAAGTTCTCCTGGATGATATCCTGAAGAGTATTTTCCAGCTTGGTTCTATTTTCCCCCTCACTTTCAGGCACACCAATCAGACGTAGATTTGGTCTTTTCACATAATCCCATATTTCTTGGAGGCTTTGTTCATTTCTTTTTCCTCTTTTTTCTCTAGACTTCTCGCTTCATTTCATTCATTTGATCTTCAATCATTGATACTCTTTCTTCCAGTTGATCGAGTCAGTTACTGAAGGTTGTGCATTTGTCACGTAATTCTCGTGTCATGGTTTTCATCTCTATCAGTTCGTTTATGGCCTTTTCTGTGTTGATTATTCTAGTTATCCATTCTTCCATTCTTTTTTCAAGGTTTTTAGTTTCTTTGCACTGGGTATGTAGTTCCTCCTTTAGCTCTGAGAAGTTTGATTGACCGAAGCCTTCTTTTCTCAACTCGTCACAGTCATTCTCCATCCAGCTTTGATCCATTGCTGATCATGAGCTGCATTCCTTTGGAGGGGGAGATGCACTCTGATTTTTTGAATTTCCAGCTTTTCTGCCCTGCTTTTTCCCCATCTTTGTGGTTTTATCTGCCTTTGGTCTTTGATGATGTTGATGTACCAATGGGGTTTTGGTGTGGGTGTCCTTTCTGTTTGTTTGTTTTCCTTCTAACAGTCAGGACCCTCAGCTGCAGGTCTGTAGGAGTTTGCTTGAGGTCCACTCCAGACCCTGTTTGCCTGGGTATCAGCAGCGGAGGCTGCAGAAGATAGAATATTGCTGAACAGCGAGTGTTGCTGTCTGATTCTTGCTCTGGAAACGTCATCTCAGAGGTGTGCCCAGCCATGTGAGGTGTGAGGTGTCGGTCTGCACTTAGTGGGGGATGTCTCCCAGTTAGGTTACTCAAGGGTCAGGGACCCACTTGAGCATGCAGTCTGTACGTTCTCAGATCTCAATCTCCATGCTGGGAGACCCACTGCTCTCTTCAAAGCTGTCAGACAGGGTCTTTTACATCTGCAGACGTTTTTGCTGCTTTTTGTTTAGCTATGCCCTATCCCCAGAGGTGGAGTCTACAGAGGCAGGCAGGCCGCCTTGAGCTGCGGTGGGCTCCACCCAGTTCGAGCTTCCTGGAGACTTGTTTACCTACTTTAGCCTCAGCAATGGCGGGCGCCCCTCCCCTAGCCTCTCTGCTGCCTTGCACTTAGATCTCACACTGCTGTGCTAGCAATGAGGGAGGCTCCGTGGGCATGAGACCCTCCGCGGCCAGGTGTGGGATATAATCTCCTGGTGTGCTGTTTGCTAAGACCCTTGGCAAAGCGCAGTATAGGGTGATTTTCCAGGTGTTGGGTGTCTCAATTTCCCTTGGCTAGGAAAAGGGATTCCCTTCCCCCTTGCGCTTCCCAGATGAGGCAATGCCTTGCCCTGCTTCAGCTGTGGCTGGTCGGGCTGCACCAGCTAACCAGCACCGATTGTCCAGCACTCCACAGTGAGATGAACCCAGTACCTCAGTTGAAAATGCAGAAATCACCCATCTTCTGTGTCGCTTGCGCTGGAAGCTGGAGGCTGGAGCTGTTCCTCTTTGGCCATCTTGCTCCAGAAAACCTGGTGTGAACTTCTTTGGGTTTATCCTGATTGGAATTCTTTCTCTCAGCTTCTTGAATCTATTGTTTTATGCATTTTGCCAAGTAGGAAAGTTTTCTTTGAATATTTATTCATTTGATTATTTATTTATTAATGTATTTTTTTGAAACAGTGTCTTACTCTATTACCCTGGCTGGAGTACAGTGGCAGAATCATGACTCACTGCAACCTAGACCTTCCATGCTCAAGCGTTCCTCCCACTTCTGCCCCCAGAGTAGCTGGGACCACAGGTGTGCACCACCACACTCAATTTTTTTTTTTTTTTTTTTG
>NW_012115588.1:867012-895493 GCF_000951035.1 Colobus angolensis palliatus
ACCCACAAAATTATTATTTATCTTCTCCTTTTTTTTTTCCTTAAGATGGAGTCTCGCTCTGTTGCCCAGGCTGGAGTGCAGTGGTGTGATCTTGGCTCACTGCAAACTCCGCCTCCCGGGTTCACGCCATTCTCTTGCCTCAACCTCTGCAGTGGCTGGGACTACAGGCGCCCACCACCATGCTTGGCTAATTTTGTTTTTGTATTCTTAGTAGAGATGGGGTTTCACTGTGTTAGCCAGGGATGGTCTCGATCTGCTGACCTCATGATCTGCCCGCCTTGGCCTCCCAAAGTGCTGGGATTACAGATATGAGCCACTGCGCCCGGCCTCTTTTCTTTTCTTTCTTGTTTACTTTTTCCAGTCCATTTTCTCTCTGTTGTTCAGATTGGGTAATTTCTGTTGTCCTGTCTTCCAGTTCACTGCTTGTGTTGTCCTCTTTTACACTTTTGAGCCCATTCACTGAGCTTTTTATTTCAATTGTTATGTTTTCTACTTCTAAAATTTCTGTCTGAGTCTTCCTTTTATCTCCTATTTCTATGCTGAGACTCTATTTTTTATTTTTTGAAGCATGTTCATACCTGTATTTTTTATTTTTTTTTGAGATGGAGTCTCACTCTGTCACCCAGGCTGAAGTGCAGTGGCACGATCTTGGTGCACTGCAACCTCTGCCTCTTAGATTCAAGAGATTCTCCTGCCTCAGCCTCCCGGGTAGATGGAATTACAGGCATGCACCACCACACCCAGCTAATTTTTGTCCTTTTGTAGAGATGGGGTTTCACCATGTTGCCCAGGCTGGTCTTGAACTCCTGGACTCAAGCAATCCACCTGACTTGGCCTCTTAAAGTGCTGAGATTATAGGCATGAGCCACTGTGCCTGGCCTGCATCGCATTCCTCTGTGAATGTTAGAAACAGCAATCAATTTCAACAAGAAAATTGCTGGAATTTTTATTGTAATTACAGTGAATCTATAGATTAATTTGGGAGGAATTGACATATTTAAAATGTTGAGTCTTCTGATTCATGACCATGGTATGGCTCTTGATTTATTTAGATCATCTTTAATTTCTCTCAGCAATGTTTTTTCATTATTAATATATGATTTTGCATGTAGCTTTTGTTAGATTATTTTCTCTATGTATTTTATATTTTGGATGCTATTATAACTGGGTTTCAAGAAATTTTAATTCTCAATTGTTTATTGCTATTATACAGCAATATAATTGATTTTTTTTTTTTTTTTTTTTTGAGATGGGGTCTCACTCTGTCGCCTGGACTGGAGTGCAGTGGCTGGATCTCAGCTCACTGCAAGCTCCGCCTCCTGGGTTCACGCCATTCTCCTGCCTCAGCCTCCCGAGTAGCTGGGACTACAGGCGCCCGCCACCTCACCCGGCTAGCTTTTTGTATTTTTTAGTAGAGACGGGGTTTCACCGTGTTAGCCAGGATGGTCTCGATCTCCTGACCTCGTGATCCGCCCATCTCGGCCTCCCAAAGTGCTGGGATTACAGGCTTGAGCCACCGCGCCTGGCCTATAATTGATTTTAATACAGTGATCTTGCATCCTTCAACCTTGTTAAGCTGTAGTAGTTTTTGGATGATCCCACAGGATTTTACACACAATCCTGATGTTTGAAAATATAGTTTTGTTTCTTTCTTCCCAGCCTTGCATTCCTGGGAGTAAATGCTATGGATAATGTTGTATATATTTACATATTATTTTCAATGTGATACGATTTTGTTAATAATATTTGCATCTGTGTTTATGAGGGTGTTAATCTGTGTCATCTTTACCTGTTTTTGTTTGCTTGTTTTTGAGATGGAGTCTTGCTCTGTTGCCCAGGCTAGAGTGCAGTGGCACAATCTTGGCTCACTGCAACATCTGCCTCCTAGGTTCAAGTGATTTCCCTGCCTCAGCCTCCTGAGTAGCTGGAATTACAGGTGCCTGCCACCACACCCAGATAAGTTTTGTATTTTTAGTAGAGATGGGGTTTAACCATGTTGGCCAGGCTGGACTCGAACTCCTGACCTCAACATTATCCATAGCTTTTACTCCTAGGAATGCAAGATTGGAAAGAAAGAAATAAAACTGTATTTTCAAATAACAGGATTGTGTGTAAAATCCTGTGGGATCATCCAAAAACTACTACAGCTTAACAAGGTTGAAGGATGCAAGATCACTGTATTAAAATCAATTATATTGCTATATAATAGCAATTAAGAATTAAAATTTCTTTTTTTTTTTTTTTTTTGAGATGGAGTCTCGCTCTGTCGCCCAGGCTGGAGTGCAGTGTCCGGATCTCAGCTCACTGCAAGCCCTGCCTCCCGGGTTTACACCATTCTCCTGCCTCAGCCTCCCGAGTAGCTGGGATTACAGGCGCCCGCCACCTTGCCCGGCTCATTTTTTGTATTTTTCAGTAGAGACAGGGTTTCACTGTGTTAGCCAGGATGGTCTCGATATCCTGACCTTGTGATCCGCCCGTCTTGGCCTCCCAAAGTGCTAGGATTACAGGCTTGAGCCACCGCGCCCGGCCTAGAATTAAAATTTCTTAAAACCCAGTTATAATAGCATCCAAAATATAAAATACATAGAGAAAAAAATCTAACAAAAGCTACATGCCTCAGCCTCCCAAAGTGCTGGGATTACAGGTGTGAGCCATCATGCCCAGCCCATCTATCTCATTTCTTAGGTCTAGTAATAATTCTTTTATACACTGGGAGCTTAAGCATTAAGGTGCATATGTATTTAGAATTGCGATATTTTCCTGTTGAACTGATCTTTTATCATTATGTAATGTCCCTTTTTGTCTTTTTTAACTGTTGTTGCTTTAAAGTCTGTTTGTGTGATATAGGAATAGCTACTCGGCAAGGCGTGGTGGCTCACGCCTGTAATCCCAGCACTTTGGGAGGCCGAGGCGGGCAGATCACGAGGTCAGAAGATCAAGACCATCCTGGCTAACCTTGTGAAACCCTGTCTCTACTAAAAATACAAAAATTAGCTGGGTATGATGGCGCACCTGTATTCCCAGCTACTCGGGAGACTGAGGCAGGAGAATCACTTGAACCCAGGAGGCAGAGCTTACAGTGAGCTGAGATTATGCCACTGCACTCTAGCCTGGGCAACAGTTTGAGACTCTGTCTCAAAAAAAAAACAAAAACCCAGATCTTTCCCTTCATCTTGACATTAGATAATCTTATGACTGTGTGCCTAGGTGATTATCTTTTTGCAATGAATTTTTCAGGCTTCTTTGAACTTCTTGTATTTAGATGTCTAGGTCTCTGGCAAGGGCAAGGAGCTTTCCCTTGATTATTTCCTCAAATAAGCTTTCCAAATGTTTAGATTTCTCTTCTTCCTCAGGAACACCAGTTATTCTTAGGTTTGACTGTTTAACATAATCCCAAATTTCTTGGAAACTTTGTTCATTTTAAAAAATTCTTTTTGGCCGGGTGTAGTGGCTCATGTCTAATCCCAGCACTTTGGGAGGCCGAGGCATGCGGATCACGAGGTCAGGAGATTGACACCATCCTGGCTAACACGGTGAAACCCTTTCTCTACTAAAAATACAAAAAATTAGCCAGGTGTAGTGGTAGGCGCCTATAGTCCCAGCTACTTGGGAGGTTGAGGCAGGAGAATGGCATGAACCCAGGAGGCAGAGCTTGCAGTGAGCCGAGATCATGCCACTGCAGTCCATCCAGCCTGGGTGACAGAGCGAGACTCCATCTCAAAAAGAAAAAATTCTTTTCTATTTGTCTTTATCTGATTGAGTTACTTCCAATGCTTTGTCTTCAAGCCCTGAAGTTCTTTCTCCTACCTGTTGGAGATAAATGCTTGGTTCTGCTACTTTCCCAAATAAGGAAGGGAAGGGAAAAGTGAGTTACAGTAGTGGGACGTGCGGTTTCCAAGGGAGGAATGGGTGAAGAGCGGGTAACCAGGGGAACAGATGTGAGTTATTGATTAGGACTGACAGGAAGGTTGTTTACAGTTATAGTAAGTAGGGGCAAGGAGGCATAGAGAACAAGAAAGTTGACTTTGAGAACAAAGAACAAGGAAGCTAACAGGCTAAATCTTTGAAGAAGAATTTTATTGTATCCTACAATTTCCCCCTTTTAATTTTTATAGTTCTTCCTCTTCAAACCTTTTTAACATGTCTTGGCTTTGCTGTTTGACTTGATCGTCTAAAAGGGAAAACTTATCTGAATAAGGTGAAGGAGAGCTAAAGGGAGGTTTTAGTAAGTGCTGTTTCTATAAGCCTTTGTATTAGCCCATGGATGCATGGTATGACAAAACACCCAACAAGAATGAGTACAACTATTATGACTGCAAGAGAAGTAAGAATTGAGGCTATGATTCCTTTCCATTTACCAAACCACCTGTCTAGCCATCCTGAAAAAGGGTTATTGACTCCAGAATTTTTAGCTAATTCATTAGATAAAATGGTAAGTTCTTGTAAGGCTTTTGTTATGCTCCCATCTGGGGCAGTATTGTTTGGGATTAAGGCACAACACTGAGTTTTAATCATAACACAAACTCCACCTTTTTCAGCTAATATCATGCCTAGGCTAAAAAATTAGCCATTCTGTTGGCCATCTGGCTAGTCGGCCCTAATTGCTCAGCTATTCCTTTGACAGCATCCTAGTGTAATTAATAAACTGCTGTTGGTTATAATAGATGTAATTTATCCAGTCTACATTTTTATTAATAGTTACCCATGGAAATATTGATTCAAATCCTGCAGCTATTTGGTCCCGGGCTTTGAATTTATCAGGTACTCTCCATGGGACTCCAGTTGCATCTAAATAAACTTGAGAGTCAAAAAAACCATAAGGGCCTTCTCTTATTTTACGGTGTTGTGGTTTTTTTTCTGGTTGATGAAATGCCAGGGTGAAAGTGATAACCAATTGGACAGGAGCACAAGTACCACTCCAGTTACTTGGCAGTGTGTCCAGTAAGGGTCCACCACAGTACCACCATACATCTGTTTGAGGATGAGTAAGGGCAGACTGATGGGTAAGCTCTTGGAAAGGCTTAAGCTCACTGCATCCTGTTAAGCTTCCAAGGAACACCAAGTTTTCCCCTTGTCAGGAGAGACATGAGGTGACATTGATGTTGGGAGACAGAAGCAGGATGGCCCTCTGACTCTTCATTTTGAGGTGCTGGATTGGGTTTTTCCCTAGTTGTCTTCAAGGGAAAGAGGAGGACAGGTCCCTGCCTCCAACAAAGAGCATAGACCTGTTCTTCTTGAGAAACCGGACTTTTATAATTTACATATTGAATTAGAAGTTGACGGCCGGGCGCGGTGGCTCATGCCTGTAATCCCAGCACTTTGGGAGGCTGAGGCAGGCAGATCACGAGGTCAGGAGATTGAGACCATCCTGGCTAACACGGTGAAACCCTGTCTCTACTAAAAAATACAAAAAATTAGCCGGGTGTGGTGGCGGGTGCCTGTAGTCCCAGCTACTTGGGAGGCTGAGGCAGGAGAATGGCGTGAACCTGGAGGCAGAGCTTGCAGTGAGATGAGATTGTGCCACTGCACTCCAGCCTGGACAACAGAGCAAGACTCCGTCTCAAAAAAAAAAAAAAAAAATTGACACATCACATCCTTGTTTGACCCAAACTTTGGCCAGAAGATTGAGGGTTTGAGGATGGGGTCCCTGAGTCCAAATAAAACAGCAGTGTTTTTTCATTTGTTGCTTTTTCTTTTTTTTTTTTTGAGACTGAGTCTTGTTCTGTCACCTAGGCTGGAGTGCAGTGGCACAATTTCGGCTCACTGCAAGCTCCGCCTCCTGGGTTCACGCCATTCTCCCGCCTCACCCTCCCGTGTAGCTGGGACTACAGGCACCCACCACCACGCCTGGCTAATTTTTTGTATTATTAGTAGAGACGGGGTTTCACCGTGTTAACTAGAATGGTCTCGATCTCCTGACCTCATGATCTGCCTGCCTTGGCCTCCCAAAGTGCTGGGATTGCAGGCCTCAGCCACTGCGCCCAGCCTGCTTTTTCTTAGGTTTAGTTCTCTCATTATCTTTCCAATATTTTAACATGAGACCTAGGGGACTAACAGCGGGATTATCTTTATTGCTATCTTTATCCTTTTTACTCCCTGCCTTGCTTGGGGTATTTCCCATGTTGGGTCCTAGTTAGGGCCCCTTGTACTAGAGATTTATTGCCTATCCTTTTCTGGATGCTTGCTGAGGCTCAATCCCTTGTATTAGAGATTTCTTGCGTCTGCTTTTCTGGAGGCTTATTGAGATTCAATCCCTCATACTAGAGATTTATATCATTTAGCCCCACCTGCTGGAGGCTCCTTGCATCCTTTTGCTTCGTCCACTCTGGTAGCTTCCCCGAGGGGAATTTAGATCCCTCTTAGCATTGGCATGCCAGTATAAACCCCACAGCAGGATCCGTCCTAAGCTGTATGAAGATGACCATGGAACTGCAGATAGGACCCACTCACTCCACACAGCAGTAGTACTTAGTACTATTCACACAAGCAGCACCGCAAGCAGGAATGCTTGCGATCATTCACACACACTTTCAACCTCCAGAATATCCTGACCACCAAGAAAATGCTTTGTCGCCCCAGTGACGTTTCTTACCTTGGTCTGTGCACAGAATTACCTGGTCACTGTGGTGTTGCAAGCCTTTTTTCCCCCACACTGCTGAGAGTCCAGGTTTATTTGTCATACTGGGTGGGTCCTGATCCCTCACCCTGAGGCCACTGCAATGAGTCAGTGGGACACGTCTCTTTATGAGAGGTGACCAGAGACCCCTTCCTCGGAGGAGAATGGGAATCCCAGATAAGCCCCAGATTTGTTGGAGATAAATGCTCGGTACTGCAAAGTGAAACCAGCACTCGGACGAAAGTTTTTTCAGCAAGGCAATTTACTTTTGCAGAAGGGTGCTGCTTGTGTCAATCACGATTGCAAGAGTACACCAAACAAAGGAAAGCAGGGATTTTATTCCTAACACAATCCCTACCTCTGTGTCACTCCTCCATGGGCTGGGGTTGGACCACACCATCTAATATGACCCGATTGGCTATTTGTGAATACTTTCCCAAATAAGGAAGGGAAGGGAAATGTGAGTTACAGTGGTGGGATGTGCGGTTTCCAAGGGAGGAATGAGTGAAGAGCGGGTAACCAGGGGAACAGATGTGAGTTATTGATTAGGACTGACAGGAATGTTGTTTACAGTTACAGTACGTAGGGGCAATGAGGCATAGAGAACAAGAAAGTTGAGTTTCAGAACAAAGAACAAAGAACAAGGAAGTTAACAGGCTAAACCTTTGAAGAGGAATTTTAACTGTATCCTACATACTTGTTCTAGTCTGTCGTTGACACTTTCCAGTGCATTTTGTATCTCTCTAAGTGTGTCTTCCGTTTCCAGAAATTGTGATTTTTTTCTTATAATATCTATTTCTTTGGAGAATTTTTCATCCATAGCCTATATTTTGTGTTTTTCTTTTCTTTTCTTTCTTTCTTTTTTTTTGAGACAGGGTCTCACTCTGTCGCCCAGAGTGCAGTGGTGTAATCTCAGCTCACTGCAACCTCTGGTTTCTGGGTTCAGGCAATCCTCCTGCCTCAGCCTCCCAAGTAGCTGGTATTATAGGCACGCACCACCATGCCTGGCTAATTTTTGTATTTTTACTAGAGATGGGGCTTCACTATGTTGGCCAGGCTGGTCTCAAACTCCTGACCTCAAGTGATCAGCCCACCTCGGCCTTCCAAAGTGCTGGGTTTACAGGTATGAGCCACTGTGCCTGGCCAATCCATAGCCTTTATTGTGTTTTAAATTTCTTTTTTTTTTTTTTTTTTTTTGAGACAGAGTCTCGCTCTGTTGCCCAGGCTGGAGTGCAGTGGCCGGATCTCAGCTCACTGCAAGCTCCGCCTCCCGGGTTTAGCCATTCTCGTGCCTCAGCCTCCCGAGTAGCTGGGACTATAGGCGCCCGCCACCTCGCCCGGCTAGTTTTTTGTTTTTTTTTTTTTAGTAGAGACGGGGTTTCACTGTGTTAGCCAGTATGGTCTCGATCTCCTGACCTCGTGATCCGCCCGTCTTGGCCTCCCAAAGTGCTGGGATTACAGGCTTGAGCCACCGCGCCCGGCCAAATTTCTTTGAGTTTGTTTTCACTTTTCTCTGGTATCTCCTTGAGTAGTTTAATAATCAACCATCTGAATTGTTTATCTGGCAATTCAGAGATGTCTTCTTGATTTCATTCATTTCTGGGGAGCTAGTGTGGTCTTTTGGGGGTGTTATAGAACCTTGTTTTGTCATATTACAAGTTTTCTGATTTCTTCTCACTTGGGTAGACTATTTCAGGGGAGAAATCTGGAACTCAGGGGCTACTGTTCAGATTCTTTTGCCCCACAGAGTGACCCCTTGGTGTGATGGGTTCCCACTTCCCCTAGGGCTGGAGCTTCCTGGGAGCCAGACCGCAGTGATTGCTATTGCTCTTCTGGGTCCAGCCACCCAGTGGGGCTACCAGGTTCCAGACTAGTGCTAAGGAATGTCTGCAAAGAGTCCTGTGATGTGATCCGTCTTTAGGTCTCCCAGCCATGGATACCAGCACCTGCTCTGGTGGAGGTGGGAGGGGAGTAAAGTAGACTGTGAGTGTGAGAGTCCTTGCTTGTAGTTTTGTTTACTGTGCTGGCTTTCTCAAATGCTGGTTATGCTAGCAGTGAAGTTGTCACGTGGACAGACTCAGGAGTTCTGGTTAGCCAGGATGTTGCAGGCAGTGGAATTAGCTGTTGTTTTCGCCTTCCCTGGGGCAGGGTTATTCTGCTGTGAGTTGATGTAATGTCCTGACTTGGTTGACCTCCAGCCAGGAGGTGGCGCTTTCAAGAGAACACCAGCTGCAATACTAGAAGGGGGATATAAGCTTGCCCTAAGTTGGCCAGGATAAATATTAGGATTTCTCAGGTGATGGACAGGGCCATAAAGCTCTCAAGAGTTTATGGCTTTTGTGATCAGCTACCAGGGCGGGTAGAGAAATACCGTCAGGTTGGGGCAGGGTTAGGTGTGTCTGAGCTCAGACTTTTTCCAGGAATCTTTCTGTTACTGATTTCTAATTTTTAATTCCACAGTGGTTGAAGGACATACTTGAAATAAATTTAAAATCTATTGAGATTTGTTCTGTGGTCCAGAATATGGCCTATCTTGGTGAATGTTTCATGTGTTTGTGAAACTGAGGCATCCATCCCTTAGTTTCAACCACCTGTAGATTTGTAATTATTGTTTCATTTACAGAAATTTGGAGGAAGGTAGAAGTTATTGTCTTGAACCATAAGATGTCTGTTTGAAGTCTTTGAGTTCCTCAATGGTAGGCTCTATGTCCTGTTTACCTTTGACCCTCTCAGCATAGTGCTTGGACCAAAATGGAAGCTCAGCAGATACTGGTTGAATGAATGAATAGATGACATTCAGTTGTTAGGCGGTGTTCTTATTTTTGATTTAGAAAATATGCTTATTGTATTATGCAGTAAGACAGTCTTGGCTGGGTGCAGTGGCGGCTTATGCCTGTAATCTCAATACTTTGAGGCCGAGGCAGGTAGATCACTTGAGGCCAGGAGTTTGAGACCAGCCTGGCCAACGTGACAAGACCCTGTCTCTACTAAAAATACAAAAAAATTAGCTGGGCGTGGTGATGCACACCTGTAATCCCAGCTACTTGGTAACCTGAGGCATGAGAATCTCTTGAACCCGAGAGGCAGAGGTGGCAGTGAGCCACGATCATGCCACTGTACTGCAGCCTGGGCTACAGATCAGGACTCAGTCTTAAAGGAAAAAAAAAGACGAGTCTTACACACCTTTGCGTCTTTGTGTTTCTATGGGACTTCACACAGAGCTTGGCATATTGTAGCTGCTCAGTCAGTACTGTTTGTGCTGAATTGAACCAACGAGATACGTACAAAGGGGCTGTCTCTCACTACTGGGGATTTAAAGCCACCCTGAGGCATTTGACGGCTGTTCTGGCCAAGGTTGAAGAGGTTGTCCTGTCATAAAGTCCCCTTAAGACATGATGTCACACATAGACACCACTCTCCATGCAAAAGTGGGGGCCGGTGCACTGAACTCCCAGAGTTAGCTGGGCCCCAATGCTCCTCTTGGGTTTGGTCATAGAGCCCAAGAAGGGGTAGATAAGCTGCCTGACACTGATATGGTAAAAGGATTATCTGCAAATTTCTAGCGTCATCAAGGTTGGCCTCTTTGGTAAGTAGGCCTAAAAGGATGCCCTCAATAAACCACCAAGCAGGTGAAAATTATCTTTTTACCCCAAGCCTACATTTTCTGCATCCTTTTCTACTTGGCATGCCCCTTCTACTCCTCTTCTCCTCTCCTTTAGGACTCATTCTCTCTCCTTTCCTCCTCTAAACCTCCTCCCAGAAAAAGACCTGATAACTTCACTTACACTGGGTTATAGATGACCAGCAAAGCTTACTATTGAATATATTGCTAGCAGAATTCTGAATAAGATACAGCAACTTTCAACTCGAATCAGGGCTTTAAGCACTAGGATGAACCACAGCCATGTAATCATTCATTTGGTTACTGAGCTCTTGCTGTTTCCCACGCATAAGGGCAGCTACTGCGGGTTTGACAGTGGACGGACCTAAAGTGGTCCCTCAGTCAGGGGACAGTACAGTATCCTAAGACAGTACAGTACCCACCCCACCTGAAGTCAGGTAGTCAGGGAAGCCTTCCTGAAAGCCATGGAGAAACACATTCTAGGTAGAGAACAGCACATGCAAAGGCCTAGAAGTGAGTGTCTGAGGTAGAAGTTCAGAGTCTTTGTCGTCAGCAGCAGGACATGGAGAAAAACGACATTGAGATTTAGGCAGAGACAGACAGAGAGACAGGGACAGAGATAGAGACAGAGAGAGACAGAGACTGAGATATAGAGACAGAGATAGAGACAGTTAGAGATAGAGACAGAGAAATAGAGACAGAGATAGACAGAGACTGAGAGACAGAGAGAGAGAAAGGAGTGGGAGGCAGGAGGTAAACCAGAGCATGAGAGGTCAACCAACCAAGAGAAAAGGCGAGGTCGTTAAAGAAAGGGTCAGCTGGGGCCAGGTGCAGTGGCTCACACCTGTAATCCCAGCACTTTGGGAGGTCGAGGGGGGCGGATCACGAGGTCAGGAGATCGAGACTATCCTGGCTAACGTATTAAAACCCCATCTCTACTAGTAAGTAAAAAAAAAAAAAAAAAATTAGCCAGGCCTTGTGGCAGGCCACCTGTAGTCCCAGCTACTCGGGAGGCTGAGGCAGGAGAATGGCATGAACCCGGGAGGCGGAGCTTGCAGTGAGCGGAGATAACATCACTACAGTCCAGCCTGGGTGACAGAGCAAGACTCCATCTCAAAAAGAAAAAAAAAAAAGAAAGGAAAGGGTCAGCTGGGTTTGGTGACTAGGAGTGTATTGGTGACCTCAGTGAGGGGGTTTCCGAGGCTTATTAGGGACAGATACAGGTTGAAGTGGATTGTGGAGTGTGGGAGAGGTAGAAAGCAGTAAACACACCCCCTGCCAACACCACTTTCAGGAGACTGGTGTGAAGGGTAGGGGGTCAGTTAGGGCAGTAGCTAGAGAAGGAATATGGGTTCAAGGGAAAAGGGCTTTTTTCTTTTTAATGGAAGAGATCAGCAATGTGTTTAGATGCTGATGGAAGGAGCCAGAAAAAAGGAAAAGGAGAATATTGAGGTGAGACAAGAGATCCCCAAATGCCCAGGTGAGAAGACCAGATGAAATGGGGCACAGGAGCAAGGCTAGCTTCGGAGAGGGGAGGACAGCCTCCTCTTCTCCTCCCCTGGAAGAGGAAATGGCCCATGAGAAGCCAGTGAGTGAATGGGTTTGGTGGCAGAAAGGTAAGGAAATGCCCATCTGATGGTGCCTGTGTTCTCTGCTGAATGTGAGGAAGACAAGGTGGAGTTAGAAGTTAAAGAGAGAATCTAAGGGACGGGCACTGTGACTCACTTACACTTTAGGAGGGCAAGGCAGGAGGATTGGTGGAGCCCAGGAGTTCAAGACCAGCCTGGGCAACATAGTGAGACCCTGTCTCTACAAAAAAAAAAATTAAAAAGTAGCTGGGTGTGGTGGTGCGTGCCTGTGGTCCCAGCTACTCAGGAAGCTGAGGTGGGAGGATCACTTGAGTGTGGGATGTTGAGGCTGCGGTGAGCAGTGATCACTCCACTGCACTCCAGCCTGAGTGACACAGCAAGACTCTGTCTTAAAAAAAAAAAAAGTGGTTGGCCTCGGTGGCTCACGCCTGCAATCCCAGCACTTTGGGAGACCAAAGCAGGTGGATCACCTAAGGTCAGGAGTTTGAGACCAGCCTGGCCAACATAGTGAAACCCCGTCTCTACTAAAAATACCTTAAACCCAGGAGGTAGATGTTGCAGTGAGCCGAGATCGCGCTAGTACACTCCAGCCTGGGCGACAGAGACCCCGCCTCAAAAAAAAAAAAAAAATCCTCCATAGCGACCTGTAGTCAAACTTTCCTCCTACTCCCACACCCTGGCAATCAGTGAACAGTTTCCTGTTCCTGTAGTTTTGCCTTTGCAAGATTGTCATATAAATGGAAGATTGTCATATAAATGGAAATGTATGGTAGCCTTTTCAGTCTGGTTTATTTTACTTAGCACAAAGCATTTGAGATTCATCTAGTCATGTGTATCAGTAGTTTGTTCCTTTTATTGTTGAGTGGTGGTCTATTGTTTGGATGTGCCAGAACATTTGGGCTGTTTCTAGTTTGGGGCATAAAATCACTATTAATATTCATGTACAAGTTTTGTGTGAACATAGATTTTCCTTACACTTGAGTAAAGAGCTAGCAGTGGAATTTTTGGGTCATATAGTAAGTGTAAGTTTAATTTTGTAAGAAACTCAAACTTTTTCAAAGTGGCTGTCTCACCAGCAATAACCAAGAGGTTCCAGTTGTTCTACATCCTCTCCAGCATTTGTTATTTTTGAAAGCCATTCTAAAAGGCATATTACGATTTTTATTAGATCAGTATCAAAGATTTATATTATTAAACTATGTAAACAGGCCACGCGTGAGAGTTCATGCCTATAATCTCTGCACTTTGGGAGGCCAAGGCAGGAGGATCACTTGAGCTCAGAAGTTCCAGACCAGCCTGGTCAGCATAGTGTGACTCTGTATAAAAAAAAAAAAAAAATCAGAAAAAAATCAGCTAGGTCAGGCACAGTGGCTCATGCCTGTAATCCTAGCTACTTGAGAGGTCAGTGTGGGAGGATCAGTTTAGTCCAGGAGTTCGAGACCAGCCTGGACAACATTGGGAGACACTGTCTAGTAAAAAAAATTAGCTGGGTGTGGTGGTGCCCTGTGATCCCAGCTACTAAGGAGGCTGCGGTTGGAGAGTCACTTACTTGAGCACAGGATGTGGAGGCTGCAGTGAAACATGATCACGCCACTACACTGCAGCCTGGGTGACAGAGCAAGACTCCGTCTCAAAAAAAGACTCCAGTCTGTGCAACAGAGCAAGACTTTCTCACAACAAAAAATGTAGACAGTAGTCCCAGTTAAGTCATGATTTTGGTTTTTCTTCTTCTCTTTCTTTAGTTTTCTGTGCATCTATTATATAATTAATTCATTCAGGTTTTCTGCCAAAAATAGAAATCTCTTTTGCAATACATTTAGACAGATCAGGTCATTTGTCCATATGATCATTTTCATGGAGACATATCTCAGGAGCCCTCCATCTCCCTGATTCCATCTGGATGGGGCACCCTGGAGGTCTGCTGCCTAGCTGTCCTCGTGAGCTCCCCATTCACCCTTATCCTCAGGGGCTCTCCCTGCCTGTTGTGCTGGGTCCCATGTTATCTTCTTTTCCGTTTCTCCTTTTAGTAAAGTACAACCTCCAGTTGCTTCCTGAGGGGTAGTCTTGAGACATGTATCTGAAAAGATCTCAGTTCGCACTTGCATAGCATTTGGCTAGGTATAGAATTCTAGATTGGAAATATTTTCCCTCAGATTTTGAAGGTCTTCATTATCTTATAGCTTCAAAGGTTGGTGTTGAGAAGTCTGACGAATGTTGAATTCCTAAAGCTCAGACTCTTTTGTTTGTATCTCTGGAAGATTTTAGGTTCCGCTCTGTCCTCGGTGTTGTGAAATTTCTTGACAACAAAATTAGGGGCGAGTCCCCTTCATTCATTGTCCTGAATGAAGGAAACACTTGGTGTTTCCTTCTCTACTGGAAACTCATGTTCTTCATCTCTGAGAACTTGTCTTGACAAAAAAGAAATGTATTTATTTGACATCTCTCCCTACCTCCTAGTCTGTTGTCTCTGCTGCCTCTTTCAGAAACATCTAAACAACAATTTAGCTGTTGGAGCTCCTGACCTCTTCTCTGTTCTTTCTGGAAAATATTTTTTTCAAGTTTAGCTTCTATACTTTGATTAGATTTTGCATTCCTATTATTATGTTATTTTTATTTTAAGGCAAGGTCTCTCTCTGTTGCCTAGGCTGGAGTGCAGTGGCAGGATCATAGTTCACTGCAGCCTTGTTCCCAGACTCAAGTGATCCTCCTGCCTCAACCTCCCAAGCAGCTGAAACTACAGGTGTGTACCACCACACCCGGCTAGTATTTTAATTTTTTGTACAGACAGGGTCTTAGGTGGCCTAGACTGGTGTTGAACTCCTAGGCTCAAACAATCCTTCTGCCTTAGCCTACCAAAATGCTGGGATTACAGGCATGAGCTACGGCACCCAGACTATATTTTTGTCAAGACTTAGTGGTGGTGGGTGTTTGAACATTTTTATTTTAGAGCCTCCTATTCTTATTCCATGAATGGAAAGTTTTATCTTTCTAAAGATATCAATTATAGATTTTTTTTATTTTATTTTTTTTTGAGACGGAGTCTCGCTGTGTCGCCCAGGCTGGAGTGCAGTGGCTGGATCTCAGCTCACTGCAAGCTCCGTCTCCCGGGTTTACGCCGTTCTCCTGCCTCAGCCTCCCGAGTAGCTGGGACTGCAGGCGCCTGCCACCTCGCCCGGCTAGCTTTTTGTATTTTTTAGTAGAGACGGGGTTTCACCGTGTTAGCCAGGATGGTCTCGATCTCCTGACCTCGTGATCCACCTGTCTCGGCCTCCCAAAGTGCTGGGATTACAGGCTTGAGCCACCGCGCCCCACCTATAGATTTTTTTTTTTAAAGACAGTTTCACTCTTGTTGACCAGGCTGGAGTGCAATGGCGTGATCTCACCTCACTACAACCTCCAATTCCCAGGTTCAAGCAATTCTCCTGCCTTAGCCTCCGAAGTAGGTGGGATTACAGATGCCCACCACCACGACCAGCTAATTTTTTGTACTTTTATTAGAGACGGGGTTTCACCATGTTGGCCGGGCTGGTCTTGAACGCCTGACCTCACGGGATCCACCCACGTCGGCCTCGCAAAGTGCTGGGATTACAGGCATGAGCCACTGTGGCCGGTTCAATAATAGATTTTTTAGGCTTAGGTGTTGACAGATCTCACCTCAGCCTTTTCTCTCTCCTTGTCATGCAGCCCACAGGGGAGACTGTCAGGCCAGTGTGGGCACTAATGAATAAATGCTACACTGTACACACTCAGGTGGGTAAGGGCTGGCACTCCTCTACCCCTGGAGTGCAGTGGCTATGCTGGCACCCTTGGCAGACACAGTAAGGGGGACTGCACTGGAGGGGATGGGCCAGTCAGGGAAGGACTGCTCGCCACTCATAGCTGTGTGTCACCCTTCCCACCTCCCTCTGTGGAGACGCAAAGTCAAGAGTAGGAAGAAGCCAGCCTCTGAGGTGAGGCTTCCCCTGGAAGGCTCAGGGCTGGGGCTCTCTCCTATCAGAGCTCAGTTAGACCCAGACACATGGCAGGGAGTCCCAGGGATAGTGGCAAGGCCCCCTCCAGGAAACTCACAAGGTTACCACAGCTCAACTGAAAAGGACTTCACAGGACTGCGACACCCCAGTGTGAGAACAGGAGGAGGAGGTGCTCTGAAGGCCTTTCTGCCCACAGTCTGCCCTCTTATTCCTCCTGCAGGTCATGATCCCCAGGGGACCTGGAGGACTGAATGATGCTGCCCCTGAGGAGGCTGCTATCTTGTCTTAGGAGGGAGAGCAGGTGAAGTCCCCATGGGAGGAAGCACCTAGCCCCATTCCTGCTGAGCAAGAAGAGGTGGCAGGGACCCCAGACTGGGAGGTAAGGACAGCCCCGGGCTTCAACTGGAATGTCTCCAGCATGGGTCCGACTGAGCAGCCACGGGGCACTGCAGAGTGGGAGGCAGCGGGGCAGGGAGGCAGTACTGGAGGCTGGCTCAACCTCAAGACCAGCAGGCCACGCTGCTGTCTCAGGGGAGTGAGGACATCTGTGCAGAGCTGAGAGGCAGCAGCCATGTGTGAACAGACTGGGCCTCATCCTGGCCCCACCGACTTCTTGCGGACAGAGCCCGTTTCCCTGTCTGTGTAACACAGAACCTGCCTGATCTCACTGCTGGGTTCCTCTTCTTCCTGCCAGGAAAATAAAAAGGTTCAAAAGGAAATTGCTGGGTATCCATCTGGTAAGACCACCGGCCCAGCGTGCTGCAGGGGGCTGCTTCCACCCTACTTCTCAGTGACTGCTAGGGTCAGACACCCCAGCCCTTTCCCGCCTTCCTGAGCTGTGGAGGGGAGGGAAGCAGCCCAGGAGTCAGGTGCCTGGACCTTCCTAGGAGCCTCCTTGGGTGGGCAGGAACTCCGGGCCACTCCCCTGAGCTGGCTGCATCCCGACCTTTCACCACAGCTGACCTGGCCCCCGGGCATCTCAGAGGGAGGTTTGCTCCCAGCAGGGGACTCAAAAGGCTGCCAGTTTCTACTTTGCAGAGGCCTCTGAGGACAGCAAAGACCAAAGGCCCTGGGACTGGTTCCCCGTCTCATGACAGAGCTCTGCCTGGACTGGCTCTCAGCCTCCAACACCCCCAAGACTCAGAACCGTGAAGAAAAAGTTTCCAATAATTTCAAGAGTTGCTGCTGCTATAGGCCCTGCTGCTGCCTTTTGGGGCCTCCGTCTTCAGACAAACCCAGTGTGGCTTCATCCACACTCCCTGTCCCCACAGCTGCAGGAACAGCACTTCCTGCCACCGAGCCGCGTCACCACAGTGGATTGTCTCTGGAAGGGACAAGGGGGCCCTGGCCGGTCTTCCGACTGACTTGGTGCCAGGGGATGGACCAACGTCCCTCTCGTGCTGACAGCCGGGCCTCACCCTGGCAAGGGGGCATTTACAGAAATGCTGGCGGGAATCGCTGCCAGGGATGCTGTAGGGTCCTCTGGCAAAAGAGGTCTCAGGTGGCTTCTCAGAGTGTCTGTGGTTCTCTATCCCAGGCTGTTCCCTAAGAGGGTCTGCCAAGGACTCAGGTAAGCAGATGCTCATTAGAAACTCTTGGGCACTGCCTGTGTGCCCAGCCCATTATGTTGGTGAGGACAGCGGTCCCTGCCCTTGGTGGGGTCCAGGCCAGCAAGGGCCACAGCCCCAGAAGGCAGAGCAGGAAGACAGGACTCGGGGCAGCTGAAGCAGCCTTCTCATTGGCAGAAGGGAAACAGAAGCCCAGGGTCACATGGGGTAATGGCAGAGCCAGGACTAGGGTCAGGGTCTCTGGCTCTCAGCTTGCCCATGCCACCTCCTCCTCCTCTGCCCGCCCCAGTGCCTCATAGGCCCAAGGCTGACTCCTGTCCCTAGGGCAGGCCTGTGGCCCACAGGGCTCATGCATGGCCCCTGGCCAAGCCTGTGGGCCCTGCCTGACCCCTTACCGGGAGGATGGCACCTAGGGTTGGAGCCCAGCAAGTGTTCTCCAGCTCCAGCCTGGCCCCGAGTGCAAACTCGCCACTGGTCAGGGGTCTGGACAGCAGCATGTCTGTCTGAGGACCCAGAAAAGTGGCCAGTCGTGTGGTGAGGTGACAGAGGCTGAGGACGGTGGCTTAGTCCTGGGCTTCCCTGGGACCTTGGGGCCTTCCCAGGGAACGTTCTGGTACCTGCTGACTGAGCTCTGGGAGGGAGCCCTGGCATAGAGCTCCCTGATGCCATGATTTGTCTTCCTTTTTGGAGTGTCATATATGAAAGGAGGTTACTGTTGTGATGGTGCTGGCAGGACCACTGCCCCTGATGAGGGGTGGGCTGAGTTAGGCCTGAAATGTGGGCCTCCAGGCTGAGTCCTGCCCTCTCCACCACACTCAGGGCTGCCACCTCTAGTCCACCCATTCTGGCTTCTTCCCCCAGATGCCAGAACAATGTAATTCTTGTCACCAATCTGGGCAGAGTTGGGTCAGTGGGGGACATGGGATTATGGGCAAGGCTAGCTGACATCTGCTCAACCTCAACATACCCCTGTCTCAAATGCCGCCAGGCGGTGGGGTAAGCAGGAATGAGGCAGGGGTGGGACTGCCCTGGGGAGGACGTTCCCAACCAGGGCCTGGGCAGGGGACCCAAGTTGGAACTACCACATTGCTTTATTGTACATCAGGGCCCCTGGCTAGGGAGCAGGCTGGGGACTAGGTACCCCATTCTAGCGGGGCACAGCACAAAGCTCGTAGGGGGATGGGGTCACCAGGAAAGCAAAGACACCATGGTGGCTGGGCCGGGGCTGTCCGGCGGGCACCGAGAAGCTGAAGCGCTGCAGCAGGCAGGTGAAGAAGAGGAAGAGCTCCATGCGGGCCAGGGGCTCCCCGAGGCATGCACGGCGGCCTGTGGGGAGGGGAGGGGTGTCAGTGAGCCTGGCTCCCGGGCAGGACCCCTGCAAGATTCCACAGAAGGGGACAGGGAGCCGGGCTCCCCACAGGCACCTGCTGAGAAAGGCAGGAAGGCCTCTGGCTTCACAAAGTGGCCCTGAGCATCCAGGAAGTGTTCGGGGTGGAAGCGGAAGGGCTTCTCCCAGACAGCCTCATCCTTCAGCACCGATGACAGGTTGGTGAAGAGTGTCGTCCCCTGGGCAGGAGATGCAGGGTGAGTGGGGACTGGGCTCTAAGATGTTGGTACCCCTGCCACCAAACACACGGGGGACACACACTACCTGGCACACAGCTGGACTCTCAACTAGTCCTGCACCTGAGAAGCTCCTGGGCACCCTCTCTGACCCCATGGCAGGGGTCACACCTCTCAGAGGCACCCACGCTGCTCCCTCTTCCTACAGGCATTGGGTCGTCGGACATTCTGGCAGGTCCTGATCTGTCTACCCCACTAGACTGGGGTTCTGTATGGACAGGCCAGCCCTGCCTCTACTCTGGACCCCACAGCCAAGCTGAGACAGTTGATGTGATGGCACTGAGGGACTGGGTGGCCAGGGTTCCTAGACTGGGCCCACCTGGTAGTGGCCATGCTGGGGCTACCACCAGGGGCTGGTGTTGAGCTGGGGTGAGGAGGGCTCCAGGCCTACCTTAGGGATGAGGAAGCCCTGTACTTCGATGTCACGGGATGTCATATGGGTCACACCCAGGGGGACGATGTCCCCAAAGCGCTGCACCTCGTGAATCACGGCAGTGGTGTAGGGCATGCAAGCCTGGTCAGCCATCTCTGGTCGTCGCACCTGCCCTATCACGTCGTCGATCTCCTGTTGGACACGGCCTGGACAGACATGCGTCCCCACAATGGGTCAGCACCTAGGGGGTGGCCCTGACACTCTGCCTCCTGTGTTGGAGGAGGTCTGGCTTACAGGAGCCTGGTCAACACTGTGCTGGGAGCCCCGGGTGTCCCAGCTAAGTTCACGGGCCACCACCTGTACCCTTCCCTCGCCCCCGGCACTGGGTCCCAGCTGGGCTCACGCTGTACATCCGGGTGCAGGATCATGAGTAGGAGGCCCCAGGCCAGCGTGGTCGAGGTGGTCACCATCCCAGCAGAGAACAGGTCAGCCACCACCATGCGCAGGTTCTCTTCATTGAAGCTGCTCTCAGGGTTCCCCTTGGCCTGAGCAGGGCCAGGAGGGTGCTCAGGGGACATATTGGGGTAGCCCCCTAATGACCTCCCATTCTGTACCTGTCAGCCCAGATGCTGCTCGCCGGGTGATGCCCTCGCCCCACCTTTTGCCCAGCCTCCCCTCATTCCTCCCGGGATGCTCAATCCACCACCCTTGCACCCCACCGTGGCAGCTGCTCTCACCTTCTCCATCTCTGCCAGGAAGGCCTCAGTCAGGTCTCGGGGTGGCTGGGCTGGGTCCCAGGTCATCCTGTGCTCGGTCAGCAGCTCATCTAGCTGGGTCAGTAAAGCCTTTTGGGAGGGTAGGACCTTGCCAGCCAGCGCTGGGATGCGCAGGAGGAGGGGGATGGCATTCAGCACCTACACCAGACACAGAACGGGGTCTCAATCTCTCCTGTGCTCTGCATTCACCTGCACCAGCCTCAGGCCCCAGCTGTCTCCAGGGAAGACCCAGGGTCTGCCTGTCTTTACCACTGACCTCCCCAAGTCCCTCTCCAAGTGCCAGCCTCCACCCTCTCTCCTTGCCCTGGGCTGCCAGAAGAGAAACCTAAAATCGAAATCTCCAACATGGACAGGGGGCACAGTCCTTGGCCTTTCTTGGTGCCCCCTGACCCGGGCACACCTCTCCCACGACCTTGTCTGAGATTTCCCCTCCTCCAGGCCCTTCCACTAGCAGTGGACTCTCTAGGAATGTCCTTTCCCAAACCCTCTGCAAATCCTGTTCCTCGGAGGCCCCACTGCAGCCCTGGCACTTCTCAAGAGCTCGCCCTGCAGAGACCCCGTGGTCCATCGCTCCGCACCTCGCGCAGTAAGCCTGACTCCTCCTTCAGCGCCTCATGTGAAAGCTCAAACAGCTTGAGGAAGCGAGGGTCATCGTACTCGAAGCGGCGCCCATAGGTGAGGGAGGCGATCACGTTGCACACTGCTTTATCCAGGAGGCTGTTGGGGCGAAAGGGTCGTCCTGGGGACGGGAGATGCGGGTCAGGGGTCACCTTCCCCGTCCCCCGCCTTCCCAGTTCCCGCCTTGTGCCCCTCTGCCCATCACCCACCGGCTTGGTCGGTGAAGGCAGCACAGAGGCAGGCGGCCTCCTCCGTCACCCATTGCTCCAGCGACTTCTTGCCCAGGCCCAAGTTGCGCAAGGTAGACACGGAGAAGCGCCTCTGCTCGCGCCACGCAGGCCCGTAGCGCGCCAGGAACACCCCTGGGGGCAGGACAGGCAGGTGTGAGTGGCCATGAAGTCCTTGGCCCCACCCTCTGCCACCCACTCCAACCCAGCGCTACCCAAGGTCTTCCGCAGTCCCTCGCCTGGTCCAGCTGGGCACAGCGCCCACTCTGCTTACCTGCCTTGCTTCCCTGGCTGGGGCAGGTTTTTGCCCCACCTCTTCTCTGCCCACCCTGACCGCCTTTCCACTCGGAAGATCCCGCATGCCCCGCTCCACCTACACTGAGCCCACGCACAGGCGGTGTCCCCGTCCCCCACTTCGACACCTGATTCCAGCTGGGAAAGGCGCCATCTTCAGCCACCCGGCACCTGGCGTGTCTGGGCAGTGGCCCCGCCCACTCGTCACGAGCCCCGCCCTCATCCCCAGGCTCACACCTCCCCAGTGCAGGTGGTTTCCTGGCCCGCTGTCCGCACTGGCTGGACTTTGTTTCACGTCCACGACCCCGCGCCCTCTGCGCCCAGCTCGGACTTCGGTCACCGCCCACCCGGGGCCCACGGAAATGAGGTCTCTATGCCCACCACCACTTGCCTTGGGAGCGCGGCCCAAAACCCAGGACCTGGGTGATGGGCACAGGCGGGCGGTCGGCTGTGTCCTCGCCGTAGGTCACCAGCGCCTCGCGCACGGCCGCCAGCCCATTGAGCACGACCACCGGCGTCCAGGCCAGCTGCAGGCTGAACACGTCCCCGAAGCGGCGCCGCAACTGCAGAGGGAGGGTCAGGGCCTCCATCAAGCCAGGGTCCCCCCAGACTGCAGGTCCTAGTCCCAAGTGAGCCTTGGGCGACCCCTGGGGATACCAGGAGTGAGCAGGTGGAAGGAGGAGACTTGGCCTCATGCTCCTGAGGTGGGGGTGGGGTTCACACCTTCTGTGATAGAGGAACTCAGTTTGGATGCATCACCCAGCTATAACCTTACAAGGGTCACCAAAATTGCAGATAGACCCCAGTTAGCATCCCATTCTACAGATGATGGTCCATGCCAGTGAGCAGTGAGGCCTGAGGACCCACAGTGCAAAAGGTTTGAACCAGGTCACTGCACACCTTTCATCCTAGATTTCCCGATTTAAACGGCACTCAGGACCCTGACTTGTCTTCCACTCCCAAGGCCTTTCCTTCTGGTGTCAGCAGAAGGCACTTTGTACTCCATAACATATTGTGCCCAAAGGGCTTGCAAGCCCACTGCCAAGTCCAGCTCCACCTCCCGGCCCTTGCCCTCCTCTTCCTTGACCTTTGGAAAATCCAGTCCTTCATGCCATGCACAAATGCCCTCCCCCAGGAAGTCCCCCAAACCTGCTTCCCCTTCTCAGCCTGGCTTCTGATCCAGCCTGTGGTTTCACTCACCACCCATGTTTGCTGCTGCTGGGGGATCCTCAGGACCTCTGCCACCCTCTAGGACCTCCTCCCTCACCTGGTCGAAGCAGTATGGTGTGTTCTTGAAGTCCACATGCAGCAGGTTGCCCAGCCCCGGCAGTGGCAGGGGACCTGGCGGGTAGCGTGCAGCCCAGTGTTGGCGCCGGTGCATCAGATCCACCAGGAGCAGGAAGATGGCCACTATCACAGCCAGGGGCACCAGTGCATCTAGCTCCATAGCTGCCTCACTGCCCCCCGGGCTCCTCTGGACACACCTGGCTCCCCCACCACAGCAGGCACAGAGAAGCAGGCAGGACACTCTCAGCACACCAAGTGCGTGATCATTCCCTTATAAAGGAAGCTGATCATGGCCTTTGCCCTCTGCTGTGAGCCAACCTGCTGTGTTGATTGTACTGCCACTGGGTACAGGGTCAGGCCAGGGTGGGTAGGGGCGGCTCCAGAGGTCCTTGCTCCTGCTGCCCGCTCCAGGCCCTTACCCAGGGTAGGGTGGTGGAGGGGCCTGGTCGGAGAAGTCACTCCCTCTCCCCACTCCCAGCTTCTGAAGCCCGCACAGGCTTCTGGGATAACCAAGGTCTCAGTGGACCCTGCCATCCACCTCCCTGCTAGGGTCATACACCCTAATGTGGTCACAACCTCTCCTCCAGAACATGACCTTCCCCTTTCCTTACCCCACCTACCCGTTCCAGAGTGGCCTTCACCACCCTTATCTGTCACTGGCACTTACCTGGGGCCTTAGGGAAGCTCATGATGATCAGAGGCGCCGTGGGCCTGGTCCCTTCACTTCACACTGCACTCTTGACATGCACAGACGCTATGCACACCCCTGATGGTGCACAGACCTCTTGCCCACTCCCACTTGTCCACACTTGCAGGGACACGATCACGCACCCACAAAATCACCCACACAAAGATAGTACTCACATGCACACAGACTGACACTGACACTCGGCACACGCATTCTGTCTCTCACACGTACAGACCCAGCACCAAGTACCGCGCTTCTCAGCCATGCCTGAGGTTTCCTGGGTGGGACCTCTCCTGCCCAGAGGCTGCTCCCAGTGAGCCTCAAAGCTGTCACCTGGATCCCAGCCCAGCCTGCATTCCTGGGCTCCGGCCTGGCCATGGCTTCTTGTTTGCAACAGAGCTGTTCCCAGAGCTTCCAATTGGTAACCTGAAGGCCTTTGCACCAGCCTGTGACATCTTTCAGGGCTGCCTGAGGGCCGTCATCCTCCACTGCTTTCTGGCCTCCATGTTTCTGATTAGAAATCTGGTGGGAACGTTATGAAGGATCCTTTGTTCAGGATATGTTGACTTAAAAAAAAAAAAGACAGGGTCTTACTCTGTTGCCCAGGCTGGAGTGCAGTGGCAGGATCACGGCTCACTGCAGTCGCGACCTCAAGTGGACCGCCTGCCTCCCAAGTAGCTGGGACTACAGGCACCACTGAGCCCAAATAATTTTGTTTTGTTTTTGAGACGGAGTTTTGCTCTTGTCACCCAGGCTGGAGTGCAATGACGCAATCTCGGCTCACTGCAACCTTCGCCTCCAGGGTTCAAGTGATTCTCCTGCCTCAGCCTCCAGAGTAGCTGGGATTACAGGCACCCACTACCATGCCTGGTTGTTTTTTTTGTATTTTTAGTAGAGACAGGGTTTCCCCATGTTGGCCAGGCTGGTCTCGAACTCCTGACCTCAGGTGATCTACCTGCCTTGGCCTCCCAAAGTGCTGGGATTACATGCATGCGCCACCATGTCTGGCTTGGGAATGAGGTTTTGAAGCTCCAGGTGCTGGGGCTTCCTCAGGTTTCTGTGGGGCCATGCAGACTGTCTTGTTTGAAGTCTGTCCCCTAACTGGGGAGGGGGGATATGAACAGAACAAGTTAAAATACCACACAGCTTGCCATTCTCAGCTTCAGCCATTTTTCTTCTTTTTGTTTTTTGGTAGAAATGGGGTCTTGCTATGTTACCCAGGCTGGTCTCCAACTCCTGGTCTCAAGAGAACCTTCCACCTCAGTCTGTGAAAAGGCTGGGATTCCAGGTCTGAGCTGCTGTGCCTGGCCCTCCATTTTTCTTGAATAAATGCTCGTGGGTATTTATGAGCTTTTAGTTAATTTCCAGACTTCTGAAAAAGTTGAGACTGATGTTTTTGTGAGGTTTTTCATGTCGCATAGCAAATGGTGAATTTCCAACGTGTTATATCTGCAGATGTCACAGCTCATCTGAGGGTATTTATGAGACGTAAGATGTCTTAAATGTCTGTCTTTATATGTGGCTAACAGTTTTGTTGGGTCTAGAATTCTTTTTTATTTTTTGAGATGGAGTCTTGTTCTGTTGCCCAGGCTGGAGTGCTGTGGCACAATCCTGGTTCATTGCAACCTCCACCTCCCAGGTTCGATTCTCCTGCCCTCAGCCTCCCAAGTAGCTGGGACTACAGATGCCCACCACCACACCTGGCTAATTTTTGTGTTTTTAGTAGAGATGGGGTTTCACCATGTTGGCCAGGCTGGTCTTGAACCTCTGACCTCCAGTGATCTGCCTGCCTCAGCCTCCCAAAGTGCTGGGATTACAGATGTAAGCTACCATGCTTGGCCTAGAATTCTACATTGAACATTATTTTCCTGCTGAATTTTGTCTACTGTTTTGGGGTGTCATATATGAAAAGAGGTCACTGTTGTGATGGTGCTGGTGGGACTGCCGCCTCTGGTGCATTGGCTTGAGTTGGGCCTGAAATGTGGGCCTCCAGGCTGAGGGAGCCTCTGTGCAGTCAAGGGTAGACTCATCAGCTTGGGGAAGGCAGCATCTCTGTATCTTGAAGAAAAACAAACAAGACCTCGACCAGTTTTTGGAAGATGAGCTATGTGCTTTGATAGTATTCTGCCTGTTAACAGTGTCTTTGAATTCCTGAAGCCTTAGGCCATGCCAGTTTGCTGACAAGGTGATGTATGATAGAGACCTTGGATCTGCCTGTATCAGTTTGACCTCTAGAGGGGGCAGGAGACTTCGTACCTAATGTCAGCCACTCAAGTACTCCATTCGTACAAGACCAACCCCCCAGAACTCCTCTGAACATGAGAGCTTGGTGGAGGTCCCTTACAGGCAGTGTCCTGTACATGTGTCACACACTGTGGCTGGGAGAATTCAGCACTGTCTGTATGACTGCACTGGAAGACAACAGTGGGAATTCTGTGCTGTGTGTCTGCTGAACTCTGTCCTGGGCACCACTGACCTCTGCTGACTTTGATCTGTATCTTTTCAGTGTAATAAACCATGACAATGAGTATAACAGCATTTCTGAATTCCGTTGAGTCCTTATAGCAAATCTCTGAACTGAGAGGGGCAGATCTTGGGGACTTCCGACACAGCTGGCTTCAGAAGTGTGAGTCACTAGAATTACCCTCTCTGAAACTTGGTGCAAGCTTAACTTGGAAAAAGGAAGGTAAAGGAGGTGGCTGATGAAGCTTTATTCCTGCATAGTTACTGTGTCACTTATGGCATGACATAGTAGCTGCACTGTGATCAGTTATGAGAGGTAAAGTTACTTACAGAATTTAGAAATGATGGAACCAACTCCCAAGGAGCCGGCACAGTGGATGTGTAAGGAAATGTAAAATAACAAGAAACAAGCTAAATATACAATCCCTTGGTTATTGTTGTGTGCCATTGGCTACACTGAAATAAAGGATAGGCTGGATGTGGTGGGTCACACCTGTAATCCCAGCACTTTAGGCCAAGGCAAGAGGATCACTTGAGCCCAAGAGTTTGAGACCAGCCTGGGCAACATGGTGAGACCCTGTCACTACAAATAATTTAAAAGTTAGCCAGGTGCAGTGACGCAAGGTTCAAGCTACTTAGAAGCTTGAGGTGGGGGAATTGCTTGAACCCAGGCAGTTGAGGCCTGGATGCAGTGATCGCACACTGCACTCCAGTCTGGGCCACAGAAGGAGACCCTGTAATAGGGGGGAAAAAAAAAAAAGGGGGGGGGGCAAAGCATTCATCCCACTCCTCACCCCTACAGGAACACCAAATTTTTAACAACTATATGCACACACAAAAGCACCGTCACAAGATCCAAAAATCAGCTGAGCCATCACAGTACCTGGTTTTAACTTCGTATCACAGGCAGACGCACTGATGAGGGTGGGATAGACAATCCTAAATCGCTGACACCACCCTGCTCCCTCACCCGCTGGCAGAGGCCATGCAGCACTGAGTCTGTGCACTTGTGGGAGGGAGAGAGCAGTGACTGGGGTGCATGACACTGGACTCAGGGCTGCCCTGTCCTAGCCGAGAGCAAAGCCATGCTGGGCTCAGTCAGCACCCACACCAGAAGGGAGCATTTGAGCCAGCCCTAGCCAGAGGGGAATCACCCATTCCAGTGGCCAGAACTTGAGTTTCTGGGCAAGCCTCGCCACCACAGGTCAGAGAACTCAGGGATCCTAGGTAAACTTGCAAGACAGTCTAGGACACAAGGACTGTGGTTCCTCAGCAATTCCTAGTGCTGGGCTCGGCTCAGAGCCAGAGGACTGGGGTGGCACATGACCCAGGGAGCCAGGAGCCAGGGTGGCTCAGAGAGTGCTTGCCACCCCTCCCCCAACCCCAGGGTGCAAAGCTGGCAAAACAATTAAAGTAACTCCTTTCTTCTGCTCAAGGAGAGAAGAGTGACGAGTAATGAGGACTTGGTCTTGCATCTTGGATACCAGCTCAGCCACAGTAGGACAGGACGCTGGGTGGAGGAGTGAGGTGCCCAGTCCGGGCCCTAGCTCACCAGCATTCTAGATACACCCTGGGGCAGAAGGAAACCCACTGTCTTGGAGACAAGGACCCAGCCCTGGCAGGATTCATCATCCGTGGGCCCTGAATAACCGGCAGCAATACCCAGGCAGTACACCATGGGCCTTGGGCTCTGAGACATGCTGACTTCAGGTGTGACCTGGCACACTCCCAGCTCTGGTGGCAAAAGTGAAAGAGGGAAGCAGAGGGAAGACTAAAGGGGACTTTGTCTTGCACCCTAGGTACCAGCCTGGCCACAGTGGGGAGAGCACCAAGGAGGCTCTTGGGGTCCCTGAGTCCAGGCCTAGGCTCTTGGACCGCATTTCTGGACCTGCCCTGGGCCAGAGGGAAGGCCATTTCCCTGCAAGGTGAGTCCCAGGCCTGGCAGCATTGACCGCAAGCTGACTGAGGAGCCCTTGGGCTTTAGTGGACATCAGCTATGGTCTGCCAGAACCCCTCACCACGGGCTGGCGGGGGTGGTGGCCACTGGAAGAGAATCCCCGCCTGTGGAAAGTGGAGGGAAGAGCAGGAAGGACTTTGTATTGCAGTTTGGGTGCCAGCTTAGCTGCAATGGAATAGAAGAAGAGGCAAATTGCTAAGGTTTTTGACAACAATCCCTGGCTCCCAGACAACATTTCTGGACCCACCTAGGGACTGGGGGAACTCATCACCCTGAGGGAAGGACACAAACCTGGATGGCCTCACTACCTGCTGGTCGCAGAGCCCTAGGGCTTTGAGTGAACATAGGTGGTAGCCAGGTAGTGGTTTATTAGAGACGGGGTTTCACTGTGTTAGCCAGGATGGTCTCGAACTCCTGACCTCGTGATCCACCCGTCTTGGCCTCCCAAAGTGCTGGGATTACAGGCTTGAGCCACCGCACCCGGGCGAGAGACTCCATTTGTTTGGGAAAAAGTAAAGAAAGAGAACAAGAGTCTCAGCCTGCTAATCCACACAATTCTTCCAGATCTTATCCAAGACCAAGGTGGTACCTCTATGAGGTTTCAAAAACCACAGCGTTGGCCAGGTGGGGTGGCTCACAGATGCAATCCCAGCACTTTGGGAGTCTGAGGCGAGTAGATCACCTGAGGTCAGGAGTTCGAGACCAGCCTGGCCAATATGGTGAAACCCCATCTCTACTAAAAATACAAAAAATTAGCTGGATGTGGTGGTGCATGCCTGTAATCCCAGCTACTTGGGAGGCTGAGGCAG
>NW_012115588.1:895878-925119 GCF_000951035.1 Colobus angolensis palliatus
AAAAACAAAGACAAAAAACAAAAACAAAAAAACAAAAACAAACCCCAAAACCACAGCATTATTGATCGTGGGGCCCAAGTCCCTTCAAATACCTGGAAAGCATCCTCAAGAAGGACAGACACAAACAAGCCCGGACAGCAAGAACTACGATAAATACCTTACTCTTCAATGCCCAGACACCAGCAAACATCCACAAGTCTCGAGATCAGCCAGGAAAACATGATCCCACCAAACAAACTAAGGTGCCAGGGACCAATCCCAGAGAAACAGAGACATGTGACCTTACAAAGAATTCAAAATAGCTGTTTTGAGGGACCTCAAGGAAATTCAAGGTAACACAGAGAAGGAATTCAGAATTCTATCAGATACATTTAACAAAGTAACTGAAATAATTAAAAAGAATCCAGAAGAAATTCTAGAGTTAAAAAATGCAACTGACATACTGAAGAATTCATCAGTTTTAAATCTATGGGCAAATCTATTACTAAATCATAATTAAAGTTATTAAAGCATAGGGCAAATCTACGAGTTATTGGCCTTAAAGAGGAGGTAGAGAAAGACAGAGGGACCCGGGTGCGGTGGCTCACACCTGTAATCCCAGCATGTTGGGAGGCTGAGGTGGGTGGATCACAAGGTCAGGAGATTGAGACCAGCCTGGCCAAGATGGTGAAATCCCACCTCTACCAAAAATATGAAAATTAGCTGGGCGTCATGGCAGGGTCTTGTAATCCCAGCTACTCAGGAGGCTGAGGCAGGGAACTGCTTGAACCCAGGAGGCAGAGGTTGTAGTAAGCCAAGATTACACCACTGTACTCCAACCTGGGTGACAAAGCAAGACTCCACCTAAAAAAAAAAAAAAGAAGGAAAAAAAAATAGAAAGACATAGGGGTAGAAAATTTATTCAAAAGGATAATAACAGAGAACATCCCAAACCTAGAGAAAGATATCAACTTTCAGGTACGAGAAGTTTATAGAACACCAAGCAGATTTAACCCAAAGAAGAAGATGACCTCAAGGCATCTGATAATTAAACTCCCAAAGGTCAAGGATAAAGAAAGGAACCTAAAAGCAGCAGGAGAAAAGAAGCAAATAACATGCAATGGAGCTCCAATACATGACGTGGGGTAGTCACCTTTCCAGTGGAAACCTTACAGGCCAGGGGACAGTAGCATGACATATTTAAAGTGCTGAAGGAAAAAAAACTTTTACCCTAGAAAAGCATATCTGGTAAAAATGTCCTTCCAACAGAAGGAGAAATAAAGACCCTCCTAGACAAACAAAAGCTGCGAGATTTCATCAACACCAGAGCTATCCCACAAGAAATGCTAAAGGGAGTTTTTCAATCTGAAAAAAAAGGATGTTAATGACCAAGAAGAAATCATCTAAAGGTACAAAACTCACTGGTAATAGTAAGCACACGGAAAAACAGTATGATAATACCGTAATTGTGGTGTGTCAACTACTCTTATTTTTATTAGAAAGACTAAATGATGAACCAATCAAAAATAATAAGTACTTTTCAAGACATAAACAGTACAATAAGACATAAAGAGGCCGGACCCAGTGGCTCATGCAGGTAATCCCAGCACTTTGGGAGGCCGAGGTAGGTGGATCACCTGAGGGCAGGAGTTCGAGACAAGCCTGGCCAACATGGTGAAACCCCATCTCTATTAAAAATACAAAAAATTTAGCCGGGCGTGGTGGTGGGCACCTGCTACCCAGGAGGCTGAGGCAGGAGAATCGCTTGAACCTGGGAGGTGGAGGTTACAGTGACCCGAGATTGTGCCACTGCACTCTAGGCTGGGCAACAGAGCAAGACCTTATCTCAAAAACAAAAAAAGACAACAAAAAGTTTAAAAGCGTCGGGATGAAGTTAAAGTGTAGAGTTTTTATTAGTTTTCTTTTTGCTTTATGTTTGTGCAATCTGAGTTAAGTTGTCATCAGTTTAAAATAATGAGTTATAAGATAATATTTGCAAGCCTCATGGCAACCTCAAATCAAAAAGCACACAGTAAGTGAGACTGTGTCTCAAAAAGAAAAAACACACAATGGATACACACACACAAGAAAGCAAGAAATTAAATCATACCACCCGAGAAAATCGCCTTCATTAAAAGACAAGAAGGAAAAAAAAAAAGAAGACCACAAAACAGTGAGAAAACAAATAACAAAACAGCAGGAGTAAGTCCCTGCTTAGCAATAATAACATTGAATGTAAATGGACTAAACTCTCCAATACAAAGACACAGAGTAGCTGAATGGATGAAAAAGCAAAGCCCAGTGCTTTGCTGCCTAGAAGAAACACACTTCACCTATAAAGATACACATAGGCTGGGCACAGTGGCTCACGCCTGTAATCCCAGCACTTTGGGAGGCTGAGGTGGGCGGATCACGAGGTCAGGAGATCGAGACCATCCTGGCTAACATGGTGAAACCCCAGCTCTACCAAAAATACAAAAAATTAGCTGGGCGTGGTGGCGTGTGCCTGTAGTTCCAGCTACTCAGGAGGCTGAGGTGGGAGAATGGCTTGAACCTGGGAGGCGGAGCTTGCAGTGAGCCGAGATTGTGCCACTGCACTCCAGCCTGGGTGACAGAGTGCAACTCCCTCTCACAAACAAAACAAAACAAACAAAAACTGCAAGAGGAGACAAAGAAGGTCATCCAGCAACAGGATATAACAATTGTAAATATATATGCACACAACACTGGAGCACATAAAGCAAATGTTATTAGAGCTAAAGAGACAGACCTTAATGCAATAATAGCTAGGGACTTCAACACCCCATGTTCAGCATTGGCCGGACGTCCCAGATGAAAGCCCAACAAGAAAACATTAGACTTAATCTGCACTACAGAACAAATGGACCTACTAGATATTTACAAAACACTTTGTCCAAAGTCTGCAGAATACCCATTCTTCTCCTCAGCACATGGATCATTCTCAAGAATACACCATATGTTAGGTCACAAAGCAAGTCTTAAAATATGTAAAAAGTTAAAATAATATCAAGCATCTTCTCTCACCACAACAGAATAAAAGTAGAAATCAACAAGAGGAATTCTGGGAACTATACAAACACGTTAAAATTAAACAATATGCTCTGGAATGATCAGTGGTTCAATGAAGAAATTAGGAAGGAAATTTTGCTGGGCACAGTAGCTCACACCTGTAATCCCAGCACTGTGGGAGGCTGAGGCAGCCAGATGACCTGAGATCAGGAGTTTGAGACCAGTCTGGCCAACATGGTGAAAACCCCGTCTCTACAAAAAATACAAAAATTAGCAGAGCATGGTGGCATGTGCCTGCAGTCCCAGCTACTAGGGAGGCTGAGACGGGAGGATTGCTTGAACCCAGGAAGTCAAGGCTGCAGTGAGCCCTGATGGCATCACTGCACTCCAGCCTCGGTGACAGAGCAAGACCCTGTCTCAAGAAAACAAAAAAAAAAAACAAAACACACACACACACACACACACAGATGCTCAAACTAGTATCATTTTGCTGTTAGAGCCAAGAGGGGTGGCCTGTGTAGTAAAAACGGGGGAAGTCATTCCTTGCACAATGCAAACCATTGGACCAAGAGTCCCAACTGACTCTTGATAGGCTGTTGGGAGATATCTGCTAAGGCCTTGGAATGTCCTGCCTGAAATAGTGCCTTTGTACATAGCTGGGGCCTTGGATCATACAACACAGTTTATGCCAACAATGTGACCGGGGGTGGGGCCCTTGGCCTGTATCCATCTGACTTCAGGAGGGGCTAGAGACTGAGTAACTGAGGTCAGCCATGTTGGGGTGCTCAAGCCTAGGATGACCAACTCCCAACAAAAACCCTGGACACCAAGGCTCAGGTGAGCTTCCATGGCTGGCAGTGCTCTCTACGTCACTTGCTGTTGGGGGAGAATTAAGCACTGCCTGTAAGAGTCCACCAGGAAAGAGAGCTGCAGCCTCAGCCTGGTTATTCTGGACTGTAGGCCCTGTGCCTTTCATCTTTGCTGATTTTAATCTGTACCCTTCTCTGTAATAAACTGTAACAGGGAGGATAACAGCTTTTCTAGGTCTGTGAGACCTTCTAGCAAATCACTGAACCTGAGGGTGGTCTGGGGGACCACAACACAGTCTCCCACCCTAGCCAGGGAATGGGCTGATTCCTGGCATATGCCTATTCATATCCACCCAGCCAAGACATATGCATGGACTTTGTCGCCAAGCCAGGCAGCCAGTGATGGGTCTCTGGGCGTGATGTGGGGGTAGGCTGTCACCTGCTGAGAATCACTATGCCTGTATCTCAAGTAAAGTGGTGTCCAGGTAAGAATGAATGAGGTGAGGCTGGTCTCGGTGGCTCACACCTGTAATCCCAGCACTTTGGGAGGCTGAGGATGGTGGGTCACCTGAAGTCAGAAGTTTGAAACCAGACTGGCCAACATGGCGAAACCAATCACTACTAAAAAGACAAAAATTAGCCAGGGGTGGTACTGGGTGCCTGTAATCCCAGCTACTCAGGAAGCTGATGCACGAGAATTGCTTGAACTCGGGAGGTGGAGGTTGCAATGAGCTGAGATTGCACTACTGCACTCCAGCCTGGGTGACAGAGTAGACTCCATCTCAAAAAAAAAAAAAAAAAAAAAAAAAGAATGAGGTGACGAGTGAGGGGTAAGCGCTGATATCAGGCAGGTGACTCAACACAACCAGGACCTTGGCAGGGGCCCAGACTGGATTCAGAAACCAGTGGGAGCCACTAGATTCATTTTTGGTACAACATTTTCGGTACAACTGAGGAGCAAGTTGGGGGTTTGATGCCCAACTCTAGCGGGGCACAGCACAAAGCTTGTAGGGGGATGGGGTCACCAGAAAGCCAACATGAGAGTGGCTGGGCCTGGGCTGTCCGGCGGGCACCGAGAAGCTGAAGCGCTGCAGCAGGCAGGTGAAGAAGAGGAAGAGCTCCATATGGGCCAGGGGCTCCCCGAGGCATGCGCGGCGGCCTGTGGGGAGGGGAGGGGAGGGGTGTCAGTGAGCCTGGCTCCCAGGCAATACCCCTGCAAGAATCTATGGAAGCAGGCAGGGAGCCGGGCTCCCCACAGACACCTGCTGAGAAAGGCAGGAAGGCCTCTGGCTTCACAAAGTGGCCCTGGGCATCCAGGAAGTGTTCGGGGTGGAAGCAGAAGGGCTTCTCCCAGACGGCCTCATCCTTCAGCACCGATGACAGGTTGGTGAAGAGCGTCGTCCCCTGGGCAGGAGGGGCAGGGTGAGAGTGGGGACTGGGTTCTAGGATGCTGGGACCCCTGCCACCAAACACACGGGGGACACACACTGCCTGGCACACAGCTGGACTCTGTCAATTAGTCTGGCACCCGAGAAGCTCCTGAGCACCCTCTCTGACCCCATGGCAGGGCGCAGTCACACCTCTCAGGGGTGCCCACGCTGCCCCCTCACCCTACAGGCACTGGGGTCCTCCAATATTCTGGCAGGTCCTGGTCTGTCTTCCCTACTAGACTGGGGCTCTAGATGGACAGGCCAGCCCTGCCTCTACTCTGCACCCCACACCCAGGCTGGGACAGTTGATGTGATGGCACTGAGGGACTGGGTGGCCAGGGTTCCCAGAGTGGGCCCACCTGGTAGTGGCCATGCTGGGGCTACCACCAGGGGCTGGTGTTGAGCTGGGGTGAGGAGGGCTCCAGGCCTACCTTAGGGATGAGGAAGCCCTGTACTTCGATGTCACGGGATGTCATGTGGGGCATATTCAGGGGAACAATGTCCCCAAAGCGCTGCACCTCGTGAATCACGGCAGTGGTGTAGGGCATGCGAGCCTGGTCACCCATCTCTGGTCGCCGCACCTGCCCTATCACGTCGTCGATCTCCTGTTGGACACGGCCTGGACAGACATGCATCCCCACAATGGGTCAGCACCTAGGGGGTGGCCCTGACACTCTGCCTCCTGTGTTGGAGGAGGTCTGGCTTACAGGAGCCTGGTCAACACTGTGCTGGGAGCCCCGGGTGTCCCAGCTAAGTTCACGGGCCACCACCTGTACCCTTCCCTCGCCCCCGGCACTGGGTCCCAGCTGGGCTCACGCTGCACATCCGGGTGCAGGATCATGAGTAGGAGGCCCCAGGCCAGCGTGGTCGAGGTGGTCACCATCCCAGCAGAGAACAGGTCAGCCACCACCATGCGCAGGTTCTCTTCATTGAAGCTGCTCTCGGGGTTCTTCTTGGCCTGAGCAGGGCCGAGAGGGTGCTCGGGGACAGAGCGGGAAAGCCCCCAAATGTCCTCCCATTCTGCACCTGTCAGCCCAGGTGCCACTCACCAGGTAATCCAGCAGCCCCACCTTTTGCCTGGCCACTCCTCATTTCTCCCAGGAGCTCAACCCACCACCCTTGGTCCCCACCATGGCAGCCGCTCTCACCTTCTCCATTTCTGCCAGGAAGGCATCAGTCAGGTCTCGGGGTGGCTGGGCTGGGTCCCAGGTCATCCTGTGCTCAGTCAGCAGCTCATCTAGCTGGGTCAGGAAAGCCTTTTGGGAGGGTAGGACCTTGCCAGCCAGCGCTGGGATGCGCAGGAGGAGGGGGATGGCATTCAGCACCTACACCAGACACAGAACGGGGTCTCAATCTCTCCTGTGCTCTGCGTTCACCTGGACCAGCCTCAGGCCCCAGCTGTCTCCAGGGAAGACCCAGGGCCGGCCTGTCTCCACCACTGACCTCCCCAAGTTCCTCCTCAAGTACCAGCCTCCACCCTCTCTCCTTGCCTTGGGCTGCCAGAGGAGAAATCTAAAATAAAAATCTCTAATGTGGACAGGAGGCACAGGGTCCTTGGCCTTTCTTGGTGCCCCGTGACCCGGGCATACCTCTCCCCTGACCGTGTCTGAGATTTCCCCTCCTCCTCCAGGCCCTTCCTCTAGCAGTGAACTCTCCTGGAATGTCCTTTCCCAAACCCTTCTATGCAAACCCACTCCTCTGAGGCCCCGCTGCAGTCCGGGCACCTCTCAGGAGCTCGCCCTGCAGAGACCCTGCGGTCCCTCGCTCCGCACCTGGTGCAGGAAGCTCGACTCCTCCTTCAATCCCTCCTGCGCTAGGTCCAGCAGCCTGAGAAAGCGAGGGTCGTCGTACTCAAAGCGGCACCCGCAGGTGAGGGAGGCAATTACGTTGCTCGCGGCTTTGTCCAGGAGGCCATTGGGGCGAAAGGGGCATCCTGGGGGCGGGAGATGCGGGTCAGGGGTCGCTTTCCCCGTCCCCCACCTTCCCAGTTCCCGCCTTGTACCCCTCTGCCCATCACCCACCGGCTTGGTCGGCGAAGGCGGCACAGAGGCAGGCGGCCTCCTCGGTCACCCACTGCTCCAGCGACTTCTTGCCCAGGCCCAAGTTGCGCAAGGTAGACACGGAGAAGCGCCTCTGCTCGCGCCACGCAGGCCCGTAGCGCGCCAGGAACACCCCTGGGGGCGGGATGCACACGTGGGCGTGGCCATGAAGGCCTTGGCCCCGCCCTCCACCGCCCACTACAACCCTGTGGTTTTCCTGGTCTTCCGCGGTCCCTTAATGCATCCAGCAGAGCACCGGCCCTGCTCTTTGCTCACCTACCTTGCTTGGGTCTTGGCCCCACCTTGGCTCTTCCGACCCTGACTGCCTTTCCACTCAGGGAAGATCCCGCCCGCCCCGCCCATATTGAGCCCGCAGCACAGCTGGGACACCCGCTTCCAGTTGGGAAAGGCGCCAGCTGCTCTTACCAGGATCCTGGCAGGTCTGTGCAGTTGCTCCACCCACTCACAAGCCCCGCCTCCTCCCACCCACACACTCGCACCTCCCCAGTGGAAGCGGTTTCCTGGTCTGCTGTCCCCAACCCACTCTCTGGCCTTTCTGTGTCCCAACTCCACGACCTCGCGCCCTCTCGGCCCAGCTTGGGCTACGGTCACCGCCCACTCAGGGCCCACGGAAACGAGGTGTCTGTCCCCCACCGCCGCTTGCCTTGGGAGCGCGGCCCGATGCCCAGGACCTGGTAGATGGGCACAGGCGGGCGGTCGGCTGTGTCCTCGCCGTAGGTCACCAGTGCCTCGCGCACGGCCGCCAGCCCATTGAGCACGACCACCGGCGTCCAGGCCAGCTGCAGGCTGAACACGTCCCCGAAGCGGCGCCGCAGCTGTAGAGGGTGGGTCAGGGCCTCCGTCAAGCCAGGGTCCCCCTAGACTGCAGGTCCTAGTCCCAAGTGAGCCTTGGGCGACCCCCGGGGCTACCAGGAGTGAGCAGGTGCAAGGAGGAGACCCAGCCTCCTGATCCTGGGGCGTGGGGGTCACACATTCTACGACGGAGGAACTCAGTTTGAATGCGTCACCCAGCTATGACCTTGCAAGAGTCACCGAAATTGCCAATAAGGCCCAGTTAGCATCCCATTTTACAGCTGATGGTCCATGCAGGTGAGCAGTGAGGCCTGAGGACCCACAGTGCAAAAGGTTTGAACCGGGTCACTATATCCCTTCATCCTCGATTTCTAACTTATTCATTTCTTTAGACCATGTCTGGCTCTGTCACCCAGGTTGGAGTGCAATGGTGCGATCTTGGCTTACTGCAACCTCCACCTCCCGGGTTCAAGCAATTCTCCTGCCTCAGTCTCCCGAGTAGCTGGGATTACAGGTGCCTGCCACTGCACCCGGCTAATTTTTGTATTTTTAGTAGAGATGGGTTTCACCGTGTTGGCCAGGCTGGTCTCGAACTCCTGACCTTGTGATTCCCCCACCTCAGTCTCCCAAGATGCTGGGATTATAGGTGTGAGCCACCATGCCCAGCTGTTGATTTCTTCCTTATTCATTTATTTAGACATTGTCTGGTTCTGTCACCCAGGTTGCAGTGCAATGGCACAATCTCTGCTCACTACAACCTCTGCCTCCTAGGTTCAAGCAATTTTGCCTTAGCCTCCCGAGTAGCTGGGATTAAAGGCATGTACCACTGTGCCCAGCTAATTTTTTGTATGGTTAGTAGAGAAGGGGTTTCGCCATGTTGGCCAGACTTGTCTGGAACTCCTGACCTCAAGTGATCTGTCCATCTTGGCTTCCCTAAGTGCTGGGATTACAGGCGTGAGCCACCGTGCACAGCCTGATTTCCTGATTTAAACGGCACATAGGACCCTGACTTTTCTTCCATTCCCAGGGCTTTTCCTTCTCGTGTCAGCAGAAGGGACTTTGTACTCCATAACATATGCTGCCCAATGGGATTGCACGCCCATTGCCAAGTCCAGCCCCACCTCCAGGCCCTTGCCCCACTTTTTCTTGGCCTTTGGAAAATCTCATCTTTCATGTCATGCATAAATGTCCTCCCCCAGGAAGTCCCTCAAATCTGCTTCCCCTTCTCAGCCTGGCTTCTGGTCCAGACTGGCTCTACCCACCACGTTTGCCGGTGATGGGTGATCCTTCGGATGTCTGCCACCCTCCAGGACCTCCTCCCTCACCTGGTCGAAGCAGTATGGTGTGTTCTTGAGGTCCACATGCAGCAGGTTGCCCAGCCCAGGGAGTGGCAGGGGACCTGGTGGGTAGCGTGCAGCCCAGCGTTGGCGCCGGTGCATCAGGTCCACCAGGAGCAGGAAGATGGCTACTGTCATGGCCAGGGGCACCAGTGCATCCAGCCCCATGACTGCCTTGCTGCCCACTGGGCTCCTCTAGACACACCTGGCACCCCCACCCCACCAGCCACAGAGGACGAGGCAGGACACTCTCAGCACATGAAGTGCATGATCATTCCCTTATAAAGGAAGCTGATCATGGCCTTTGCCCTCCGCTGTGAGCCAACCTGCTGTGTTGACTGTGCTGCCAGTGGGTGCAGAGTCAGGCCAGGGTGGGTAGTGGCTGCTCCAGAGGTCCTTGGCCCTGCTGCTCACTCTTGGTGCCTACCCAGGTTAGGGTGATGGGTGAGAAGTGGCCTGGCATGAGAGCTCCACCCAAGCTGGAGACATGGGTTGTACCGGGTGCTGAGCTGTGTATTGGGAGCATGGCGGGAAGGCTGTGAGTGGACCAATGCCCCACCGTAATCATGACCTTGAGGAGCAGGAAGGTAACATAGCTGACATGAGAAGCCAGTGGTGCCATGAGGGTCATGGGGACTCCGCCTCAGGCTGGAACAGGACTTTCTGGGAAGGATTCATGGAGAACTTTGTCTAGCTGACTGAGGGGCTGCCTAGCACTGTACACCACAGCACTGGCAGTGGGAAAAAGCCACCCCTGGAATTTCCTGTGCAGGTGGCCTGAGGGGCAGCAGGAGGCCAGCAGCTGGAGCCTAGGTCTTTTCAGGTCTGGATGAAGACTGGATCTGGGGAACAAAAGGCAGGGAGAAGAGTTTATTTAAAATATAAAAAAAAAAAATTAAAAAGTTTTTTTGAGAGACAGGGGCTTGCTCTGTTGCCCACGCTGGCATGCAGAGGTGTGATCAGAGCTCACTGCAGCCTCAAACTCCTGTGTTCAGTCAAGAGATCCTCCTATTTTCGCCTCCCGAGTAGCTGGAACTACAGGTGCACACCATTATGCTTGGCTAATTTTTTTTGTTGAGATGGGTTCTCACTATGTTGCCCACTCTGGTCTTGAACTCCTGGCTTCAAGTGATCCTCCTGTGTTGGTCTCCCAAAGTGTTGGGATTAGAGGCGTGAGCCACCTGGCACAACAGAAGTTTTGAGGCCACTCAATTGACAAAGAGAGCAAGACCCATGTCCATCTGGGGACTTCTCAGATCTGGCTTGTGGCCTCCCAAACTGGCCTCAACTGAATGAATGTTCCTGTCCTATGTGGCAGCACCCTTCTACCACGGTGAGAGAATCAAGGTGCAGGGACTGGTGGCCCTTTATACATTACCTGTATGCACTCTTGGCCTTTTGAGGTGTCAGACTCCCCGCTCAAGCAGTCATCATGATGGGGGTATGAATGGCAGGGACAGGCATGCCTGCAACATAGGCAGTGTCCTCCCGAGTGCCCTCTTTACCAGCCAGAGGCCTGTAATTCAAGATACAGGCAGCATGAGGAAAACCTTCAATAATGATGCCTATGGCCTTTTCCAATCATTGTGCACCTGTGGCTTCCACTGATAGGGCACTTATGTGCCAGAAACTGCTGGTCACACTGTGTGTGCTCCAGCTTATTAATCCTCCCACAGTCCCCTAAGGAGGTGGTTTTATGGTCCCCAAGGCATAGAGACCAAGGTTCAGAGATCACATAACAAGGTTCAAGTCACAGAGTGGTGTTAGAGTACACGTCCAAAGTGTATGCTGAGCTACTACTCTATACTGCTTAGACATTACATTCTATTAATGGTCAGTATAGAAGTTTCTGGGATTTATTATTTTTAGGGAACAGATCCAACCTGCCTTCCCTGAACACTGGAACTGCTTGTGTCACAGTAAAAAGTGCACTGTGCCCTGGCAGGCCCTCTGGACATTGCCAAGTGAGACGGTGTGAAAATACATCAGCAAGTGGTAGACTAGGAAACTCCGGGCTCATTCTCCTAGACAGCTCAGGGTTAACAAAGCTATAGGAACCAAAACATCATTGTGAGAATTCTAGAGACTAGTTAGGATGCTGCAATGCCAGCTGGTGCAGAGCCAGGAAGGGACTGCACTGGAAGGGTAGTAAAGTTGAACATTTTGCTTGTTCTTGCCCTTCCCCCTGCCAGGCACAGCAATGCCACTGGGAGGGACCCTCCAATTCCCAGCTCCTCCCATGGGACAGGTTTCTGTTGGGTCTGACTCATCCCCGAGTGCTGAGTGGCAGGGTCTGCCCTCAGAGGAGCACCTCTTGAGTTTCCACAGCTGCAAGGGGGTGGGATTATGGGCAGTGGAATAGTTGTCTCTGGGTATCCTGGAGGGGACTGGTGCCAGGATCCCCGGTAAATACCGAAATCCAAGGATGCTCAGGTTCCTTATGTAAAATTGCATAGTATACCTATGCATATGCTCCTGTATACTTTAAATCATCTCTAGATTATTTATAATACCTAATACAGTGTAAATACTATGTAAGTAGCTGCTATACTGTACTGCTCTAATTTGTATTTTTAGTTGTTATACTTTTTTTTCCAAGTATCTTCGATGTGTGGCTGTTTGTGGATGTGAAGCCTGTGGGTACTGAGGGCTGCCTGTACCCTAGAAACAGAGATGGAAAGCTCCAGGGGCAGGATGGGCCTGCAGGGAGGCAGTTCTGAAGATTGGTTGCACAACAATGTGAACACACTTAACACCACTAAACTGTACCGTAACTGTTATGATGGTAAATTTTTTTAGCCACAATTTAAAAACTTTTAAAGTTATTCAAAAAATAAATGGCCACGTACACACCTGTTAGAATGGCTTAAATCCAGAACACTGACACCACCAAATGCTGGCAAGGATATGGACCATCAGGAACTCTCATTCATTGCTGGTGGGAGTACAAAATGGTACAGACACTTTGGAAGACAGTTGGGCAATTTCTTTTCCATTCTTCTATTTTTTTTTTTTTTTGAGTCGGAGTCTCAGTCACTCTGTTACCCAGGCTAGGAGTGCAGTGGCGTGATCTCAGCTCACTGGAACCTCTGCCTCCTAGGTTCAAGCAATCCTCCCACCTCAGCCTCCTGAGTAGCTGGGACTGCAGGCATGAACCACCATGTCCGGCTGATTTTTTTTAGTAGAGACAGGGTTTCACCATGTTGGCCAGGCTGGTCTCAAACTCCTGACCTCAGGTGATCCAGACAGTTTGGCAATTTCTTACAAAACTAGACATACTCTTACCATACAATCCACCAATTGTGCTTCCTGTACTTACCCAAAGGAGTTGAGACCTTATGCCCACACAAAAACCTGCAAAGGGATGTTTACAGCAGCTTCATCTTTAATTGTCAGAACTTGAAAGCCACCAAGATGTTCTTCAGCAGGTGAATGGATAAACTGTGGTACAGCCAATGGAATTATTTATCCACTAAAAAGAAACAAGCTATCAAGTCATGAAAAGACGTGGTTGAACCTTAAATGCACATTACTAAGTGGATGAAGCCAATCTAAAAAGGCTACCTACTATATAATCTCAACTCTATGACACTTTGGAAAAAGGCTCAGTGGTGAGGGACTGGGGGGAAGGAGGAATGAACAGTGGGACAGAGGATCCCTGGGGCAGTGAAACTACTCTGGAAAATGGTGGGCCCACGTCTTTTTTTTTTGAGACAGGATTTTGCTGTCGCCCAGGCTGGAGTGTGGTGGCGCAATCACGGCTTACTGTAGCCTTGACCTCCTGGGCTCAAGCGATTCTCCCATCTCAGCCTTCCAAAGAGCTGAGACTACAGGTGTGCACCATCACGCCTTGCTAATTTTTGTTATTTTTATGTAGAGATGGGGTTTCGCCGGGAGGCGGAGCTTGCAGTAAGCTGAGATCCGGTCACTGCACTCCAGCCCGGGCGACAGAGCGAGACTCCGTCTCAAAAAAAAAAAAAAAAAAAAGAGATGGGGTTTCGCCATGTTGCCCAGGCTGTTCTCGAACTCAAGCCTTGATCTGCCCACCTGAGCCTCCCAAAATGCTGGGATTATAGGCATGAGCCACCACGCCCTGCCAGATCCAGGTCTTCATACATTTGTCAAAAGCCATAAAATGTACACCACCAGGAGTGGCCCCTAGTATAAACTATGGACTTTGGGTGGTAACAATGTATCCATCAGTTTTAACAAACGTGCCACTCTGGATGGGATGTTGATAGAGGGGAAGGTATGCATATGGGGGGTAAGGGGTTATATGGGAACTCTACCTTCAGCTTAATCCTGCTGTGAACATAAAACTGCTTTAACAAAATCAATTAAGACAAACACTGAAGGAACTAAAAGGCACTTGAGCAGTTGAGGCGAACTGCAGAAGGCAGAAACGAGTCAGGAGGCATGCGCGTATCACTGCCACTCCCCAGTGAAGGTCATTTCTGAAGTCAATTTAAGGAAAGACCTAGAACAATCGCAAGTACTCCACTCAAGCCAGTCAAAAGGGGACAAAAGAATAAAAGGCAAAATGACAAACGTTTGCTGTCAGGAAAATATTTTCCTCAAGATACATATTTTTCAAGTTTTGTGGTTTAGCCCTTGACACCTGAAATCTATCCATTTCATTTCAACTGTATTAACGCCAAGACCAGAATGCAACTAGCTCAAAAAAGCCATCATTTCTATGCAGGTCCTGTTCAGCTGCCCAAGCTTGGTCCTATGGCCGACACAATGCACCCACCCACACCTCCATCCTGGCGGAGTGAAATGAGAAATGGACTGCTTCATGTAGCCATTAAAACACAATTAATCTGCCATTTCTGCTGCCCTAAATTGATGAACACAGAACTCATGTATAATTGCTTATTTCTACTTCACAACATTCCTTCCAGTATTTCTACTCTCTAAAAAAGTCCATTAACATTCCATTATTTTTTTATAACTCTTAATGTTGATTGGTAATATGTCCTCATATCAACCTGAATAAATCTGACTGTCCCCATACACTGGCCACACTCTACCTGCCCAGAGGAGTGGCAGAAGAACCCTGAATTTTGTTTGCTTCCCAATTGCGTGGCCATTGACAGGCTAGGAATGGGACAGACCGGATCTGATCATGGCCTCCTCTGGAGAACCAGAGCTACCCTTTGGGAGTTAGAATGGGAGAAGGAAGAGACGCATTCACTTTAAATTAAACAAAAGAAGGAAACAAGGTTAAAATGAAGTTTATTATTTTTTTGATTTTTTGATTTTTTTTGTTTTTTGTTTTTTTAAATAAAACTGTTTGTGAAACAGCTATTTTATCCCCATGGCAGAGTGACCCCTGAAAGATGCACTAACCCCTTCTTAAGGCCATAACAAGATTTTTTTGTACTTTTTTCTTTTTTTAAAACTCAGATATTTAAAAATTATACAATTTACAAAACAAAACAAAACAACACAACATAAAGAATCACGTAGCATGGGGCTGCCTATCTGACAGGTCCTCTTTTCCTTTATAAAAATGAAAGCAAAAAGAAAAAGGGGCTGAATGGGTGTTCCTGGTCAGCTTAACCCACTCTGATCACAGCGACAGTCCCTCCCCGTCCCTGCCTACAGCTCACACTGCCGGCTCTGGCAGCACAGGCCTGGGCCTCCTCTCATCCCCACGGGTACCTGTGGGTCAGGGCACAGCTGCCTGGAATGTGCTGAGGACAGGGAGCCCCAGAGGAGGGTCATCCCTCGATTTTGCTGCTGCTGTGTACACTTAGGGTCCTCACCAGCCACAGTGACCCAGGACACAGCAATGACCTCAGACATCTGCCAATTTCACCCCCAAAAAGAAAAAGTTAAAAAAAAAATAAATAAATAGTGTTTCTGGAAATGAAAACAAATTATTTTTGTGTTTAAACATCATTCCCCTGCTCTTGAAAACATGGACCGTCCCTATATTTCCCCCTCCCTCTAAAACCTTCCCACTTGGAGACAAATTAATGACAAAAGGATGGTTCTGGTGTGGTTTGTCTGCTTTTTCAATCCTGGGTCTAGTGTTTTCTGAACTGGTGTGAGACAGGCTCAAGATCAAAGCCACACACACCCCGTTCTTTATGAGATGAGGGTTTGTTCAGTTCAATTTCACATTTAAATTTCACTTGTCATCAGAACAAATTTGGAGATCTTTAACTAGATAATTTTAAAATAGAATCAAAAGGGATAGCGCACCTTTCATTTAAACAAAGTCTTTCCAGACTAAAAATAGATTTATATATATATATTTTTTATCCCTCCCTTTTAATTCCCCCCACCCTTTCCCCATCATCCCACCCCTCCCCCCTCCCCCCACATTGTCACTATGGAGATTGTGTCCATGGAAACAGCCATTCCAACGTCTTGGGTCTTTCTTTCCTGTGGTGTCACCGGTTTGAGTGTGATGTGAGAACTTAGGAAGGAAGTGCTGGCATGGGCAGGCACGCGGGGCGGGGCGGGGCAGGGTGTGGCTGCACGGTAGGACGATTTCCATTCCATCACGAGTGTCCACCACCTTCTCATCTCCACAGTCTCACCTGGAAGACAAGGGACAGACACTGAAGGCCAGGAACCTCCACAGGGTCCACCACCAACAGCCGCTGTTCCATGGTACCCCTGGGAGCTTTCAGTAGGGAGCCTACACTCAGACCCCTCTGTAGATGTGCTGCTGGTGTGGGACACACCCGAGACCCAATGCCGGGGCCACTGTGTGGCTTTGGATCTGGAATGTGATTAAAGGCAGCAATGACCTAGTGGGGGTGCTGGGGCCGGACTTTGAGGGCTCCTCAGGGTATGTCTGCCTTCCTAGTGCATAAAGGAACCAGGACAGCAGAGAACTCCCTGACCTCAGGGCAAGCCCCGAATTGTGGGGCAGCTGGTGGGGTTTTGCCAGTGTCGGACCCCAGCTGTGACTGAAACCTACAGTACCTGGTCAATCTGTGGAAGAACCTTCTCGAAGTCCAGCCTCTTAGGAGAGTTGCACAGTTGCCTCTAGTCGATACAGCTAGTTGTTTTTGAGACAAAATCTCACTCTGTTGCCCCGGCTCCCTGCAGCCTTGACCTGGGCTCAAGCAATCCTCCCACCTCAGCCTTCCAAGTAGCTGGTACTACCAGGTACACGCCACCGTCCTCAGCTAATGACAAAGTTTTTTGTTTTTTGAGACAGAATCTTGCTCTGTTGCCCAGACTGGAGTGCAGTGGTACAATCTTGGCTCACTGCAGCCTCCGCCTCCTGGGTTCAAGTGATTCTTGTGCCTCAGTCTCCCGAATAGCTGGGATCACAGGTGCACGCCACCACACCTGGCTAATTTTTGTATTTTTAGGAGAGATGTGGTTTCACCATGTTGTTCAGGGTGGTGATCTGCCCACCTCGGCCTCCTAAAGTGCTGGGATTACAGGCGTGAGCCACTAGGCCTGGCCCACAGTCAGTTCTTCATGCTTAAAAAGAATGCTCTTCCCATGGCCTCTAACAGGGAGGGCAGAATTTCTGAGGCTCAGACAGAGCTGGACTATGTTAATTCTCTCGACCTCTCAGGAGCCTGAGAACCCTAGGTCTCCCATCCCCAGGCTAGGGGGCTTCTCTCCTCTTCCAGCCCAGGTGCAGAAGGGGATTCTGATGGCCTACATAGGACAGATGGATTATACCAAAGGTCCCTGTGGAATGCTTCATGGGCCATCCTATATGGAAAAGTCTCAAAGAGAAACAGCAGTTTCCAAGGAAATCAGTCCAGTAAAATTTCACCAGAAGCCAGAAGTGATGGCAGCCTCGCCCCTCCTTCACTTGCTATCTGCCGATCACTGTGCTTTAGACTGTCACTGGGGCTCAACTAACTGCTTCCTCAAGCCCAATTTGGTGCCCTCCCCTTACAAATAAACCCCAGGAACCCAGGTGTCACCAGCCCTTTCTGCTTCCATAAAGTTTACACACACAGAACTGCTAAGAAGGCTGGGGCCTGCAGGAGCTAAGATTGAGCTGTTCCCAAGCACGTACATGCACATGCTCTTGCCCAAGGAAGTTCCTGACCACTTGGCAGGTAACAACAATGAGGAGGAACACACTCCACAGAGGCCACGGCACAACATCACCACACACAAGTAAAGGCAAGCCTTGGGAATGCAGGCCAGCAGCTGAGCTAATGGGCACCTACCTCCAGGAACACAGAAGGGTGTCATCTTGTTGGGGTTGCGGGATGCCCGTGGGAATCAAGTTCAATGCCCACACGTACCCTGTCAGGCTCTGCTCATGGAGGGGACAGGGCAGGGTTTGCCCTCTTTACGAGTACACAGCAGTCTTGGGCCTGCACCCCAATCTTGCTCATTACTCAGAAGAACAGGACCCCACACCAGCTCCCCACTGAAGAATGAAGCGCACGTCAGCAGCCAGGGTCTGCCTGGCCAGTCGACTCTGTGAGCTGCTACCTGTGGGCCCCTCCCAGGGGTGCATGGTGGCCCAGGCAGCAGCAGTTTTTCAGCACCTGCAGCCTGGGGCTCTGCCCTTCACAGCCTTCCCAACAGGGAGTGTTCCCTAGGTCTGACAACTAGACCAGCCCAAACACATGATATCCTGAATGTAATGGGACCCTAACTTTTCAAGAGCTACTTCAAAAAAAATTGTTCCTTCAGTAGGGAAATTAGGAAGGAAAATTCTCTAAGCACTAGAGAATTTTCTAGAAAATTCTAGAAAGGCCCTGGGCTAGAAGCTTTACAGATATTAGTTCACAGTGACGTGGACCTGCCTGACCCCCATCTTCAAGAGAGCTGAAGCTCAGTAAGGCGACAGGTGTAGCCCAAAGCGACATGGCCAGAGGTGGGACTGGGGCTTTTCTGACTGGGTCCTAGAAGCTGGATGTCCTAGGGCATGGGGTATGGCTGAGAGATGGCTGGAGCCCAGACAGTGAGCCTGGGAGCAGCCGTGGTGCCAGCTGGCCTGAGCAGCAGGAGTGACCTGCCGCCCCTATGCTGAAGACTGTCAATTCTCTTTTAAAGAACGTCATCTTGCTGCTCAGCTGCCAGCATCCAGGATTTCGTCTTGGACCAACACCTTCCCAGGCTCTCTCACTTGTTCTCTCCCTCATTCTCTTCTCGCTCACACTGTCCTTTCTGCTCCCCTTTGGCCTCATCTGTGGCCTGAACCTGGGCCGCCGTCCTCATGTCCTTCCATATCAGACTCCAAGCCTGCCTTTCCCAATTGCAGCAAAAACTCATCATCTCAACACCACTCACTCTGGCCAGGATTCACCCAGAGCCCATTTCCTCATTTCTAAAATAGACATTAATTCTGACTAGAGAGGAAGGATGTGAAGAGAAACCTAATTCTGCATCTATACTGATTTAGGGCACTGATGGTCAGGGTCCAAGAGCCCTTTCTTCTCTAGGATGGCACTAATTTCTTTTTTATTTTTTTCTTTTTTTGAGATGGAGTCTTGCTCTGCCACACAGGCTGGAGTGCAGTGGTGCGATCTAGGCTCACTGCAAGCTCCACCTCCCAGGTTCATGCCATTCTCCTGCCTCAGCCTCCCGAGTAGCTGGGACTACAGGTGCCTGCTACCACGACCGGCTTTTAGTATTTTTAGTATTTTTGTATTTTAATTTTTTGTGTTTTTGTATTGTTAGCCAGGATGGTCTCCGTCCCCTGACCTCGTGATCTGCCCGCCTCGGCCTCCCAAAGTGCTGGGATTACAGGCGTGAGCCACCGCGCCCAGCCTGGGATGCACTCATTTCTTTAACACAGACTCATCTGGCACTAGCATAGTTACATGCCCCGCTCTGGGCTAGGCTTTGACAGATGTGGTCCCTGCCCACGTGGAGCTTACATTCTAGTGGAGAGACAGGTAGTAAACAAGAAAACGATCTGAAATTGTGGTGATGCTAGAACAGCTGAAAGTGAGGAGAGGGGCAATGGAGACAAGGATTTAGAAAGGGAAAGGCTTCTCTGAGGAAGCGGCATTTAAGCTGGGACTCAGGAGATGGAGCCTGTTTTCAACATGAAGAAGGGGAGCTAAAGTGTTTCCAGCACAAGGAACTGTGTGTGCAGAAGCCCAGAGGGAGGCAGCCTGCCCCTTGAAGAGGTAGAGGAGGCCAGGGGCCTGGAGAGTCACCTGAGACTTCCACAGGGCTCTGGAGGCAAGGTGAGACGTTTGGACTTTATTTGGAAGACAACAAGAATCTCTGACGTAGAGAAGAGACAGGACTGGAGGGAGGCCTAATGAAGACTGCACTTGGCTACTGAGCAGTGGCAGGGAGGCGGGCACTATAGGAGCCGCAATGCCTGGGCTGGTGCTGGTGGGGAAAGAAAGTGGACAGACTCGGGCTCTCCTCTGGAGGTGTAATCCCGGACCATCTCTGGACCAGTCTGGGAAAAACGGAATCTACAATGTGACATTCATTCATACACAAATGGGCTGTGTGACACCCAGTTCCAGGGGCAGGGGCGCCACTCCCCATGCCCCGCCTTGCTCAGCTTCCATCCATGGCTGTTCTTTGCAGGGTACGTAGCACCCAGGATGCAGCATTAGCCCTGATCAAGGTTATAGGTTCCCATGTGCTGGACCACACGGCCTGTTAGGGGAAGCTGGGGCCTCCTTGTTTAATTCACGACAGGAGGAAGAGCTGGGCCTTCCAATGTCAAAAGCTCTGTCAACCAATGACACAAGCCAGCAAGACAGTCCACCTTGGCACAAGGAGACAGTGGGCAACCACAGGCCTGTGGAAGGACTTTTCCCCTCTGCACTCCTGGCGAGGGTCAGGTACAAGGTACGTCACATGCTGGGAGGCAGGGGCAGCATCTTTTAACCCCAAGTCTTGGGTATATTTGCTATAAGAGACAGCTACAGGGTTCAATCTGCTGCCTTGACCTCTCCAACTCCCATGAGAAACCCACAGCTAGGCATGGCAGACCAACAGGCTGAGAGCCAGGGTGCTGTGCTGGCACTTAAAGACATTTCCCAAGGGAATCTCACAAGGTTGGCACTGCTATTCCTATTTTTACAGAAGAAACTGAAGCACAGAGACATGGAGTGGTCTGACTTTAGTCACACAGTACCTATCAAACCACTTTCTCAGAACATGGCACACCAGGAGGCAGACACACATGCACATCCACTGTCGGTTCCCTGCCTTGTCAGGGCACCCAATAATGGCAGCTCTCTGTCCCCAGCATGGGGCCCAAGATGAGCCCTCCTTTAGTAAGAGGTGTGATTCCATCCCCAGTCACCAGGGCTTCTACCACAAATGAAGGATGGTGACCACCCTCAATGTCACTCTGCTGAACTGGGAAACCAGGAAAAGGTATCTGCCTTGTGGGAACAGCACATAAAAAACATTTCAGATGGACAGGACTGGATGCAGTACGTCCATCCTCTCCCTCCAAGAGCTGAATGGTTCAACTTCAATGGACCTGAGACGACTCTCTACAATGGGTGAGGCCACTTCATCACTGTGCTTCAACCCAGAAGGATGAAGCTCATTGTTCTGTTGAAGAGTTGGCCGGGCACGGTGGCTCACACCTGTAATCCCAGCACTTTGGGAGGCCAAGGCGGACAGATCACTTGATGTGAGGAGTTCAAGGCCAGTCTGGGTGAAACCCCGTCTCTACAAAAAATATAAAAATTAGCTGGGCGGGGTGGTGCACGCCTGTAGTCCCAGCTACTCGGGAGGCTGAGGCGGGAGAACTGCCTGAACCCCAGAGATGGAGACTGCAGCGAGCTGAGATTGTGTCAATGCAATTCAGCCTAGGCGACATAGCGAAAATCCATCTCAAAAAAAAAAAAAAAAAAAAAAGAGTCAAGGGCCCTCTCAGCTAGGAAGGAAGGCCCAAGAATTACTAGAGAGGAACAGATGATGAACAAAATCCCCAAGATATTTGTCTCCCAGACCCAGGGCCCAAACCTTCTTTTTCTAACACAGATGCAATTCCAGGATAAAAACAAAAAACACTTAAGCTCTTTCCTTAACCAGGTCTTCTAGGACACATTCCAGGAATACAACCATCATGGCCCCCTACAGAACTTGACTCTAACCATCTGGGCCTGTGCTGGCAGAGGGGCGACAATGGGAAGGCACAGTGGCACCCTCAGGAGTATAGGGACATGCAGGAGGGCCAACACAAAACAGTCCTTTCAAAACCACCCAATGCAATGGCTGCCTTTCCCTGAGGGCTAATCCCAGGGAAACAAGCAAGGGCAGGCAGGCAGTGCTGCCCAGCAGGTTCTGGAAAACCAGCAGTCACTCGCTGATGGTGGCAATGTACTCCAAGGCCAAGAGGCTTCATTTGCTCATCTGATTCCTCTGACCCAGGAACACATGGAATGGCTTCCACCCACCTCCCCCAACTTTGCTCTGATCCCTCCACTGACAGCTCTACTCCCTGGAAGAGTAAAGAGGAAAGGCACTACACTCAATGTTCTATCAAGAAGGCACTTAGCACCTGACTTCTCAAATGGTGCGGCAGCCCAGGGGCCTTCTCCGGAAATTAGTAGTGGTAACAAGGGGGAGCGCATGTTCCAGAAGGTGGTCAGGTACATGGTGGTGCCGGAAGGGACAGGTCTAGCATAGCTGTGTGGGTCAAACTCCTGAGGCTGACACAGAAGTCCTCCCATTTGAGAGAACTGACCCCTCAATGAATATTTCTGAGACAACTAGTCCTCCTGCCCCATCCTGTAGCAGTAAGTGCCACAAGGTACATTTTTGTTTTTCTTTTCTTTACAACCTATTTCCCCTCATGCCTCAGTGAGGAAGGCAGGGTGAAGGAGCAACATGGAGCTCAGAGGCCTGCAGCTTCTAGAGACCCAAGTCCTATCATCCTGTTTTCACAGATGCCTGCTGAGGGCCATGACCACAATCCCACACAAACTCACAACAAGCACAACTCAATCACAATAATTTTTTTTTTTTTTGAGACAGGGTCTCACTGTGGCCCAGCTGGAATGCAGCGGCACGATCATGGCTCACTGCAGCCTCAACCTCCAGGTTTGATCAAGCAATCCTCCCAGCTCAGCCTCCTGAGTAGATGGGACTAAAGGCATGCACCACCATGCATGGTTAATATTTTTTAAAATGTACAGACAGGGTCTCACTGTTGCCCAGGCTGGTCTTGAACTCCTGAGCTTAGGCGATCCTCCTGCCTCAGCCTCCCAAAGTGTTGGCATTATAGGTAGAAGCTCCACACCCAGCCTCAAGATTTTTAAGAGTAAAATTAAATCAGATGCTAGAGTCTACTAAATCTTCGAGGATTTTTCTTTCCTTTGTACTTCTGCAAAAAGGAATCCTTCAAAGTACTAGAAAAAAAAGATTTCGAATAACAAAACCCAAGAGTTCTGTTGTTTTCAAAGGAAAACACACCATAAGCTTTACAGTAATGGAGCAAATTTAAAAGAGGAGACCTTCGAGTGGAACCCTTTCTGAGATGGGAGAAAGAGCAGGGGCTACTGGCAAGAGGTGCCCTGCCAGAGGAAGAGACCTAAAAGCCTGTTGTGTCTACTCACAAGGCCACCCCTGGCTAGCTGTGCCCTGAAGGGCTGCCTTCAGGAACAGTCACCCTGCACCCCATCAGCAGTGGACAGTTTAGAAGGCCCTACTCCTTTCCACAGATACTCTGGGGAGCTAAGTAACCAATGGAAGAACACTGCATCCACCTGGTGGTGTCATCCATAGGATGAAATGCTGGTGGCAGAGCATGGAGCGAGCAGCAGGGCAGAGGCAACAAGGCCTGCTGGGAGCTGGGCAGGGTGCAGGGAGCCCAGTGGCCCCGACTCACCTGTGCTTGCTGTCCTTTCCATTCCCACGAGCACACTGCCCCCCTCACCCCCGCTCCGACTGCTCTGTGCTGAGGCTGCCTTTCGCGGTCTTGTTCTGCAAGGGGGGGAGAGGGCACGGAAGGGGAGGCTGACACAGGCAAAACCAAGAGGAGACAGACAGGTGGGAGAGGACAGTGCGGAAATCAGGGAGGGCAGAGGGAGGACAGGAGTGGCACACGGAAAAGGAAAGAAAAGGCAGAGTCAGTCCTGACCGACAAACAGGAAACATTCAGACAGGGTTTTCTGAGGCAAAATGTAACCCTTAAAAAGGGGAGTTCTAAAAATAACATGCAAATTAAGTAAAAATAAAGAGAATATAAGATCCTATGACCACCCCTCCCTGGAAATAATTTTTAAAGAAAAGCATAAGCAAGCATCTTTCAGGAGCATTTTGAGGGCAGACCTCTCTGGACAACCTCCTCCTAGTTCTTTCGGCCCTACTAGATTTAAGACTGTGAGTGACCAGTGACCACCAGGTGTCAGTGTGACCTCAGCCAGAGACACGGTGCAGCCCCTGCAGGAAACATCAGGTGGCAGTGGTCTCCGTTCTGATCCTTTCTTGGGGCTCCTTCTCTGTAAATACACCCTCCCCATACACATATGTGGTATCCACAAACAGGCCATTCAGCCCTCACCTCTCACCCTTTCCTAAAGGAAGCGACCACGAGACCACCTCCTAAATAAACTAGGAAGTGGAGCCGAGGCAGCCCATTCCACTGAGCATCAGGCTGCTTCTACAGAAGCACAACCTGGAAGAGACTGTGAGCTTCCCCAGAGCCTTGGGGTGAGCTTGACTTCTAGTCTGGGAAGATGCCTTTGCACAGGCCTCAAGGTCTAGAACCAGACTTACCAAACTCCAACCTGTGAACTGGGGTTCTATTCACCTCAAGTGAAAATCAGTGGCTTGGTCAAGTTAGATATTCTCGCCTCTCTTAATGAATAGACAAACACCAACTCCCCCAAAACACATTTCTCCTGGGATCTCATACTACTCCGAGTGCTGGTCCCCATGCCACGGGTCTCCCTTCAGCATCATGCCCCTCCACCCTCTCAGGGCCAGGAGTGGACTGGCAGTCAGAGGCACAGGTGAGGACAGACGTGGGTGAGGCCCACCATCTGGTCTTCAGATCTTTCAGGAGGAGCCACCCTTGATCCCATCCCTGCTAGTAGCTCTTGGGGCCTCTGACTCACCTTGTGCTTAGGGCACCTCACCGAGAAGTTCTCCTCATGTAGCAAACAATCTGGAAGACAGAAGGGGACAGTCAGGTAGAGACTTCACAGCTGGACATATGTGTGGTCACACTGGCTGGGATTGACAAGGTCAGACATAAAACTAGGAGGTCCCTACACTTACTTCTAATAGGAAAACATTAGAGACACCCCAAGTAAGCTGTAATACCTTAACATGATGGATATTGGTCACTTAAAAATTAACATTTTAAAAGAGTTAATGGTATGGAAAACACTCATGAAACAAAACTGCTTGAAAAAACCAGGATATACAAATGTATAAATGTGCTAATTTTATTAAAATGTTTCTATGCATTAAAAAAAGGCTTGAGGCTGGGCATGGTGGCTCACACCTATAATCCCAGCACTTTGGGAGGCCAAGGCAGAAAGATCACTTGAGTCCAAGAGTCAAGACTAGCTTGGGCAACACAGTGAGATCCTGTTACTATTAAAAAAAAAAAAAAAAAGGCCAGGCGCAGTGGCTCACGCCTGTAATCCCAGCACTTTGGGAGGCCGAGGCGGGCGGATCACAAGGTCAGGAAATCAAGATCAGCCTGGCCAACATGGTGAAACCCTGTCTCTATTAAAAATACCAAAAATTAGCTGGGTGTGGTGGCACGTGCCTGTAATGCCAGCTACTTGGGAGGCTGAGGCAGGAGAATGGCGTGAACCCGGGAGGTGGAGCTTGCAGTGAGCCGAGATCGCACCACTGCACTCCAGCCTGGGTGCCAGAGTGAGACTGTCTCAAAAAAAACAAAAAACAAAAACAAAAACAAAGGCTGGCGCGGTGGCTCATACCTGTAATCCCAGCACTTTGGGAGGCCGAGGCGGGCGGATCACAAGGTCAGGAAATCAAGATCAGCCTGGCCAACATGGTGAAACCCTGTCTCTATTAAAAATACCAAAAATTAGCTGGGTGTGGTGGCACGTGCCTGTAATGCCAGCTACTTGGGAGGCTGAGGCAGGAGAATCACTTGAACCAGGGAGTCAGAGGTTGCAGTGAGCCGAGATCACACTACTGCACTCTAGCCTGGTGACAGAGCGAGACTCCCATCTCAAAAAAAAAAAAAAAAGACCGAAAGGAAATCTACGAATATGTAACAATAATTCTCTTTGGGTAATAAGATACAGCTGATTTAAATTTTATCTTTTCTATATTCCCATGATATTACCAATAAATGCTATTTTAAAAATCCCTGATTCTAGGCTAACCCCATTTCCCAGGCTCAAGCCAAAGCTTCCTTGTAAAAACACTTTAAAATCTGGAAGCGCCTTTTCTTCTCTGTACAGAGAAAGCCCAGGTGTCTGTGACAGAAAGGTGGCCAGGCCCAAGAGCCCCACTGTCACCTTTGCCCTATGACCCACGGAGACACAGAAGCCTCCAATACAAATCACATAATCCACACTAAATGCTTCAGAGGAAGGTAAAATCCCATGAGGATGCTTTTAATCCTTGGAGGAAAAATGATTCATTCCAACTTGTAACATGATGACAGCATCCTGGATGGCAGCAAGGACACATCTGCCTCCAGGTGAGTTGAGCTCTTGCACAAGGGTAGTGCAAGGAAATCTAATTAATGAGTTCACTCTGCACACCACAGCTCCTGGAGGACCAACAGCCAGGTCACTGGTGCAAAACGTGGTGGCAGAATGTTAATAAATATTGATAACACATTCTCTGAGAGCTCCCAGGCACCATGGCAGGAGACAGCCATGGTACTTAACCTTGTTAAATTTAAACTGAGATCCAGACTAGCAGTCTGTGTGCCCACAGATTAAGTGCAATAGTAATAAGCAACAAACATACACATGAAAACTTTTCAGGTCCCAGTATCCTAAAACAAATCAAAAAGACCCTTTTCTATTTGGCCAGACCTGGAACATCACAGCCTGTCTTTTGTTGGAGCCCGTGAATATCTAAGAGACTGGCGGCAGCCTTCTTGGCTCTGTGGGCCCAAGAACTCAGCAACTTACCACTAACCCCAAAGCCCCTCCCGCAGCAAGCAACTAGCAAGGCAATAAATGAAATGTGTTAATTTAAAACCCACAAGTACATAGTGTGACCAAGACTCCTGCTGCTCCAATCTGCCTGAGAGTTTATAAACAGCAGGAGCCAGACAACTGGAGCTCAGGGGACATGTTCTCTTCTTACCTGGGCTCTGGCAGCAAGCACTATGCTGGCTCAGTCTCTAGTTTGGGCCAAACAGAAACAGTACAGCACACGTGGGGCTTGGCCATGCTTATGCCACAGGGGTTTATACAAATGAGGATGGGGACCACACAAGCAGCAAACGGTGCCATCAGAAAGGCACAGGTGGCTCAGTTCCCTCATGGCCACGGAACAGTGACCAGCTGTGATGGACCATCAATAAAACACGCCTCATGTTAGGAAATGTGTTCCCTCTGAGTTAGAAGCAGACAAGAGTAAGATACTATGAGTGCACACTAAAGACAACTTGAAACTAATGCCAGATACATCTGGAAACGAAGTCTCCTACAGCAATCTGCCTGAGGCAGTGTCCATCTCTGACAAGGCCTCCCATGCAGGAACACTGTGCAGACAATGCCCTACTCTGTTCTCATACATGTCCACAAGCCGTCAGGAAGTGCAATTCCTGTTCCTGGCAGGGGCCAGAACCACAGCTAGAGAGCTCAGAAACTTGGGAGGGCACAGGGGAGCTTCTCCTCTGACCAGTCCCTGCTGGGAGGGATGAGTGAAGAGCAACAGTGTAGTAAAACCTCTTCTGAGGATTCTGAACAGGCAACTGCACCTAGATGGCCAGCCAGTCAAGGTCTCTCAATCTGTGTTCTTCAAGGCCCAGGCACCATCCTACACTGTCCAGAGGGCCCAGGCAGCACTTCTGCATAGTGAAGTCAAAGTAAACAGCTTGTGAGATTAACATCCAAGCTCAAAAAGACCCACAAGGTGGCCTAGTCAACAAGATGGCTTGCAGACACAAACATCAACCCCCTAGAAGAGAAGACCACTTTCATTTCTCTCTTTAAGCTCAAAGGCAGGGTGGATTTACTGATCTCCTCATTATAAGCTCTGTGAAGCTTCAGATACCCACATGCATCCACATGCTTCCAGGCTGAGGATGGTGGGCTCAAGGAGGGAAGTGGGAAAAACAAGAAGGGTCTAATGCCCTTTGGATCCGTTGGGTACCAGACACAGACTCCAATTCACCTACACTCTACCCCAGTGTTACTGTTATTCCTTATGTTGGCACATTGCAGGGCTTGAGACACAGGGGCCTGCCAGCTCTATATCCTGCCTTGCTGAAGGGTAGGCTCAGGCTCCTGGGCCATAAGGAGGGAAATATGGGGCTTCTGGCACTGGGACTGGCTTCTGTGATGCAGACAGCTATCCCTTGGGGAGGAGTCAGACTACCAGCATTTTTTAACGACCCATCCAGGGCTCTGACCACACTAGCAAGATCAAAGCCTGCAGCAGAGATAGCAGCTTTAAAATGCTACTGCAAGGAGTGCTACAGAAAGTAGAATTCCCAGCTGTGTTTTTTCATGAGTAGAAGAAAAAAACCCTCCACACAAGGTTCTTTACGCACAGTGGAATTATTAATGAGCTACCACAGCCTTTTTTTCTAATTGTTGTGGTTCACTGCATTAAATACATTAATTAAAAAACAAGACAAAACAAAAAACAGAGCTCATGCTCTTATTACTGTAACCCCCACCTGGAGCCAAATCCTGTGCCTATGACATAACAAGCAACACGAAACAGCTGACCATGATGTCAGGAATGCAGGGTCAACATCAGGTTGGGGGGAAGGTGGCAGGAGTCACAGATCATGAAACAGAGATTCTGTTTCTATGGAGACATCCCAGTAATAAAAGTTTTCCCTGAGACATCAACAGCTCTTTAAAGATCTGGGTGGCTGACAGCAAGGCAGAGATGAAAATGTTAAACTGCTTCTTACTCCATAGGGAGGTTAGGGATTCTCAAACCAAGGACTTATTTTTGTTATGATTAGAAAGAAAAGTCAATCAATAAACTTGTTTCCTGGATACAAAGTTACATCATATACAGAGAGCCAATTTAAAAGAAGACTGTGTGGAATAATACAAGCATCCATCCCCACAGAGCAGTGCAGAATTCTGGGTCACTGTGACTTGGGTCATCAAAAAGACCACAATGACCAAGACATGGTCATCTCGTGAAACTGCCTCTGGTCCCAGCTCTCCACATGAAGGAGCAAAGTGCACAGCAGCAAAGGCAGCAAAGCCAGAGGCCGACAACCTCAGCCTCACTCCTCCCAACCCAGAACCCTCTGTCTCGCTGGACACTTGGCCACCAACTTCTGTTAAATAGAGATGCTACCAGCTTAACTAGGCAGGTTACTAAGATGGGCCCCAAAACAGAAATTGGCAGATACCATTTACTCACAAGCCCTCAGCTAATCAAGGAAAAAAAAAAAAAAAAGCCATTTTCTTCAACTAGAAACAGAAAACTTTGTATTACTGGTCTCCCTTTCCTAGCCACTAGTCTACAGGGAATGAAACACAATTTTCTGATGTAACTAGGGGTCATGAAAATGAGAAAAGGCAACTGGTTGGCTCTTTTAAAAACTTTCTTTGGCCGGGCGTGGTGGCTCAAGCCTGTAATCCCAGCACTTTGGGAGACCGACACGGGCGGATCACGAGGTCAGGAGATCGAGACCATCCTGGCTAACATAGTGAAACCCTGTCTCTACTAAAAAATACAAAAAACTAGCCGGGCAAGGTGGCGGGCGCCTGTAGTCCCA
>NW_012115588.1:925915-926810 GCF_000951035.1 Colobus angolensis palliatus
CCAGGATGGTCTCGATCTCCTGACCTCGTGATCCGCCCGTCTCGGCCTCCCAAAGTGCTGGGATTACAGGCTTGAGCCACTGCGCCCAGCCAAATACACACTTTTATAAGAATCTAACTGGCATCAGCGTTATATTCTCTACCTCTCTTGTTCTTTGCAACTGTTTCTCCTACAGAAGCTTGGAGAGAAAAGAGGGAAGGAAAAGGTAAGGGCAAGGAGAAGGATGTGAAACGAAGGGAGACATGCTTAAACAAAAGTCAGGAGCTGCAAGTAACTGATGCGCTGGAAGGAAGGGTGGGCAGGATGAATTCTGAGACCTGATCCAAGTCTGTTGGCCCTGCTCTATGTGTGTTATGTCTCATGCCTGTTCCTATTATGTAGTCAGCCACGCCCTCTTCCCCTTCCCATCAAATTCAGATCAAACCCCACCTCCTATGGACAGTGTGGCTGCCTTCGTGGACAGCCCTGCTTCTCTCCTGGGGAAGCACAGAGAAGGGGCATGCAGATGACAAGCACCGTGCTACCTGCAGCTTTCTCTCGCCACTTTTCCTCAAACGTGACCACAGGCATTATGGGGGCTGCCTGGGTGATGGTCTTAGACACATCTAATGCTCAAGAAGTAACTAGAGGACATTATGTCAAGTGAAATAAGCCAGGCACAGAAAGTTAAAAGCTGCATGTTCTTGTTCACGTGGAAATTTAAAAAGCTGACCTTACAAAAGTATTAAAAAGTAGAACAGAGGATACTAGAGGCTAGGAAAGGGAAAGGAAGGGATAAGTAGAGATTTGTTAAAGAATACAAAATTGGCCGGGCGCGGTGGCTCAAGCCTGTAATCCCAGCACTTTGGGAGGCCGAGACAGGCGGATCACGAGGTCAGGAGATCGAGACCATCCT
>NW_012115588.1:927236-927528 GCF_000951035.1 Colobus angolensis palliatus
AAAAAAAAAAAAAAAAAAAAAAAAAAATTACATCTAGATGGGAGAAATAAGTTCTAGTATTCTGTATCACTGTAGGATGACCACAGTTAACAACAATATATTGTATAGTTTCAAATGACCAGAAGATACCACATGTTCCAACACAGACATGACATTTGAGATGATGGATATGCTAATTACCTAGGTCTGATCATTATATATATATTGAAACATTACTGAGCACCCCATATCTACAATTAATGTCCATTAAAAAAAGTAAAAAAGGCTGGGCGCGGTGACTCACGTCTGTAAT
>NW_012115588.1:927714-956215 GCF_000951035.1 Colobus angolensis palliatus
TCTCTACTAAAAAATACAAAAAGCTAGCCGGGCGAGGTGGCGGGCGCCTGTAGTCCCAGCTACTCAGGAGGCTGAGGCAGGAGAATGGCATAAACCCGGGAGGCGGAGCTGGCAATGAGCTGAGATCTGGCCACTGCACTCCAGCCCGGGCGATAGAGTGAGACTCCGTCTCAAAAAAAAAAAAAAAAAAAAAAAGGCAAAAAACTTAATAAACTTGAAATTAACACTCACCCTGCCACCAAAAAAGTAACTGGGGAAAACACCCACTAAAGGGACTAAAAGTCTAGAGTAAGAAAGGTGATTTTCCCAGGTTATTGAAGCTCTAAGTCAAAACTCAAGTCTTCTGCATCACTCACTGGATGGCACTTCTTTAACAAAATGTTTCCCTTCTTTCAACAGTTAACACATTACAAAACATCCCCCTATCATCTCAACAAACAAAATACAACACTCTTTGTAATACTGTGATTCAGAGTAAGAAATACATATTTTAGTCTTCATCCCTGATTCCTGGCACAGACCTCCTAAAACCCATGTAAATTCCTGAGCAATTAGGGGTGCTAGGAGGATCTTTTCTTCTAATATTTGGTTTAACTAGGAGCTCCTGGTTCCTGACATGGAGCTCCTAACCCCTTGGAATTTCCTGGATACGAGCACCTTTCATTCTAATGAGGCAACTCTTGGTGGCTCCTGGATGGGGGCTGGGCACCAGAGAGACTAAGCTGTGATTAGCATCTTGGAACTTTTAGCTCTACCCACCCCACTCCAGGAAGCAGAGAGGGGGTGAAGACTGAGTTAATAATTGATTATGCCTACATGATGAAGCCTCCAAAAAAATCCATGAACTACTGGATTCAGAGGGTTTCTGGACTGCTGAGTATATGAAGGTGCCTTGGGGGTGGTGCTCCTGGAGAGAGCATGGACGCTCCATGCCCCTTCCCACATATTTGGCCCTATGTTTCTTTCATCTGGCTGTTCATCTGCATCCTTCATAATGAGTAAACACAAGTGAAGTGTTTCTGTGAATTCTGTAAGCCACGTTAAATATTAATCAAACCCAGTGAAGGGGTCTTGGAAAACCTAGTTTAAAGCTGATCATTCAGAAACACAGGTCAGGTCATAACACAGGGCTTGAGGTTGGCATTTGAAGTGGGGAGCAGTCTTGTGGGACTGAGCCCTTAACCTCTATGGGCTGCACTAACTCTGCTTGGTATCAGAACTGAGCTAAACTGTAGGACACCCAGTTGATGTCCAATAGTGAACTGCCTATATGATGCTATCAAGAAAGAAAAGTAAAAAGACAACTCAGAGAATGGAAGAAAATATTTGCAAACCACATATGCAGAATTACAAATTTTTCTTTTTTTTTTTTGAGACGGAGCCTTGCTTTGTTGCCCAGGCTGGAGTGCAGTGGCGCGATCCCGTAACCTCTGCCTCCTGGGTTCAAGCGATTTTCCTGCCTCAGCCTCCCGAGTAGCTGGGACTACAGGTGTGCACCACCATACCTGGCTAATTTTTGTATTTTTAGTAGAGATGGGGTTTCACAATGTTGGCCAGGCTGGTCTTGAACTCCTGACCTCATGATCTGCCCGCCTCAGCCTCCCAAAAGTGTTGGGATTACAGGTGTGAGCCACTGTGCCTGGCCTACAAATAATTCTTAAAACTTGACATTAAAAAGATAAATACTCCAATTTTACAATGGGCAAAGGATGTGAATAGCTATTTCTCCAAAGAAGATGTACAAATGACCAATAAGCACATGAAAAAATGCTCAACATCATTAGCCATCAAGGAAATACAAATAAAAACCACAATGAAATAACATTTCATACCCACTGGGCTGGCTACAATTAAAAAAAAAAAACAACAAAAAACACACACACACATGAAGTCAAGTGTCAGGGAGGAGCTGGGGAAAGGAGAACCCTCATGCACTGCTGGTGAGAATGTAAACCGGGGCAGCCACTTTGGAAAACAGTCTGACAATTCCTTAAAAGGTTAAAGAGTTACCACATGATCCAGCAATTCCACTCCCAGGTATATATCCAAGAGAACTGAAAACATGTTCACACAAATGCTTGCATGTAAATGTTCTACAGCAGCATTATTCATAATAGTCAAAAAGTGGAAGTAACCCAAATATACAGCAAAGTCCACAGAGATAGAAAGGATTGGGTCCAACAGAGCTTAAAGGAAAAAAAAAAAAAATCATAAAAATTTAAAAAAGAAAACAGAATAGTGGTTGCCAGGGACTGGAGGGAGGGGAAGGGAGGTAAGTGCTACTAATGGGTAGGAATTTTTTTATGAAGTGACAAACAAACAAAAGAAATGGAGAGAATCAAACTGTATGTCCTAACCCTTTGGACAGGGGTCTGTGGTCTCCTCTTACCTGCATCAATGGCACACGGGTAATGGTATCGGAAGGAGCAGCCTTTGTTGTAGCAGCCCAAGGTGGCGCCTGCCTCCTGGCAGTGGGAACATTTCTGAAAGGAAGGAAAAGTCAGGCATGTCAGTATCCCAGATTTGGCCCTCTCCTCCAGGCCTTCCCTGGTCCCCATCTGTTAGACCTCAGCACGTGTCTCTGTGGTTAGAGGAGTCTGTGGTGGCAGGATGGGCTGGTCAATTTCTAAACGCCACTCACTGACCACACCATGGGAACGGATCCAGCAATAATGTTTTAGGCCAAGCCTCACAAATGTTCTCAAATCAACAACACAGCAGGATGAGATAAGCAATCCATGTCATAAAGGACATGCCAGAGTGGGGTTCCCAGCCCTGCCTCTGGTGCCCCCGCCATCCACCCACCCACACACTCTGCCAGGCATTTCCTTGCTGCTATCGTGAGCGGTCTGTAGATCTTCCCTATTTACTTCTGCTGTGAAAATCTGGGGTAAGAGAGGGTAAGGTAGTAGAGTTATATATAAACCTTTTAGAATTAGAAGCGGAATTTGGTTTCTAGTTCTTGTATTTGTAAGAAGATTTTATTTTTATTTTTGATCTACTTACCCCAAATGCCCAATACAAGTATATTTCCCTTTTCAGAAAATATGGGCTCCTGTGTGCAAATGGTATTTTTATACATGAATCTTATTTTAAATGCACCAGAAAACCTGCCATGAATTTCTGGCTAAGTGAGACATTATTTTGTAATTGAGACACTCCTCCTTATATGGTCAGGTTCTCTTAAAGTGGGGCACATCTCTGTCAGCCCTGTGATGTGGCTGCTGTGAGTGCTCATCCTGTCAGGGTAAGAAATGTGTCCTATCAGCAACAAACATATTCATAAAACTCAACCACATGTGACCCTACTAAGGATGCTGGCTCTCCAGGTAGCAGAGGTACACAACCAGCAAGACTAGCTGGAAGAGACAGAAACTTGTTCCTGCTTCTATGAAAAATACAAGTGTTCCCTAAGCAATTACACTGAGCTGGCTCAGGCCCCCGACACAAATACTGATGGGAAACTACACTAACGCCAGCAACAGCAAAGCCCAAGTGCTCCACATGCTCAGATTGAATGATCTCATCCAGCCCTCTGCACTACTCCACCTGGCAGGCGCTCCTAATGCTTTACATGAAACTCTTGAGACAGCAGAGGCAAAATAACTTGTTCCAGGTCAGAGCTGAGATTCTGGATGACCATCTCTGGCATCCTCAAGAGACAAAAGAGATAGGAAAAAGGGCTGGAAGAGATTAGTCCTTCAAAAGCTTTGCCCTGCTCTCAGAAGACCAAGGTCCTTCTGGGTGCCGATAATCAGTAAATGTTTGTCATGTGCCCTCGCACCCTTGTTAAGAGAAAAGATCATTTGGTCCGGAGTAAACCAAGGACAAGTTCACAGCATTTCTGGTAGCCCTAGACTCTGTCTACCTTTGTCAGTGCCACAGAGCATCTCAGAATCACAAGGACTCACTATCAACTTGAGGGAAGGAAGTGTGGGTAGTCCATCGGTGGCCAACCTGCAGCCATGTCTGCTGCCACTTTCTTTTTTTGAGATGGAGTCTTGCTTTGTTGCCCAGGCTGGAGTGCAGTGGCGCAATCTTGGCTCCCTTCAACCTCTGCCTCCTGGTTTCAAGCGATTCTCCTGCCTCAGCCTCCTGAGGCGTTGGGATTACAGGCATGTGCTACCACGCCCGGCTAATTTTTGTATTTTTAGTAGAGATGGGGTTTTGCATGCTGGCGAAGCTGGTCTCAAACTCCTGACCTCAAGTGAGCCACCGCACCCAGCCTCCTGCTGCCACTTTCTTACTCAAGGAGCCTGAAGATCTGGCCCTCCCTACCCCGGGGAATGAATCACAGTGAGTGGTGGCCATTTAGGAATGGGTATGATCAAACATTTCTGGTAGGAAAGTCTGCAGGAAAAAGGGCTTTTGAAAACATTTTGCACCCCCCACCTTTTTTTTTTTATATTTTGAGACAATGTCTTGCTCTGTCACCCAGGCTGGAGTGCAGTGGCACAATCATGGCTCCCTGCAGCCTCTACCTCCCGGGCTCAGGTGATTCTCCCACCTCAGCCTCCGAGTAGCTGAGACTACAGGGGTGTGCTACCACATCCAGCTAGTTTTTTTTTTAAAAAAATGTTTTTGGCCGGGCGCGGTGGCTCAAGCCTGTAATCCCAGCACTTTGGGAGGCCGACACGGGCGGATCACGAGGTCAGGAGATCGAGACCATCCTGGCTAACACGGTGAAACCCTGTCTCTACTAAAAAATACAAAAAACTAGCCGGGCGAGGTGGCGGGCGCCTGTAGTCCCAGCTACTTGGGAGGCTGAGGCAGGAGAATGGCGTAAACCTGGGAGGCGGAGGTTGCAGTGAGCTGAGATCTGGCCATTGCACTCCAGCCCGGGCGACAGAGAGAGACTTCGTCTCAAAAAAAAAAAAAAGTTTTTGTAGAGATGGGGTCTCAGTATGTTGCCCGGGCTGTTCTTGAACTCCTGGGTTCAAGCAATTCTCCCATCTCAGTGTCCAAAAGTGCTAGTATGAAAGTTTCACCCTCTCAAAAAGAGACAAGGGGGAGGAACAGGTAATTTTCTTGCTCAGCCTCTATGAGGACTGGGATCTGTGGTGGGATGGTGGCAGCCACAGTATCACCATAAGGGGACAGCCCTGAAGACAAAGCCAGCCTGCTGAGGACAGAAGAGTGGCAAGATGGAGAGACCTGGACCTACCATGACACTGTCAAGCACTAAATCACCCAAACCCAGGACCAGGCCACCTCTAGCCTTGTTACAGGAAACTAGGGGGCTACTGTAGAAGGGTTAAGTATGCATGCTCTGGAACCTAAATAACTGCCTGGTAAGTGGCTCCACTTTCTAGTTCTGCCTTCTTGGCCAAATTTCTAACCTTTGTTCCTCAATCTACAGACGTGGGACTAATAATGGCACTCACCTCAGAAATGTCATAAGGGTTAAATGAATTAATTCAGGCTTAAAATGCTGGCTGGGTCAAAAGTGCTAAGTAAATGTGACCCAAGATGACCATGTGTCAGACACATGCTAATCTACAAAGACCACCTCGTGAAAAGCAACCACACAGCAGGCCTTGTCACCATCCCAGTTTACAAGAGGAAAGAGAAGACGTGGAGCTTAGATCTGAACAATGTCCATTTGTTTCCTAATTCAACCCCACAACCTGGCAAGCACTGCACGAACTGCACGATGATTAATTTACAACATTGCATCCAAAGGGGAAAGACCCTAAGGGTGTGTTAGGGACTCAGAGAAAGATCCTTAAAGACAGTTTAGTTCAGTGGTTTTTGAAGTGTGGTCCTCTGGAACAGCAGCATCAGCAACACTCAGGGACTTGTCAGAAATGCAGTTTTGTTTTTTGGATTATTTTTGAGAGTGTCTCGTTCTGTCGCCCAGGCTGGAGCGCAGTGGCACAATCTTGGCTCACTGCAACCTCCAACTCCCACGTTCAAGTGATTCTTGTGCCTTAGTTTCCCAAGTAGCTGGGATTACAGGCATGAACCACCACACCTGGCAAATTTGTGTAATTTCACTAGAGACGGGGTTTCAACATGTTGGCCAGGCTGGTCTTGAACTTCTTGCCTCAAGTGATCCACCTGCCTTGGCCTCCCAAAGTGCTGGGATTACAGGCATGAGCCACCACACTTGGCAGAAATGCACACTTTTGAGCCCCACCTAAATCTGTGTTGTGAGAAGTCTTCTAGGCTATTCTGATGCACAATGCAGTTTGAGGACCACTGATCTAATTCAACTCCCCAACTTTTCAGATGCGGAAAAAAGAAACCCAGAGAGATACAATGACTGACTGAACTAGGATTACTGGTTTCCTGAGAGCCATTTAGTGTTCTGCCTCCTACAGAGCAATCAGATCTTGGGATATGGTAGGTAGAATCCCGAGAACCTGTGATCTTATATACAAAATGAACTTTGCGGATGAGATTAAGGACCTTGAGATGGGAAGAATATGCTAGGTTATATGCTAGGTGGGCCCAGTCTAATCACACAGGTCCATAAAAGCAAATGACTCTCCCCAGAGGGAGTTAAAGTTGTCAGCTTCAGGGAGACCTGATGATTTGGCAGCAGGGTCATAGGTGCAATGCTGCTGGCCTTGAAGATGGGAGAAGGAAGGGGCAGGGCAGCAGCTGCAGAATTTTTAAAAGGCAAGGAAGCATGTTCTTCCCTAAGCCTCTGGAAAAGATCACAGCCCAGTCCACACCTTAATTCCAGCCTAATAAGACACCTGTGTTGGACTTTGAACCTACAGAACTGTAAGCAGAACTGTGTAACAAGTTTGTGGTAATGTATTATGGCAATGATAGAAAACTAATACACGGGGATTTCCCAAGACTCTCAAGTGATTGTCCATTTTCCTCTTAGGTTCTTTTTCTTTTTTTTTTTTTGAGACGGAGTCTGGCTCTGTCGCCCAGGCTGGAGTTCAGTGGCGCGATCTCGGCTCACTACAAGCTCCGCCTCCCGGGTTCCCGCCATTCTCCTGCCTCAGCCTCCCGAGTAGCTGGGACTACAGGTGCCCGCCACCTCGCCCGGCTAATTTTTTGTATTTTTTTTTAGTAGAGACGGGGTTTCACCATGTTAGCCAGGATGGTCTCGATCTCCTGACCTCGTGATCCGCCCGTCTCGGCCTCCCAAAGTGCTGGGATTACAGGCTTGAGCCACCGTGCCCGGCCTTCTTTTTTTTTTGATGGAGTTTTGCTCTTGTCTTGTCACTCTGGAGTGCAATGGTATGATCTCGGCTCACCACAACCTCTATCTCCCGGGTTCAAGCGATTCTCCTGCCTCAGCCTCCCGAGTAGCTGTTATTGCAAGCACCCGCCACCGCCCCCAGCTACTCTTTGTATTTTTAGTAGAGATGGGGTTTCAACATGTTGGCCAGGCTAGTCTTGAACTCCTGGATCTCAGGTGATCTGCCCACCTCAGCCTCCCGAAGTGCTGGGATTACAGGCGTCAGCTACCGCGCCTGGCCTTAGGTTCTTTAATGCAACAGACTTCTCCCTCATGAAAACACCTATAATTTCACTAGGCAAATTCTGACATCAGGAGATCAATAAATAAGGAACTCTGGGTCTGTCTTCAATATCTGTTTTTCTTGTTGAAGAAACAGAGGCCAAAGCAAAGTGACCTGCTAAAGATCACATAGTAAGTAAGAGAACTTAGAACTTTACCCCTTTTTCTTCTGAACCCCAAGTTCAACTTTCGTCATACCATACCATGATGCCTGTTAGTCCCCTTCATTCACTCAACTATCCAACATTTGAAAAGTACTCTCTAGGTGCCAGGTCCCAAAGATAGAATATAAATACTTATCTATAGTGTCTTCCATGTGTAAGGTTTTCCCTTCTATCCAAAAATCAGTACCCACGCTAGTACAATTTCTAATTAAATTTTTATTCTATACTTTTTACCTGAAGTAGCTATTTGCATTATCATCCTCCTATGCTACAAATAATATATTAAAGTCACTACATAGCTAAATATCCTTTGTTTTTCACCACAGTGTTACTACATTCACTCCAAGCAGAGGTAAGTCCATACAATACTGCTCCCCAGGCAGAATGAGACACATTGGGGGCTCCAAGCATGATATCTAAATTAAGACACATTTTAAAAATAAGGAATGGCCCAAACTTGAAAATCTTTTAATAGTAAATTTTTTATTATGGAAGGGAATAAAAACTATTCGTAAAGAACTCTGACGAAAACCTCACATTTTTTGATACTCTAAACTTGGGAATAAATTATAAAAGGTATTATTAGTTTTGGGGCATGTTTAAACAGAAAGTGGCCCAGATACAGAGCTTGAACCTTTCGCCAGCCTTTGTCACTGTCTCAGAGGCAGGGCTTGCTGACTTGAGGTGGCAAACTGCAAGGACTGAATCAACTAGAGTTGTTTAGTCCTCATCTGAGGGAAGCTTCCCGGGAGACTTCTATGCAAGCCTGATGCCTGCTCATTCACAGAAAGGCTCTTTCTTATGAGATGTAACAGCAACCTGAATAATCACCTTGTTTAATTAGCATCTCAGAGCAGCCTCAGAACACCAAAGCAACTGGGTCATAGTAGTATTACAGCACATTGATGATGATTGGTTTTGTAGATTACTCTTCCACTACTGTGCCTCAGATGGCTCTTATCCAGCACGGCACACACTTCTGCTCATGCTCACAATATTTACTTACTCATGTTTGTCCACTTCCCTTAAACTGTGAGACTTGTTCTTGCACCCCCAGTGACTGGCACACCACAGACACTGTAAATGTGGGCTGATGGGATGAATGCAATGTCTGACAAACTTGAGAGCCTGAAGACAAACTAATGAGGATACTCTTCAATGAGTTACAAAACTGATGCTGGTGGAGCTTGGAGAATGTGGAACAAGGTGTGTTAATTTTTGGCCATGAGCAGGAAGTTTTTTGTCCTCTCAGTTATGCCTCCTACATCTAGGATGGAAGTCTCTGCCATCCCAGCTATCAATGCCCACTACGCGGCAGCTAGACGGGCTACATACAAGGAGCTACCCTTCAAGGCCCTGTGAGCATTTCTTTGATGCAACTCTGCATCCTATCAAGCTTCTTAAAGAGTACTTCGAAGTGTCAGCCAAAGCAATATGTACATAGCCCTAGATGTTTTGGTCCTTACTTCCTTAGAGCTAGACAATCTCCTTATGCTTCTTCATGAAAAGCTCATAAGACAGGCTGGAGCACTTTTAACTTGCCATTTACACAAAGGGAATGGGCTCTGGCACCAGCCTCTGGGACTGCACCACAGCCCACTACCACCAAGGCAACCTCAGAGGGACAGAGAGTTGACCAGTTCTTCTCAGGTCCATTTACTCAATGCTACTCAAGGTATGGTGCATGGATTTAGAAGCTGCACTTATGTCCCACAGTTGCTCCAGCAAAAGTGCCAGTTTCAGAAACTGAATCCATTATGTCAGTATGAAACATCAGCCAGCCATTCACTGGCTAACGGCTAATTGTGTGTACTTAAGACAAAAGTCCCAGGCTTGACTAGCTTTTTAGAATAAATGTGGTTGGTCTAATGTGCATACTGTTCAGGTATGGCACAGCACAGGGCTACTGGAGGAAAAAACTGAGGGTGTCAGCACATGTGTGAAAGCCAAAAGTCACCAGGTCAATTTTATCACCTGTAAAATGGGGATAACAGAATTTGCTTTGCCTTCTGCATAAAGTTGCTGTGTAAAATAACCATAGAAGTGTTTTATAAACTAGAAAGTTATGTAATTATTAGAACTTTTAAACAAAAATTATATAAAACATATTCATCTCTAAGTGTCATACTTTGGCAATTACTGATATCAAACTCAGATATAATACAAAGTACAGTCTATTAAATTAAGACAAACAGTTAAAATTTTTTGTTAAGCAATTTTTCTCCTACAACCTGCCTTAAACAAGCAGACCCTGCATGGGTCTGGACACCTGCTGCTGGTCGTTTTTTTGGTAAGTCTAGCTGTTGTATGTTTCAGTAACGTTTCATCTCCAAGGGTGCGGAAGGTCAGTTCTTGGCCAAGTCTCTCGACACTTCACTTCTTAGCTACTGTTTACTATTACTTTCATTATATCTCCCCTCTCAATTCTCCTATCCTGGACCAATACAAATTAATAACTATTTTTAAAGCTTTCTAAAGCATTTTGCATTGGAAGAACAGATGTTAAATAAACGGGGACTAATATGACACACAACTGCATACAAATTAAACTCTAGCAGGATTTCAAAAGCACTGAAAACTGCCCCAAAATGGCATATTGAGCACAACTAGAATGAGAAAAACTGCCTCACAACCTTGCCTGTTGTACTCTACAGACACTGCCCTCTGTTATGTGGAGAGCAGACCTGGGCACCAATGACTCCTTTGCTGCCTGCATCAGTCACCTGCCAGGTGCTCCTAGCCATACTTCTCACAACCTATCCCCACTCACATTAGAGTAATCTAGAATAATCTGCTGTGGCTGATTCTGGACCCTCTGCTGCCATGTGGATCTTAGGTCCAACAGATGGTACTACTCCTTCAACACACTTAGAGGCTAAGAGTTCAACTTCTCTGCCTCCTGGGACCCAGTCATCTGCTTCCCACCAATACAAGCAGATGAAAACACTCAAACAAACTTTATTTAATCTGATCATCTTTCAGGCATAATTTGAAATAAAATTATATATTTAGATCACCATTCTCCACCCATAAAAGCCCCAATCAAAATGTGGCTCTACTACAGATCCTGACAAGTATTTGTTTCTTTGGGAAAGCCTTTCAAGTCACATTATAAACCTGTTAAGTGTCTCTGTGGCTGAGTGGAGGTTGTGTGGTAGCTGGCCCCAGAAGTGGTGCAAAATGCACAGAAAGCATGACCAAGGTCCAAATCTCTTGAGTGTGGCCATTTTGGCAGCATCTCCCAGCTACATCCTTGGATTCTGTTTCGATCCACAAAGCCCATTCTCTTTCCCTTCTGATGTCTTTGTGCGCATAAGGTGGGACCAGCCTGTCTGCAGTTTATAGTAAAGTTATGATGTTTTCCATCAAGTTACAAGGGTTGGGATTAAGGACTTTTTTCCTTCATTACGAATGTCCTTCTTTGTCTTTCTGTACTTCATCTACCAAACAGAGGAAATGAGCCACAATCCTGAGCAGATGAAGAACATATTCAGAATATACATAGCTTTATACAACAGACTTGTTCATTTTAACACTGAGCAAACAAATAATGAAAAGTTAGTAGGTCTAAGACGCAGGTGGGGAAGGAGGTCTTTTTCTCCAGAAGATTCTGTCACATACACCTCTTTTTATGCCATTGTTGCTTTAAAAAATCCAGATTCTCACCCGTGAGCTGTGTTATGAGGAAGGGACCTCTGCAGTAATGTGAAGGTAACCCTTGGCTAATGAAGTTGTAAAAACACCAGACTGGTGCTTCTTCAAAATCATAAAGTGTAAATTATTCTATTGAATGTGAAGAAGGCAGTTCGACTTCTTAACGAGCTGTTCTCTGGGACTTTTAATTTGCCTTATTAATGTGTCAATCCTGATTCCACAGCATAAAACTGCAATGTACAGAAAGTAGAAACATGGGTTGGATGAAAATTAGTAAGAACTTGATCAGGCTGGACTTTCCCCCTGACGTGCAGGTTTCTCTAAAGGTTGTAAGACACTGTGTGATCAAGTTGCCTTTTATTCTCAGTGCTCTTTTCTTTGATATTGAAGTTCCCTTATGAGTTGATGGTATTGACTCAGAAGTATAATAATCTTTTTATTCATTCTACAAATTTTTATTGCATGCCTGTGTGCAGGGGCTGAAATGGGGAGCCAAAGTTCACCAAGTGTCTACCCTCCAGGAGCTCACAGAATGATGTGGGGGTAAAGCAAAATTTAAACAGTGATGTAAATAATACTTCAGAGCATAGAGGTAATGTCACCAACCTAGTTAAGGAGGTCAGGAAAGCATTCTTGACAGAGTGTAGCTTGACCTGAGTCGTCAACAGTGAGTAAGAGCTACCTGGGGGGGAAAGGGAACAAACTGCTTTGTGGAAGGAGAAGCAGGCAGGGTGTAGGGAACTGACACAGCGGAGCACAACTCTGAGGGGGTGGGCAGCTGATGTGCAGGAACCCAGGGCCAACAATGGCCATTGCTGGGTTAGGGATGATATAGAAGAGTTTAGGTACTGGTGGTGGAAATGCATACAAGAGGCTGCATAGACACTCTGGAGGTAAAACCGATAGGACTTGATGCTGACAGATGGCCAGGGGCCTGTGAGACATGTTGCAGTGAGCCCGCGTGTATGGCAGTGTAAATCGGCACAGTAGACAGGGAGCCCTCTGGATGCCAGCACAGCAGGATTCTGATGAGGTGAGCACACACATGGCACCTGCTCTAAATGTTACTTTCTCCTAGAAAGATTCCATTTACAGAAGAGAAAGTTTTGGACTAAGAGCAAAATCTCAGCTGGTCAGGAATGGGTTTAATTCCAAATGATATTTTATGGGTAACTACGAGAAACCTTTTATAGAACACAGGCTATCTTCCTGCTTTAGTAAATAGCTCAGGATTTTGAGTAAACTGATTGTTTTCCATTGCCTTAGAGTTATGATTTTGTATTAAGAATATTCTTATAAGACATGAGGAACAGACTAGGCTTCATCAAAGTGATCCCAGGACAGAGACTAAAACTTGCTTTTTAAAATAAATCCCTGCTAGCAAGCTTTTCTCCATATCACTTTATTTCTCCTAAAGTAGAGGACAGCAACAACAAATCCAGTCAAAGAAACTGGTACAGTTAGTTTAACTGACAATTCCTCTATGTGCCTTCCTTAATTCAGATATTCCTTATCAGAAATCTTTCTTGATTTTTACCTCAAATTTAGACAGTCTAAAAACAAAGACATGGAATAAGGAAAAGAGAGAAAGCTGGGGTGGAGAGGAAGTTCTCGGAGTTTTTCACTGGAACAGAGCTGTCCACTGAAGCCACTGATCTGGAAGAGCAGCAGGGCTAAAAAAAAAAAAAACTAATATTTTGGCCCTGTCTCTCACTGGTACAGGAGCCTAGGCAAGTTAATTTAAGTCTCGATTTCCTCAACAGTACATTGGGGATAATACCCAGTTGGGAAAAAAGGACAGGGTAGGGGTATCTTCTGCTATTTAAAGACATTGATCAGGGCAAAAGAACCTGAACAGGACCTGGTCTAAGGTGGCCCATGTCTGTTATCCCAGCACTTTGTGAGGTTGAGGTGGGAGGATTGCCTGAGGCCTGGAATTCAAGATTAGCCTGGGCAACAAAGCAAGGCCCTGTCTCTACAAAAAATAAAATTTGCTGGGTGTGTTGGTGCTCGCCTGTAGTCCCAGCTATTCAGGAGGCTGAGGCAGGAGGATTGCTCAGGCCCATGAGGTCAAGGCTGCAGCCAACTATGATCACACCACTGCATTCTAGCCTGGATGACAGCGCAAGACCTTGATTGACACACACGTACACCCTGCACATACTTCCCAGGAAGTGCCAATACTGATCCCTAGTCATTTTCTGTTACTCTCTATTCCCATGTGGAATGGATGGTCCCTTGAAACTACAAAGGCCCTCTAGGCTTGTCTGCAAGGCTATGGGCAGCATCACAGACATCCAGGAGTTAATGCTAACAATCTACTATTGCTGATTAAACCAAACCCAGCTATGCTGCCACACATAGGTGTTCCTTTTGTCTATTTGGAGTGTATTTTACAGGTCAGGCACAGTATTTAACCACTTATTCCCCACCCTCAGCTATCTGCTTTAGTATGTACACTTTATTGATGATGTTAAAGTAACACATGAAAATATGGCAGGTGCTACTTACTCATTATTTCTACCAAGGTGCCCACAAAAAAGAAAGTTCATAATTATCACACATGGTATGAACTTCAACTGCAGATATGGTAGGCAGATATCAGCCACTTGCTGTGGGTTTTTAATGTTCTACAACACCATAACTCTAATGATCCTGGGTTTACAGCCTTCAGGTTCTGCATTAATAAATTTACAGAGGCAAAACAAAGGAGGAACAAAACACAATTTCCCAAATAAAATACATCCATTTGCCTCAATTTAAGTTAAATCCAACCTTTGTCCCCCTTCTGGAAAATTAAAGCATTACTCAAGAAGGCTTGGTTTAGTAATTTTTCTCTTGCACAACATGTATATGTAGTTTGTTATAATGTTAATATGAAGTCTCATAACTCAGAAGGCCAACACAGGTGTCACTAATGATGTTTCTTTGTGCTAACCAAACTTTGCCTTTTTTCCTGAAACACAGTTTGCATTTTATTATTATTTTTGAGACGGAGTCTCATGCTGTCGCCCAGGCTGGAGTTCAGTGATGAGATCTTGGCTCACCAAAACCTCTGCCTCCTGGGTTCAAGTGATTCTCCTGCCTTAGCCTCTCAAGTAGCTGGATTACAGGCACCCACCACCACGTCCAGCTAATTTTAGTATTTTTAGTAGAAACAGGGTTTTGCCATATTGGCTAGGCTGGTCTCGAACTCCTGACCTCAGGTGATCCACCCTCCTTGGCCTCCCAAAGTGCTAGGATTACAGGCATGAGCCATCACACCCAGCCTGCATTTTACCTTATCTACAGTTATATACACTCCATTAAAATAATCCTAATCAGAAGTTTCTTTTATAGCCCCAAAAGAAAACTGCAACTGTGTTGAAAACCTTATACATTTTGTCTAACGAGTTTTTCCATATTAAAAGGAGCTTGTGCCCTTTAAGAAGTTAGAAAGGAAGGGCACAGAGTGCTAGAGTCCAGTACTAGGAATAAGCCATTAATTAGCACTTTTCCTCTGAATAAAAGCAGAGAACCTGAGAAAAGGCTGAACCCAGCAGGAGTAGGAGCCCTGCAGCAGCCCTGTGACAAAGAAAGAGAAGAGCTTTTTCTGAAGTACAGGGACAGAAATGCTTACAGACATAGTTTAAAACACTGAAATTGAAGTTGCACAAGATCTTGCACTAGCTTATTTTTGTTTTACCCTTTGCTCAGTGGATTAGCTTGTAAAGAGAAATGATTCCATTTTGTGCTTTCTGAATCTAAGAAGGCATCTTTTTAAAGAAATTACACTCCAGGGAAGTGCCTCTTGATGTAAGCTGCTTCTCTCCATGGCTCATCCTACCCAGGAGTTGGGTCTGTGCTTCCAGAAAGCCAATTACTGGAAGCTGCTTATTCACAAGGCACCCATACTGAAATGTTTACAGTTTCAGCAGCAGAAACGACAAACCTGCTGCCACAATAGGACTCCCTTAACAAGATTTCAAATCTGTGAAGATCATACTGAAACGGAAATCTCCAAAGCTGTTCCAAACACTTGGCTCTGGAGGTCTTTCTCATTTACTCCACTCTTCCTTCTTGCATTCGTACTACCTTCCTCTTTTGCATCCAGAGCCACTGCCATCTCATCAACGCTCTCACCTGCCCATCTTTTCAAACAGGTTGAGGTATTGTCAGGCAAAGCCACCCTATTCCTGGAAGTGGCAAGTTTTTCAAAGGCAGGGGCAGCCTGACGGGAAAGACGTTGGCGGCACTTAGTCTCAGATACTCAGGAAATAGCAGAGTACCAGCAGAAAGGAACGTTAAAAAACGAGGATATCTTGATATACCGAAGCTACTGCCATCGAAACGACCATAGGATCACTGGTCCTCAAATCCTAAGCCAGCCCCTGCCACCTCTCAGCCAAGCTTCAGTGGGGTCATTTAATTTGGCAATAACATGAGACATAGCCTCACACCTCATTTCAGGACACTCCCACAGGTCATGCTCAATCCAGGGCCTTTTCTTCCTGGAAACCTACTGGAAGGAAAAACTACGTCCACACTAGAATGGAAACTTTGGCACCCAAATCGGTGATTAGCTTATGAACCTTGAGTTTTCAGAGTTGATTTTTGCACTTCTCAAAGTGTAACTCTGCCACCTGCACCAGCATGGTCCCAAGCTTGAGTTAAAAAAACAGACTGAGGACACTGTCCCAAAAGAGACTGAATGGGAAGCATCCCAGGTGTTTCTTATCCTCAAGAAAGTTTTAGAACTACTGGTTCAATTCATCTTCACAGATGTGGAAATTTTCTTCAACATTTCAGTTTCAGAAGATTCCTACCAGATTAGGAAGATACTCAGCAAGAGTACAATCCTCACTTCAACAGAGAAGGGAAGGAAAAAAAAAAAAAAAAAGGAAACTCCAAGAGTCTCCATGAAGAAAATAGAGATCTAGAAGTAATATAACCTAGTTTAGAAATCCTGCATAATTCCTCAACACGTCTCCTCCTCCACCTTCACTTTATTTTTTTTTTTTTTGAGACAGGGTCTCACTCTGTCCCTCATTCATCGAGCCAGAGTTTGAGGTTGCAGTGAGCTTTGATTGTGCCACTGTACTCATAGTGGAGCAATCAGAGCTCACTACAACCTCAAATTTCTGGGCTAGAGGAATCCTCTTGCTTCTACTTCCTTACTAGCTAGGACTACAGGTACATACCACTGCACTTGGCTAATTTATTTTTTGTAGAGATGGCATCTCACTCTGTTGCCCAAGCTGGTCTCAAACTCCTGGGCTTACGCAATCCTCCCACTTCAGCCTCCTAAAGTGATGGGATTACAGGTGTGAGCCACCATGCCAAGCCCCAAGATTTAAGTGTCTATTGTTAGGACAGATTTCATTTATCCAACAACTTGACAAGGCAGTCCATTATTAACCCCATTTTACAGGTTAAGAAATTGAGCTGAGGGACTAAGTGATGTTTATAGTTTCCCAGGAAGCCAACTCCTACAGACATTAGGATGAAGGATAAAATATGACCTACAAGATTCTATAATTATGACTCATTGCCAACAAGGACCATCTGGTAAATTCAAGAGCCTCTGTGCTCTCCTTCGGGCCTTGTCTCTGGGCAGCGTGGTGGTCATATAATAAAAGGTGGTTCCATCACATGACTTTTATTTCAAGAGTGAGATTAGAGAGAAGCAACAAGCAGAGGATGGCACTAGCCAGATTATTGAAATTGTCTGAAAATATACCAATGTCTAAGGGATTTCAGAGTTCCCAAGTCAAATTAAGGAGCTAAAGGCAACAACTGGGTGTTTGCTGGTGGTCTCAGAGCTCCTTGAGGGTCCACGGGAAAGGTGAGTCTTTATGTGGCTGGATCATTTCCTAGGGTTCTCTAGAGTTAATTTGGAAGATCTAAAACAGATAATCTTCTGGAGCTGAGCAACAAGATTTTGTTGGCCTATTCACCCTAAATGGAACTTTTTTTCCAAAGGCAGGAAGGGATGAGGTAGGTCTGAGAGAACAGAATGCTGGGTCAGCAGATCAGTGAGATTCCATTGTTGGGAGATGATTTGCTTTAATGAAGAAGGGTTTCTGCGGCACTGCTAAAAGCCTCACCCTGCCAGGAGGTGAAGCTAAAACATCAGTAGTTGATACAGATACTTATCAATAACGACGGCTGCCTTGCACAATGTTCCTCAGGTCTCTACCAGGGATGCTTAACACTTACCCCTGTCCTGATGTACCCTAGTGAAGGAACAAGTCATCACCTAAGCCCACAGTGAGAGGGCTAAATATTAATGACTCTGCTTCTGCCTGGGAGAGTGTGGGGTGGGGGCGGGGATAGGAGTAGGTAGTGTTACTGAGAAAGCCAGGTAAAATGGCTGTTCAGTGCAGAGAACTATCAGAGTGCTTTTGGTGGACTGTGAGTTTCACAGGACATGGTGGAGGAGATTGGCAAAGCAGCAGGGTGTGGTTCTTGACATGTGCCTATCTATTTCCCCTGCTACTCATGCTTCAAACCCCTCAAGTCACTCTAGTAGTGGTAGGTCCGAGTGCCACATGGGGAGGGCAGGCCTCTTGAGGCCTTACTGACTCAATCTTCCGTTTGGCCTAGTTAGGCATAGCTTCTCCACACTTACACAGACCTCAGGGTATCCAGAGACCATGCCTCCCAGCACTTATGCAAGTGCTCATTGAACATACTGTGGGGCTGCTTTTACCTGCAAAAAACTATCCATTGGAAATTCCTTCATTCTGAAATGGTCATACTGCACTTGAATGTCTAGGAGAAATCTCAGACTTAACATGAACAAAATACAACTCCTGAATCCCCACCAAACCTGTTCTCTTGGGAGTTGTGTTTTTCAACATTCAGGTGGCACTACATTCACCCAGTGGCAACTCACGTTTTTGTCCCCAGAGACATACACTGAAACTCATGAACAACAAAGCCTCATACAGATGCCCTCTATAATGAAGGCAGAACCTGTTCCTGGCATATTGTGCCTTGCAAAGAACACAAGGGCAAGAAATTAAGAGTATTGACGGTCATCCATCTCTCATCCATTCATTTTGTTCCCCAAAACTATAAAGTAGCATACAAGAAAACAAGTCAGTCTCACTACCAAAACACACTTTTAACAGCTCCTTAATTTTTTATACGTAGATTAAAATTCTGACCAGCATATTCACAAATTATTTCCAATATTACATACTTTTTTTTTTGAGATGGAATTTCGCTCTTGTCACCCAGGCTGGAGTGCAATGGTGCGATCTCAGCTCACTGCAACCTCCACCTTCCAGTTCAAGTGGATTCTCCTACCTCAGCCTCCCATGTAGTTAGGATTACAGGTGCCTGTCGCCATGCCCAGCTAAGTTTTGTATTTTTAGTAGAGATGGAGTTTCCCCATGTTGGTCAGGCTAGTCTCAAACTCCTGACCTCAGCCTGCCTCTGCCTCCCAAAGTGCTGGGATTACAGGTAGGAGCCACCGCGCCCAGCCCAATATTACATACTTTTAAACATACATATTTAAATAGCATCTGAAGGCCCACCTCTTTCCACTGGAGGTTACATTGCTCCTATGTGTCTCTTAAATAACTTATCAGTTACAAATTTACCCTGTACTGATCACCCCCATGCCAGGCACTAGGGTGGGCTCTGGGGCCAACTTAGCTCTTGGGGAGCCTATCTGGTGAAGACGACAATCAGTTAGCTGGTAGTCACACCAAGAGCAACTCCAGCTTAGCTGAACATTTGCATAAGTGCTGGGAGGCATAGGCTCTGAATACTGTTGAGTCTGTGTAACCTGCAAAGGGAAGGCTGAGTCAGTAAGGTCTCAGAAGTCTGTCCTACCCTCAGTGAGGAGGCACTCGGACCTGCCACTATTGGAGTGACTTGGGGGATTTGACCCATGGGTGCTAAGTGGTGTGTAACAGGTAAAATGGGAGTGCTGCTGGGCAGCACTTGCTGCCTGGGGGATGAGGTGACAGGTGAGCTGGTTTTAAATCCACGTGCTTTTCACAAATAATAGTAGATTAAAATGCCCAGACCTGCTCTCTGAAGAGAAGGGAGACACAAAGTCTTCTGTCAGCAAACAAATACATTTCAATTTTGAGGAGTTTTAAAGCATTAGTATATTTTTAAAGCATTAGTATATTTTTATTACTTCAATAAAGAACCCTACCTAGAAACAAGCAAACAGAATTAATTTGGCACCTATCCTATCACTTATCCTAATGAATTACACTATTATCCTAGCAACCAGCTTTGTATGAAAAAACAAGAATAACTTTCAAGCAAACCAGAAGCCTTCACCTGACATCTGTCTGAACTAAGATTTAAGGTTCACAATCACAGCTTTCGAAGTCTGGAACCACATGGCACCCCCAGGGAGCCAGTCACAATGAACAGGCCTGAAACTTGTTAGATGAATATACATTTTACTAGAAACTTCCACTAGCTGCTCAGTGAAACATGTAACAGAGATGAAATGCCTCCACAGTTGAACAATGTCAGGGCACCCAGGTTCCACTGGTGGCACGTCCATCAGAAGGGATTTGAGTTCTGTTGGAAATTTGTTATTCTGTTGACTTTGGTATTGTTTATCTGCCTGTTTAGCAGTTCTCCAAATCTATTTTAATAAGGCATGTTAACTGACAGCAGTATGCTGCCAGCATCTTCAAATTAAGTGTCAGCTCTTAAGTGCATACAACCAAAATCATTCCACTATTACCAGGTTTATGTCAGGGCATCAGATAGGGCTGAATTTTTCTCTTCAGTTTAACTTCCACCAGTAAGTTTAGAGACAGGAGTGTATCTTTACTAAACCAACACATGAGGACACAATTCTAAGGCTGATGCTAGCTCATAATATTTGCTTCCTTTAAAACAACAACTCAAAAGCTTCCAAGAGTATTTTAGTACCTACCAAGGATGCTACCTGATTTCCAGCAAAGTTAGTTTTATCCTTTACAGTCCTCTACCATCATTTAATTTACAGATGAGAAACTTTTTAAGAGCTCTACTAATTTAGGGGCACCCCTGAAGAAAGGAATTCCATACATTTGAATTTTCCAGAGAAGTGATTCAGGCTATGAGAAATAGGTACAGAAAAACAACAAATTGAGAATAAATAATAAAATTCCAGGTCAGGCGCAGTGGCTCACGCCTGTAATCCCAGCACTTCAGGAGGCCAAGGTGGGCAGATCACGAGGTCAGGAGATCGAGACCATCCTGGCTAACATGGAGAAACCCTGCCTCTACTAAAAATACAAAAAATTAGCTGGGCGTGGTGGCGGGCACCTGTAGTTCCAGCTACTCGGGAGGCTGAGGCAGGAGAATGGCGTGAACCCGGGAGGCAGAGCTTGCAGTGAGCCAAGATAGCATCACTGTAGTCCAGCCTGGGCGAAAAGGCGAGACTCCGTCTCAAAAAAAAAGAAAAAAAAAAATCCAAAGTAACAATTAATGGACATTAAACACAAAATTAACATGGAACAACATTAATATCACTAATAAACGAAAAGGAACTAAAAGTTTAAAAAGAAGGTCCAATGTCACTGAGGTGGCAGTAAACAAGGGCTCACCTGTCCTCATGGATGCTCATGCCTTGGTATGACCCTTTGTTGGATGCTCATGCCTTGTATGACCCTTTGTTGGTTAAACCACAAGACAATGCCTATCAAAAACCGTAACAATGTTGGTCCTTTTTGACCTAGCAGTTCAATAGCTATAAATTTTTCTATAAATCGAAAAATAAAAATGCTTATTGCTCCATAGAAAGTAGTAAATTAACTGGAAACCAACTCAATAAAAGTGCGATACTTGGATAAATCACATCATAGTAACACTAAATTAAGACAAAAAAAAAAAAAGATTAGGCCGGGTGCGGTGGCTCAAGCCTGTAATCCCAGCACTCTGGGAGGCTGAGGCGGGTGGATCACGAGGTCAGGAGATCAAGACCATCCTGGCTAACATGGTGAAACCCCGTCTCTACTAAAAATACAAAAAACTAGCCGGGCCAGGTGGCGGGCGCCTGTAGTCCCAGCTACTGGGAGGCTGAGGCGGGAGAATGGCGTGAACCCGGGAGGCGGAGCTTGCAGTGAGCCGAGATCGCGCCACTGCAATCCAGCCTGGGCGACACAGCGAGACTCCGTCTCAAAAAAAAAACAAAGGAAAAAAAAGATTAGTATGAAAATTAAAATTACAAAATAAAGTAAAAAAAGCAACACAGACTTGTATCTACACTGTGATGATGAAGACTCACAAGGTTTGAATCCTGGGCAAGTTCCTCTCTAGACCTCAAATCTCACCTGGAGTGTGATGAGACCCATCAGAAAGGGTTGGTTTGAGGTCTAAATGTGATAATTCACGTATAGTGCTTAGAAAGCATTCAGTACATGTTAGCAGTCATTATAGCCATTCCTGGTATCCATGGAGGACTGGTTCCAGGACCTCTGCCAATACCAAACTCCATGGATGCCCAAGTCTCTTATATAAAATAGCACAGTATTTATATATAAGCTAAGCACATCCTCCTGTATACTTTAAGCCATCTCTAGATTACGTATGGTATCTAATATGATGTAACTAATACTATGCAAAGTTGTTTATACTTTCTCATCTAGAAAATAATGACAAGAAGAAAAAAGTCTATATATTCAGAACACGGAATTTTTCCCTCCTATATATATATATATAGATATATAGATATATTTTTTTTGAGACAAAGTCTTGCTCTGTCGCCCAGGCTGGAGTGGTGCAGTGGTGTGATCTTGGCTCACTACAAGCTCTGCCTTCCGGGTTCACACCATTCTCCTGCCTCAGTCTCCTGAGTAGCTGAGACTACAAGCACCTGCCACCACGCTCGGCTAATTTTTTTTTTTTTGTATTTTTAGTAAAGATGGGGTTTCACCATGTTAGCCAGGATGGTTCTTTTTGTTTGAGATGGAGTCTTGCACTGTCATCCAGGCTGGAGTGCAGTGGTACAATCTTGGCTCACTGCAACCTCCACCTCCCGAGTTTCAAGCCATTCTTCTACCTCAGCCTCCCTAGTAGCTGGAATTACAGGTGTGCACCACCACTTCCAGCTAACTTTTGTATATTTAGTAGAGATGGGATTTCACCATGTTGGCCAGGCTGGTCTTGAACTCCTGACCTCAGATGATCCACCCACCTTGGCCTTCCAAGTTTCTGGGATTACAGGCGAGTCACTGTGGCCCGCCCCCTCCAAATATTTTCAATCTGCCGTTGATTGAATCCAAGAATGCAGAACCCATGAATATGGGGAGCTGACTGTGTTATACTATTATATCTAGTGAAATAATCAGCACATGGACAAAGTCTAGAAAAGAGGCAGATATGTTGGGTTATCAAGATTGTGGCATTCTTTTACTAACAGTTCCATTAGTTTTACAATAAGAATAATACTGTTATCTTTATGTAAATAATACATAAATTTTCATGACTCAGGAGTACAACAGGGAACCTTGACCAGCACGAATGGTGCCAGCACCTCATCTAAACCCTGCAGCCAGTTTATCTTTTCTTCTGCCTTTTCCCATGTTTCCTGCCGCTTCCTATGGGAAGAGCAACGATTCCCACTTCAGAGCCCATTTCGCTATAAAGTGCTAGCACTTGGCCTAGTCTCAATTCAGTGCATAAAGGCACCGAGGCTGCATTCTGAAACTGAGGAAATAGGGTGCAACTGCACAACAGCGAGGTTTTCTTCAGGCCCATAAAAATGTTTGATACGTGCTCTTTCTCAGTTAATTAAATATAGTCTTGGTTTTCACCACATTGTATCTTGGGAAAATTATTTTAAAAGCCTAAACAGGCCAAGTGTGGTGGCTCAGGCCTGTAATCCCAACACTTTGGGAGGCCAAGGCAGGTGGATCACCTGAGGTCAGGAGTTTGAGACCAGACTGGCTAATATGGCAAAACCCCCTCTCTAAAAAAAAAAAAAAAAAAAAGCCAGATGGGGAGGCAGAAGAATTGCTTGAACCTGGGAGGCAGAGGTTGCAGTGAGCTGGGATCACACCACTGCACTCCAGTCAGGGCAAACAGAGTGAGACTCTGTCCAAAAAAAAAAAAAAAAGAGCCCAAACAGCAAGTTATCCTTTCTGTTTTCCCTTCCAATTGTATTTTAGGAATAATTATAATGACAGCTTAAATTTTTTGACATCTTTTTGGGATTCTCTTTTTTTTTTTATAAACATAACACAGACCTCATGATTTCCTATTTTTCTCTCCACTTTCTTTCAATTTGGACTTAAAAATTTACCAGTTTACATCTATTTGAAAGGCTAAATAAAAAGCAAGCAGCTCTCATTTAAAATGCTGTATTAGAATCTAGTGTTGACTGATCTAAACATTAGGCTGAACTGCCTTCATATCTAATATTTTATTGTCTAGTACATATTAAATGCAAATCTAAATTTCTTTTCTTCAACCCTTCTTTCTGTTATTGGTATGTTGATGACCCCTCACCCCACCCACTGACTTGCTGGAGCTAGAAACCTCAACTTCATCCTTGACCTCTGCCTCACTTTCCCAAACCTGCTACATCTAGTCAGTGTTTAAAATCTATCAACTGTAGCTGGGTGTGGTGGCTCACGCCTATAATCCCAGCACTTTGGGAGGCAGGTGGATCACTTGAGGTCAGGAGTTCGAGGCCAGCCTGGCCAACATGGTCAAACCCCATCTCTACTAAAATTACAAAAGTTAGCCAGGCGTGGTGGCGCATGCTTGTAATCCCAGCTACTTGGGAGGCTGAGGCAGGAGGATGGTTTGAAACTGGGGGGTGGAGGTTGCAGTAAGCCGAGATTGTGCCATTGCATTCCAGCCTGGGTGACAGAGCAAGACTCCATCTCAAAACAAACCAACCAACCAACAAAAAAAAACTATCAACTTTGAATCCCAAAAACGTTTCTCAGATCCATCCAATCCTTCTGACTCCTGTTTCTACTACACACTCAGTCCTTACCAGCTCTTGCACAAATTAATCCCACAGCCTCTCGAATGACCTGTCTGCTTCTGATCTCTCCCTACTTATTTCCGAGTTTCCTTTATAAAACACAAACCTGTACATGTGATTTACACGCTTAGAAATCACTAGAGGTTTTGCACTGCCCGTAAATTAAAGGCTAAATCCCTCAAATACAATAGAGCACGGATACGGTTTGGATCTGTCTTCACCAAATCTCATGTTGAATTGTAGTACCCAATGCTGGAGGTAGGGCCTGGTGGGAGGTGGATGGATCACGTGGGTGCTGTTCCTGTGAGGCCGAGTTCTTACAAGACCTGGCTGTTTAAAAGTGTGCAGCACCTTCCACCTCACTCTGTCTTGCTCCTGCTCCTTCCATGCAAGAAGCCTGCTCCCCCTTTGCCTCCTTCCATGACTGTAAGTTTCCTGGGGCCTCTCCAGAAGCTGAGCAGATACTGGCATCATGATTCCTATACAGCTTCCAGAACTGTGAGCCAATTCAACCTCTTTTCTTTATATATTATCCAGTCTCAGGCATTTCTTTTTCTTTTCTTTTTTTTTTTTTTTTTGAGACGGAGTCTTGCTCTGTGCCCCAAGCTGGAGTGCGGTGGCGTGATCTCGGCTCACTGCAAGCTCCGGTCCCCCGGGTTCACGCCATTCTCCTGCCTCAGCCTCCCAAGTAGCTGGGACTACAGGCGCCCGCCACCACGCCCGGCTAGTTTTTTGTATTTTTTTAGTAGAGACGGCGTTTCACGGTGTTAGCCAGAATGGTCTCGATCTCCTGACCTCGTGATCCGCCCACCTCGGCCTCCCAAAGTGCTGGGATTACAGGCTTCAGCTACCGCGCCCGGCCTCAGGCATTTCTTTATAGCAATGCAATAACGGACCAATATAAGCCCTCTGGAGTTCACATATTCTCCCTATATTCACTGTTTTGGGGGAGGAGGTGGAGTGCTATAGGGAAGTATTTGTCCTGAACCATTCTGTGAGTACACCACACAAACTCAGAATTCTTAATTATCTGGGGCCTTACTTTTAGTGCTGACATGTTAAAAAGTTTACTTAAAAAACAACTTCAGAACAGGCGCGGTGGCTCATGCCTGTAATCTCACCACTTTGGGAGGCTGAGGCAGACGGATCAGTTGAGGTCAGGAGTTCGAGATCAGCCTGGCCAACATGGTGAAACCCTGTCTCTACTAAAAATACAAAAATTAGCTGGGCATGGTGGCAGGCACCTGTAATTTCAGTTACTCAGGAGGCTGAGGCAGGAGAATTGCTTGAACCTGGGAGGCGGAGGTTGCAGTGAGCTGAGATCATGCCATTGCACTCCAGCCTGGGTGACAGAGCAAGACTCAGTCTCAAAAAACAAAACAAAACAAAAACAAAAACCCAACTTTACTACCAGGTAGACTCGTTTGGCTTTAGATAATCACTATCAAAACTTTGCCATTTCACTAAAATGTTAATGCTTTTACTTAACATGCAAGGTAGATTTTATTCCCTCCCTTTTGCCTTCTCTCTCGAGAGAATTCCTGAGTGTGTTCGTGTTGGCTGATGCTATTTCATAAGACATAATATTAATACTGCACCTGAAATACCTCATACCCTGTCACCATTCCCCCCGCAGCAAACTTGAGTTTCCAACAAGAGTAAAAAGGAGAAAATGTTTATATTTCCACACAGGACAACTTTCAAAGAGATTAAGTTCTTAACACCCCTGGAAAGATTAGCTAGCTGCACTACGATGGAACTACAACATGAGCTCCAGAGTACTGAGTGAGCTTGCTAACAGGAACACATCTTTACTAAGACGACAATAAGGGAGGACACCATCTGAGGGTGGACACCAGTCTGTAGTTTGCATTTCCTCTGAAACCACCTAACTGTTGAAATGTGCCAAACACTGCTCTAAGCACTTTCCAAAGAGTAACACATTTAATCCTCCTAACATTCCTGTTTACTGTAGGTGCTGTCAGATTTCATACTTTGTATGAGGAGGACAGTGAAGCACAGAGGTTAAGTGACTTGAGCTACTGACCCAGCGAGGAAACAGCAAGTCCTGGAACTCATATGAAGCAGTGTGACTGTGGGGCTCTCACCCAGGCCTCCCCATTACACAGCTGTTGAGCAGAACGGCAAAAGCCAGGACCTTCTGGAACAAGTGTTTAGCTGACTTGATTTTCTCTTCTCACACGTTTTTCCAATAAATTGGACAAAACTGATCTGCAGTAGCAAGCCTTGAGGGTCTCACAAAATTGGCCTTGGCTTGGGGTGCGGAGGAGGAACCTCCATTTTTCTGAAACAGTATTGGATGAAGGAAGCCGTATCTTTTGGAAAAATCAAAGCCCCAGTGCAGGATCTGCGTGTGGCAAGGAGTTGCTTTCTGCAGAATCACACAAACTCCCTTGAATGAAGTTCAGAAGCCTTGACATAGAGCTTCTCTAACCACACACCAGCTAAGGGGCCAAGGCTGAAGCTGAGTCACCCTGCAAGTTCCCTGACAGCAGTTTAACTTCAGATTTCAACTGGTTTTCCAGCAGAGACTCAGAAAGTTGTTGAATTGAAAGGGATGCCTGCTTTTACATGCTATTTACTGTTAGCTCTTTTAACAGATTAGCAATAACTAGTTTAACATCCCAGGGATGAGTAATTAATATATAACAACTTGTGTGTTGTGGCTTGTTTACAATATTCTTGTTTATGGTCCTTTGGGATTTTTTTGAATATTTTCCTCTATTTATTTTGAGACTGGGTTATAAGACTGGCTAATTTTCGTATTTTTGGTAGAAACAGGGTTTCTCCATGTTGCCCAGGCTGGTCTCAAACTCCTGGGCTCAAGTAATCCAAAGTGCTAGGATTACAAGCATAAGCCACCTTGCCCAGCCTTGGCACTTCCAAAGAAGCATGCACTCCTTATAAATTTTACTTTAAAATCATGTGTAATGCTCCCCACATCATCCCCCACCTCTAAAAAGAAAAAATCAATAAATAAATCATAGTAAAATTTGAGTCCTTCAATTTGTCATGATTTATTCCGTAAGGTAATATATGCAATAAAATTCAAAACTGAAAATTTCACTTGATCCTTTAGAATTTGGACAAAATCCTGAAAGAAAACCCTTTCTCTGGAAATTCAGTGTCAATGTCATCATGTAGTGATATAAAAAGATATACCACATAGTGTTAAGAAAAACAGGTAAATTAGATACAACTCTCTGCTATATACTGAAAGCCAAGGAAATAGCAAGGGGAACAGGGCGCCACTGCCTAGAGAGTGATAAATGAAGATGGGTCCCAGCTGAAGTAACAAACAGCAAGTGCTTGCCAGAGAGGGAGGGCTGGGAGGGAGAGGAGAATGGAGAAAGGGAGTGTGGGAATGTGAGAAAGGGCAGTGTAGCAGGTGCAGAGGAGGAACAATCAGGTAGGGGTGAGGGTGGGGGTGAGGTACTGGAGTTAGGAGCAGAGAATAGGAGTTGAAGGGAGCCTTCACCAGGATGGGGGCCTTGCCAGGCCCTGGAAATGACCACCTTCAAGGAACATATAGTTGAAAATTTAGAGAGCATGTAGACTGATGGCTCTATTTTATAGTTCAACTAGAGAGACTACCTTTCTGACTTGGCTGTTTTGATGTTTTAATATGTGGTTTCATTTTCATAATGCAATCGATTTTATATTTTTCAAATCATGTTTTTCATCACAACTTTAATTTAAGAAAGGTGTGAGTCTGTTAGATGTGGGAAATAAATAATTATCCATTATTTAAACTTGTATTAAAAATAAACCCCTAAATCGGCCAGGTGCGGTGGCTCACACCTGTAATCCCAGTACTTTGGGAGGCCAAGGAGGGTGGATTCCTTAAGGTCAGGAGTTCGAGGCCAGCCTGGTCAACATCGTCAAATCCCGTCTCTACTAAAAATACAAAAATTAGCTGGGTGTGGTGGCACACACCTGTAATCCCAGCTACTGGGGAGGCTGAGGCAGGAGAATCACTTGAATACGGGAGGCAGAGGTTACAGTGAGTCAAGATCATGCCACTGCACTCCAGCCTGGATGACAGAGTGAGACCCTGTCTCAAAAAATAAATTTAAGAAAAACAAAAAACCCTAAATATAATCTTTAATATATTGATTCAGAAATTTATGGCTGGGCGCGGTGGCTCAAGCCTGTAATCCCAGCACTTTGGGAGGCCGACACGGGTGGATCACGAGGTCAGGAGATCGAGACCATCCTGGCTAATACAGTGAA
>NW_012115588.1:956620-972179 GCF_000951035.1 Colobus angolensis palliatus
CTCGGGAGGCTGAGGCAGGAGAATGGCGTAAACCTGGGAGGCGGAGCTTGCAGTGAGCTGAGATCCGGCCACGGCACTCCAGCCTGGGTGACAGAGCGAGACTCCATCTCAAAAAAAAAAAAAAGAAAGAAATTGAAAGAAAATTGCCCAGACACGGCGGCTCACGCCTGTAATCCCAACACTTTGGGAGGCTGAGGCAGGCGGATCACTTGAGATCAGGAGTTCGAGATCAGCCTGCCCAACATGGTGAAACCCCGTCTCTACTAAAAATACAAAAATTAGCCAGCTGTGGTGGTACATGCCTGCAGTCCCAGTTACTAGGGAGACTGAGGCAGGAGAGTCACTTGAACTCACGAGGAGGTGGCTACAGTGAGCTGAGATCGCACCACTGCACTCCAGCCTGGCAACAGAGCAAGACTCATCTCAAAATAAAAATAAAAATAGAAAATAAAAATTAACCTAAAACGAGTTAACATACACTGTCAGGTAAAAAAAAAAAAAAGATTAAAAATTTCCCAAGGGGGGTTGGAAAAATTTGGGAGGGGTACCTTCTATGAGAGGGGAATAAGCAAAGCCTCTCCCACTAGTAGGGCTATGCAGCCTCAAGGGATCCATGGCCACCTTCTGTCACATCCCTGCATGCCTTCGCATTCCTTAATGTCTCAAAGGTGATTTGTACATACCAAGTTATACCCATACCCGTTCAGAGGCAATTACCTCTGTAATATCATTCATGTCAGAGGTCATTCTGATTCTCATCCACAATTATACCAAGGCAAACAAACAGGGGTCAATGCTGGACAGAAGCAAAGGGAACTGTGCAGAAATAAATAGATTCCCAAGTCCCACACTTGTGGGAAGGGAAAAAGGAAGGAAAGTAAAGGCCATTTTAAAATAAAGAAATGTTCTAGTTTTGGGCAATTTTCAGAGTAGTGTGACACAGGGAGAGGAGCAATGTCTCTTGAGGACTTCCCAATATTTTAATGTAACATTGTGCTTGTCAAAACACCTAATACACAGGTCAAAATGGATCTCTAATGAAATATATGTGGCTTTATCTTACATGACAGGATTAAGAGCATGCTCATTAAGCAAGACCAAAACTGAATACATCTATCTGCTAAAACCTAATAAAATAAAACTAGACTCAAAGTATCCTAGACAACTGAAACATCATCTGTCAAATTAAATAAAAGGTAAGTTAGTGTAATTTTAATTTGTCCTTGAATGCACTGAGAGAAGTAGAATAAAAGCTAGGTAAATAAAAGCTAGAAACGGATCTTATAGTGATAGTGGTACATCAGCTCGAAGAGACAACAAGCCTTTTTTTTTTTTTTGAGACAGAATCCCGCTCAGTCGCCCAGGCTAGAGTGCAGTGGTACAATCTTGGCTCACTGCAACCTCTGCCTCCTAGGCTCAAGCCATTCTCCTGCCTCAGCCTCCCGAGTAGCTGGGATTACAGGTGCCCACCACCATGCCCAGCTAATTTTTGTATATTTTTAGTAGAGACGGGGTTTGACCATGTTGGCTAGGCTGATCTTGAACTCCTGACCTCAGGTGATCCACCTACCTCGGCCTCCCAAAGTGCTGGGATTACAGGCGTATGTCATCACACCCGGCCTAAGACCTGGATTGAGACACAGGATCTAGAGATTTGCTGGGGAATATTTAGCCTGATTGTTGATTATCAATTATTGCTATAGAATGCCTAAAAGTTTACACATAAAAACTGTGCTATGTTAATAATAATAAATGTTGAAATAACGAAAACACTGTCAGATGGTCACATACACATATGCACATCAAAAAGCAATAAAAAGGCTGGGCGCAGTGACCCACACCTGTAATCACAACACTTTGGGAGGTCAAGGCGGATGGATGATCTGAGGTCAGCAGTTTCAGACCACCCTGGCCAACATGGTGAAACTCCGCAACAAAGTGAGATTCTGTCTCAAAACACAAACAACAACAAAAAACCCACCAAATATTGTGACTTTCCAAGGAAAGCTGGGAAGCAAGAACTCAACTTTGGCAAGAGGATGACTAACGGATTATTTTGAGGGCTTAACTTTGACTAAAGAATTTTGTACTTTAGGGTCTTAAATGTTACACCCTCCTAGGATCTTTGCATTTTAAAATGTCATTGCATATAAACTTCTTAGGGGAAGTAAATCTTCTACCTCAAACTTGGAGTTTCACAGGGACGTTAATTATTAACAGTGATGTTAATAATGGAGAGAGGGAAGGAGGGAAAAATAAAAGACTGTAATTGGGGGATTAGGGGACATAAGAGGAAAGGGCAAGCTCCTTGCGTGACTGAATTAAAATGTTCTAATTTCAAATATATATTTCACATTCAATATAATTTTTACTATAGTCTAGGGGCACTTCCTTTTTGCCAGAAGGTTAAAAATAATATGGTAGACTACGAAACATACAGTTGTACATCCACCTGATCCCTTCCCACAAAAAAGTGGATAAATTTGCAAGATAAACTCATGACAGCATAAGCAATGGGAAATTGGAAATAGGAGAGATGAAGTGAGTAACAGTGATTCTGTGCACTGAAAGGAAGCAGACAGTAATGATGAGTGCAGTGGAGGAGCCATTAGAAAGCCTGCCACTTTACGGCACAGAGCTTGGGGAGGCCTTAGTAAGTGGGGGTGCAACATGGGGCTGAAAAATAGAGCATTAGCCCAAAGTTTCTAAGAGGAGTTAGATCCTTAATTCAACCAGGTAACTGTCCTCATCTACTAAAAACAGGTGGGAGACTGTCAAAGTCCACACACTGAATGATAAGCCCATATCCCCACCCACACAACCCTACATCCCCTTCTCCACTTGGCTTTTAGGATGCTGGCAGCCAAGCTTGCACCTCTAGACAGGAAATCTCAAGATTTTTCTCTGGAACAAAACAAAAAAAAATTTTTTTTTTTTTTTCCTCTGGGAAAACTCAACTCAGAGAAAAGACCTATATGCTGGCTGCCTGCCTTATTATTCTACGCAGAGGACTACAGGCTAGCAAGCCTGGCCCATACTGTATGTAACACAGAGCTTCAAGCCATTTTTTAAAACGTCTCTTTCTCTCTTAAAAATGTAAATCAAGGCCGGACGCGATGGCTTAAGCCTGTAATCCCAGCACTTTGGGAGGCTGAAGTGGGCAGATCACCTGAGGTCAGGAGTTCGAGACCAGCCTGACCAACATGGAGAAACCCCCATCTCTACTAAAAATACAAAATTAGCTGCACATGGTGGCACATGCCTGTAATCCCAGCTACTCGGGAGGCTGAGGCAGGAGAATCGCTTGCACCTGGGAGGCGGAGGTTGCAGTGAGCTGAGATTGCGCCATTGCATTCTAGCCTGGGCAACAAGAGCGAAACTCCATCTCAAAAAAGAAAAAAAAAGAAAAACAAACAAACAAAATATATATCAAGACATCTGAAGAACCTCTAACAAGAAAAGAGAAAACAGGAAACAGACAAAGATTTTTAAAAATTACAATACAGGCCAAGAGTGGTGGCTCACGCCTATAATTCCAGCACTTTGGAAGGCTGAGGTGGGAGGATTGCTTAAGCTCAGGAGGTGAGACCAGCCTGCCTGGGCAACAAAGTAAGACGCTGATCTCTACAAAAAGTAAAAAAACTTTGCCAGGTGTACTGGCATGCACCTGTGGTCCAGCTACTTGAGAGGATCCCTTGAGCCCAGTGGTTGGAGGCCGCAGTGAGCCATGATCACATCACTGCACTCCAGCCTGGGTAAGGGCGTCAAACTGTCTGAAACAAAAACAAAAACAAAAAACACATTATAATGTATTCAAAAAGTAAGAGAAACGACTACAGCCATCAACTAGGCTCTGATTGTTCTTTAAAAGTCAGTACATTCAGAGGAAAAAAAAAAGCTCTTCAAAATATCAGGAAAAAAATAAGTAAATAAAAGACTAGAAGGCTGGACGCTGTGGCTTGTGGCACATGCCTATAATCCTGGCACTTTGGAAGGCCAAAGTGGAAGGACTGCTTGAGTACAGCAGCTTGAGACCACTCTGGGCAACACAGTGAGACCCTGTCTCCGCAAAAAATATAAATATTAGCTAGGCATGGTGGCACACGCCTTTAGTCCCAGGTACCAGGGAGCCCGAGTTAGAGAATGCAGTGAGCTGTGATCGCACCACTGCATTCCAGCCTGAGTGACAAAAAAACAAAACAAAACAAAAATATTAGATGATAAAGTTGAAGAAAGCACGGAGAAATCAGAACAAAAAGATAATGAGATAAAACAGAGGAGAAAAGATAAAAACAGAGGATCAATCCAGGAGGTAAAATGCCTTATATTAACAGGAATTATAAAAAGAGAGAGCAGAGAAAATGGAAGGAGATTTTCAAAGAACTACCACATAACAAATTTCCTGAACTGAAAGACATCAGCGTACGTAAGATCTCATAGAGTAGCCAACATAATCAATGAGGAGACCTAGTCAAGACCTATCATTTTGACATCTCAAGACCCTAGGGAAAAGGAGAAGATCCTCAAACTTTCCAGGAGAAAAACAGAACACGTATGAGGGATGAAAAATTAGAATGGCATTGTTCTCATCTGCAGCACCGGAAGCTAGAGGACAAACCAGGAACAACGACTGCAAGACAGTAAGAGAAAAATCACTTCCAATCTAGAATTCCACATCTAGCCAATTCTCAATTAAGCATGAGGCTAGGATAAAGTCATGCTCAAATATACAGGATCTCAACATTTTTGCATTTTCACGCACCCTTTCTCACAAAACTACTAAAGGATGATGCACACCCTTAAATGAAGGCCCACTTTAAGAATCATGAAGGCATGGGATTGGGATTCAGGAAACAGAACATTCAATAGAGGACAGAAAGAAATGAAGATGATGATCTGCCCCAGGATAATAGTTATGAAGCCAACCCAAAGAATAAATATCCCAACTGGAAAGTGTGGGTTAGAAAAGATGTGGTCCAAGAAAATAAAAAGCAAATGAATACATGAGTTAGTAATCCTAGAGAAATTAAATTTTTTAGAAGGAAATACAATCATAGTATGCTTCATAAGTTATACATTTCAAAAAATGAAAAATGATTTTCGAAGTCTACACAAATCTTCCAAATTACCTATTTCGTTTTCTGTCCATCATGTGGGGATAGGCGCTTTAACGAGGAAGAATAATCACGTGACATGTAAGAACAAAAACATGGGAGAAAAGGAACCAAATGAAATAAAAATCCCAAGCTGGTAAGAGATTTCTCATACTCACCATCTCTCTGGCTATTTCCAGCGCTTCCTGCAGGCCATAGAGCCTGCCACAAACCAGGTAGATTCCATTGGCCCAGAGAATACAACCCTCATGGACCCAAAATTCATTGCTGTCAAGAGGTAGTTCAGGGATTTGTAACTCCAGCTCAGGGCCACCGTCTGAAGTGGTGGGCACGGAAGGCTTCGAGTCCAAAACAGTCTTTTCACTGCTGCCCTCGGTGGCAGCTTTTTTACAAGGGAGCCCCCTGGACAGGGACCGAGGACCTCCACCACAGTCTTCCGAGCGGTGGCGCCGCTTAAACCTGGGGTGTGCGGCCAGGCTCCTCTGCTCCTTTTGCTGCTGCTGCTGCTCTTCCTCCTCCTCAGTGTCCGTCTTGGAACCATTAGAAGCACTTTTGTGCCGTACCTTAACTTTGCTCTGCATTTCTGTGGCCCTCTTAGGAGGCGGATTCTTCGGGAGAGTGGCTGCATAATCTTGGGGATAAAAAGGTCCAAAGAGGTCACCCATGTTCCGGTAACTGGCCCACTTGCCACACAGACAGCAAACCAGGTGCCCCATAACCGAAGACTCTGTCACAACAGGTCCCTGAAGCATAAAGGACGAGGCCGGGAGCGCCTTGCTTTCAGTGCTGCTAGGTGGAGGGGTCAGTGACCTCTGACCCTTCCTGCCCCTCACCAATTTGGTCTGTTCTTCTTCTTCAGCATTGATGATTGTACAAACGGCTCCAAGTTCACACTTATTTACTACATGGATGTAAGGGTAAAAAGACTTGTTCTTGGCATCAGTTTTATCCAGTGGCTGGGTAGCATACTTTAGTTTGATCTCAGGTTCTTGGGGTTCCACAATGGGAACTGCTTGTTTGGTTTTTCGCTTCCTTGGCTGGGCCCCAGGCTTCCTTCTCTCCCTCCTTTGCCTCTGTTTTTTTGGCTTTGGCTCTCCATCTGCAGAACCTTCTGGTATCTGTGGGGGCTGAGGGGGTGGAGGCGGTGGCTGCTGCTGTTTCTTTTGCTTATTCACACTACCAATGGGTCTCCCCTTCTTTTTTCCTGATGGGAAATATCCCTTTGGAGGGAAACCCTCTTGCTTGGGTGAAATCGTCACTGTATCGTTCTCTTTCTCTTCAGCCTTGGGGTTTGCCTCAGGGGCCAATATGCCCGCTGGAGGTACATTCTTTGAGTCTGGAAACATTAAAGGTGCTGTTCCACCCAGGGAACCATCTGGTCTCCCTTGGTTACTACCAGGCTTCTGTGAGGTTGTGGATGTCATGGCACCAGGGGGTTCCTTTCCGGCAGTAACCGTTTCTACATGTGTCTCTGTCTTCACTTTGTCATCCCCGCTGCCACGCCACTCTTCTGAAGACCTTGGAAGAGGTTTCTCAATGTGCAACTCTTGGTTTGCTGGACTGACTAGGTCAGAAGCCACCTCACCTTTTCTCTTCTCTATGTCAGCATCCTGAACAGCAACACTCCCACCTTCAGGAGGACCACTCTTCAAAGACAGTATATCATCAAGTGTAACCGTGTCTCCCCCAGCCTCTGCACTGTTCGAGGATGCGCTCCTCCTAATATTTGGGGATGTAATCTTCTGAACTATAGCTTCCAATTTCAATCCCCGTCCTTTCCGTGGGGGCAGTATTTTGGTCTTAGCAGGGCTTGTGAGGGTAACGGCAGGGCAGTTTCTATTATCTGGACTTGGAAGGTCCTTGGAGGAATCTCTCTTAGGGATAGACTTGATATCCTGACTGTGAGAAAGATGGGCATAGGAATTGAATGCTTTATCAGCGCCTTCTTTTGATGGGTGAAGGAGGCGACCTTTATCTTCAGTGCTACTGTTCTTTACATCTTGTGACTGTCTCTTACTGGGAATGGGAGAGATAAAAGAACGAACACGCCTCCTCATAATTAAGGGGTTTTGAGAAGAATGATCCTCCTGGCCTGGAAGTCTTAGCATAACATTACTAGGTTTGGATGACTGTGTAGCCTCAGCTAGTCCATGTCCATCAGTCTCATGGGGTGGTCCATACCTTTTTTGACTGGCCATTCCTGGAGGACCACTGCTTTTGGCTGGAGAAGTTTGCCGAGAAAGATCCCAACAGGATTCTTGTAACTTCTGAGAGCCATGCTTTAATTCCATGCCCTTGTTAGGCAGACCATCACTAGACATTAGGCAGCGCCCAGCCTCCTGAGCGCTTGGGTCATGGTAAGTCCCTACTGGTGGGCCATACATCATACCATCTTTGTCATTTTTCAAAGGGCTCCGTACTCTGTCAAGAAACTGCTGCTGCCTTGGACTCTTCCGTGGCCCCTCCTGCCTGTGCTGTGCTGCAGCAATCACTCCCTGAGCAGAACCGCTGCTCCAGTCTTTATACTCCTCTGGTTGCTGTTGGTACATCTGTCTCTTATAATGCAGCTGAGAATTCAAACCTGCATTAGGGTCCCCATAAGCATGAGCTCGAGTATTTGTGTGATAAGCAGAGGCCAGGGTTTCTGAGTTGGGAGAAAAGGGAGCATGTAAAGAACTCCGGTTGGCCCTCTCTGAAAAGGTCATGTGTGGATTCATATGATGAGGGTCTCCCCCTGGGCCTCTGCTCCGCCCAGGAGACATTTTCAGTTTTTCTGCAAAGTCATGATATTGAGAAGGGGACCGACCCCTCATGCCCTCACGACCACCAACTCTGCCAGGGACCCGCCGCATTGGCGTGGGTCTGCTGTCTTGAGGGCCGTAGTCTGAAAGGGAATCATGGGTTGCTGCTCCAGGGCTGGCATTGCTGCGGTAAGACTCATGCTTGATGCTAGAAGGATGGCAGTGGTCTCCAGATTTCTTGTTATTGAAACTAGCTTGGGATTTAGACTGTTCAAAGTCTTCCTCTTTTATCTGCCCGCTCTGGGATTTCAGCTTGGTTTCCATGGACACTAAACCACCAGGAAGAATGACCGACTGACTTAGAGTTGGATTGAGACGGTCATTCCTCCCAATTCTGGTGTCGGCACTCATGTGTCCCAGTGAGTGGGCCCCGGGGTCCCTGACAATCTGTCTTAGTGGAGAAATATCACAGATCACTGATCTTCTTTCAGAGAGGGAACCCCCAGGCTCATGGGCTGATGACTGAGGCTCTATTTCAAACTTTCTGGGAATTGGATAGTCAGTCAAATTGATCTGTTTCATTTCAGGAGCTGTGCTGCTTGATTTCCTTTCCCAGGGGCCCCAGTGGGGATTTTCTAATAGAGACCCAATGCTTTTGTTCAGAAGGCCCCTGCTAGCTAATTCATTGGTTTGACTAACCAAGACATTGGGCCTTGTGGTTCCTTCTAGGCTACCAGCCATTCCCTGATGCTCCTGAGTACTCCTAGAGTATCTCCTGTCAGGGTGGTGGTGGTAACCCTGAAGCACTTCCTGCAGGAGGCTTGGGAATTTTTCATTTCTACCCTTTCGTTCCCCATGGCCAGTGAAATCCCCCTTTTCTTGCCCTGTAGGATACTGAGGAAAGCCACTGACATTTCGTGGCACAGCTGACCCGAAACTATCTTTGTAACTATAGCGCAGACTTCCAGGAGATTTGCTAGGCTCAGTTCTGCTTGTAAAACCAGGGCCCGCTGCAGAGTGGCCACTCTGGCCATTTCCTTCTCCATTATGGTTGGAGTTGTTATCGCCATTCTTGTTTCCTTTGCTCCCTCCTCCTCCTGGAGGCTCTGGCTGGGGAAGTGATACATGACTCGTTTCCTTTGCCCCACCATTGCTTGGTGGCCTTTGAGTGGCTGCAGGATCATCCTCTTGGGAGCCTTTATCTTGCCCACCAGGCTTTTCTACCCGACTTGTCATGGCTTCCCGGGAGACAATCACCCCAACTGTCTTCTCATTAACCTTTGGGTTCCCATCGGACAATGGCATGTCCTTAGCGCCTGGTGAGGTGGCCTCTTCTCTTGCGGCAGGACTAGCATTGAGTCTGGCGGGTTCATTCTGAGCACCTTGTGCCGGTGAGGAGCCAGCTTTCTCAGAGGCTCCACCCTTGTAGGTGGTGTCAGAGCTGGTGCTCTGACCACTTAGTTGCCGCACTCTCTCACCTTGATCCTCTGAACTGCTGGAGCAGCCTCCATCTAAAGACTCTGCCATAGGGGACTTCAGCTGTTCCTCAGGTTGTGAGGAGCCTTCAGAGTTTGTGCAGCTATCTGCTTTCTTGGAAGATGAGGGCCTCTTGGAGGTCTTCTTCTGAGGAGTGAGGGCATCAGAAAGTAACATGTGCTGGACAGTGTTAGGAAGATTGGCCACTTGAGTACTCAGAGCACTCAAACTACTCAACCCAGGATCTGTCAGTCGCTTTTCTGGTACCCCTTCTAGTCCAAACCCTTTGAAGCCTGTGGCATGAGAATTAGGACTGGGCATCATTGATGGAGTTGGACTGAGTTGAGGCATCAACTGTAAAATTCTGTTTCTGGAACCCATAGGCACACTGCCTTGCCCACACTGGAGATTCTCCCCAGTCTGCATGAGAGGAGATGGGGTAGAACTACAGCTTGGAGACTGAACCACAGAGGCAGCTGGGGAAGGGTTAGAAATGGGGCTGAAGTTCTGGTGAAACTGCATGGGGGACCTCACAGGAACCTCAGGTTGGTTGTACTGCCCCACCTGACTTTGCAGGGGCAGCTTGGTGGCAGTGTTGGTATACTGCATCACATGCTGAGGAGGGTGTTGTTGTTGCTGCGGCTGCTGCTGCTGCTGCCCCTGTTGGGTCCCTTGTGGAATCTTTGCCTGTTCAAAATTCTTCATAGATTGAGGCTGATAGCTGTAATTGGATTGTGTTCCATAAGCCTGTGCATTTGAACCCACACTGTGTCCTTCATACTGAGATCCAGCATTCACACTGTAACTGCCATCATAGCTCTGTCCAGACTGGCTAAAACGCTGTGGTGAAGGGAAGGAGGAGGAGGAGGAGGAGGAAGCAGAAGACTGATAGTGTTGGCCAAACTGACCCACTCTTAACTGGTAACCAGCAGCAGAGGATGGCAGAGTTGAGGGCCGCTGCATTGGCTGTAGATGGGATGAGCTGGATGCTGGTTGGCCAGTGGCCTGTGGCAGGGGCTGATGGGACTGGTAAAGCTGTTGTCTCAACTGCTGGACTTGCTGCTGCTGCTGCTGCTGCTGGCTGGAAGCCTGCTGTTGGTACTGAGCACTCCCTGGAGAGAAAGGCCCTGTGTAATCCTGCTGATAATGTGACACACTGCCAAGGCCAGAGTGCTGTGCTTGAAACTGGCCCACATGACCCTCACTCCCATACTGATTGCCAAAGCTGCTCCCCTGGGGGGGTCCATAGCTCTGCACAGGCCCAGAAGGCCTTCGCTGAGGAGGCTGTGGGGTTCCTGTAGTCACAGGGTCTTTGTTGCCTGCCATGTAGTAAAAATCTCCAGCCTCTTTCCTGAAACCCTGGTAACCCTGATGGCCAGAGGTCTCGCTAGCCATCGCTGCCGCAGCAGCTGCTGCTCCTCGTCGTCCACTACCACTGCCACTGCCACTGCCACCACTACTGCCACCTGCACCTCCAAAATTCTGGAACATCTGGGCCTGACGAGGGCTGAACTCTTCTATCCGGGATGAACCGTGTACCTCCTGTGGGTAGCTTTGCTGGTTTCCGTGGTAACTGCTTTGCTCCCGAAAGGACTGCATACTGTTCAGCAGCACAGCAGCAGGCCAACAGCCCTCCTAGAAATAGAAGAAAAGAAAGAAAAACATTAGACACACATCTCCTCGGTACAAATCAAGTCTAGATGATGGAGGGGATAAGATGATTCAGATGTCCAGATGAAGCTGACTGGTTTGAATTTCTTTTTTTTTCTTTTTGAGACAGTCTCGTTCCATCACCAAGGCTGGAGTGCAATGGCACAATCTCAGCTCACTGCAACCTCTACCTGCAGGGTTCAAGCAATTCTCCTACGTCAGCCTCCCGAGTAGCTGGGACTACAGGCACATGGCCACGATGCCTGACTAATGTTTTGTATTTTTAGTAGAGACAGGGTTTCACCATGCTGGCCAGGCTGGTCTTGAACTCCTGATCTCGTGATTTGCCCGCCTTGGCCTCCCAAAGTGCTGGGATTAGAGGCGTGAGCCACCGAGCCTGATCTTGAATTTCATCTTTTATATTTTACCCTATCCACTTCTGAAAATGCACATATGCAGAGAAATGGCCTAAAGAGTAAGACAAGAATCTGTAGTACAATGAAAAACAGCACCCTGAGTGCATAAAACCCAACATAGCAAAAACATGTATGTCTTATACATCTAATAATGCCTTCATTATTAGACAAATGAGCCCCCTAACTCAACCAGATTAAAATATGGGGCTGTGTTATTACTGTCCATGAAAAACAGCAGTTTTTCAATGAGTCTTCCAGTTACGGGGGTGGGGGGTGGGGTGGGGTGGAGTGAGTACGGGGTAAGAAAAACCAAATTTCTTTTTTTATTTTTATTTTTTAGACAAGGTCTCACTCTGTTGCTCAGGCTGGAGTGTGCAGGGGCACAGTCATAGTTCACTGCAGCATCAAACACCTGGCCTCAAACGTTCCTCCTGCCTCGGCCTCCCAAAGTTTTTGGGATTACAGGCATAAGCCACTACTTTTATTTCTCTGCTTTCATGTATTAGGGTGATCACTGAACTGCGGGTTTTAACACTGGCTGCTGATCGCCACTCCCCAACACTGAGAAACAGAACTGGCCAGAGAAATGCAGCGAATTCCTTCTATCCAAGTGCACAATTTTGCAGGTTTACTGTAATTGCCAACTACCTGTGATGACTGGTGACTCCAGGACACTCAGCCCATATGGGTTCCACACAAACTTTGAAGTCATCCTCTTCTTGGCCTAAGACTGTGTCTAAGGCACCCTTCTCTCTCCAGCACTTTCCTTCAGTTCCCAGGTACAAAGGGCTAGACTTAAGCCAGTGAATAGCAGTGACTATTCTTCCAGATTATTTTGGGTAAAAGTTTCAGCACCTTTACCCACCATGTCGTATTTTTATTTGAAAATTTTTAAACTCAGTTACTACTGGCCATTACTATGAAAGAAGAATTAGAAGCAATCATCTTGGAGGACAGCAAAAAACAGAGAGGAAAGCAGGAATTCATCAAGCCTAGGACGCAGACTCTTTCCACCAAAGTTATCTGACTGAGCCACCGCTTTGTATTACCTTTTATGATCCCTCTTAATCAAGCTGATTTTCCCCCCCCTTTTTCCTGGGCCTGTCTCCTCAGAGTCAGAGATGAACGGGACAAGGCCAAATTGCTCCAAATGACTTTAGAACCAATTTAAAAAAACAAGTTCCGAAATACATATGGGGTAAAGTGAGGTACTAATAGACAGTTTAGTTTAGTTACAATGGTTTATGAAGCTAGTTTCCTAGTTTCCCTGAAGGGGAGCTGAAAGTGAAGTTGCCTGCAGGAAAGTCAACAACCCTTTTAAAGATAAGTCAGACTCATCCTCTCCAATCCCTGAAGTGGCTCCCACCTCATTCTTGGGGAAACTGGTCTCAAAGGCCCCGGCTCCCATCCCATGACCTCTCTGACCTCCTCCCCTACCACTTCTCTGCTCTAGCCCCACGGTCTCCTTGTTCCTGGAACGGGCCTACCGCATATCTACATAGGAACTCTGTTCTCACCTGCACATTCTTCTCCCAAAGCCAGACAGCTTGCTCTCCCTTCCAGTCTTTGGGCAAGTATCACTCATTCCCTGGTCATTCTAGTAAAAACAGCTAGCTCCACACCTTTTCCCTGGCTGTAACTCCCTCCCCTGTTTTATCTCCTGCCTGGCCCCGTACTTACTCCAAACAAGACACATATATGCTACTTGTTTACTGTCTGTCTCTCCCCCAACTAAAATGTAAACTCCATAAAGGGCAGAGACTGCCTGTTCCTTGTTGTAATCTTCACGTCATCACATGGGAGGCTGTGTGAATGATTAAACGGTGTAAGAACTAGGTCTCAGAGAACTAGGCTAGAACTCACATATTCAGAGATGGTGCTGGGGGAGTGACATGACAGAATTGTAGAAAGTGAAAACAGAATATGATCAACCTAGAAGCAGAGTTGGAGGATGGTGAAGACCTTGCCTGTAAAATCCCATGGGTCCAGTTCTAAGGGAAAGACCCAGCTTGAGTCCACATGAGAACTGTTAAGACTTCAGAAAGTAAATATGGATTAGAGCAGAAGATGGCCAGTAACCCCAAATTCTAAAACCTTGACCCACATCTTGAAATATCGTTAAGTCTAAAACAGCTAGACAAGGGTCTACTTCCTTAAGTTTGATTATATAGTCATGTGACCCAAAACCATCATTAAATATTCCTGTAAAATAATGTCAGAATCTAAAGGAAACAACTTCTCATCCTATTCAAAATGCCTCTGTTGCTTTGTTCCAATGAATCTGCAGGGCAGTAGGTAATAGCTATTCAAACGGTGATGATGATGCTTGACACTCTTCCAGCACTTCACATACACTAACTCATTTAATCCTCACAACACTAGCATGCTCGTTTTACAGATGGGGAAACAGAAGCAGAGTTCACAAAGCTCCTAGGCAGCAGGGCCGGGGGCAGGCCATGTTATTAACATTACACTGCCCAGCGGGTCTTCCACATGGTCAGTAAAAGATGCCAGTTGTCCTGTCAGGTCGGCCTTCGAAAGTGGGTAGTCACCCACAATAAATCTGTCCCTTCACTGCCGCCCTCTCACAAGGACCTCCATACTGTTCCAGCTGGCTCTTTACCTCCCCCATCATTCTTAGAACTATCAAGAGCAATTCTGTCTACATGAGTATTAATTTTTTCTGCTTGTGATGTGCTCCTGCTCTACTCAGTGCCAGTGGCCTTCTCTAGATAAAACAAGGCTGAATGGGGGCTAAATTGAACAAAAACATTAAAGTTAGCAGTTTAAACTAATGAAAAGTTTTCTCAAGAGATATTCTCTATAAAAAACTATGTTACATGTTGTTTAATTAATCCTTCTGGAAATAAAATCAGGCTTCTGAAGATCTGAGTGTATAAACAATGTTGCCACTTGCTCCATATTCTTCCTAAATAGGAGCCACCAAGAGCTAAAGGCCATTTTAAACATCAGCATATCAGGCCTCAGGCTGCCCTATCTCCAGACACAGAAAACAGATACAGGAAGGACTCCTTCTCAGGTCTGTTCTCAGCTCTCCCAGGCAGATTCCCTGTCCTGTATGATACCCCTTTCCCTATTGTTATGGTTCTACTTTATGGAATAGAAGAAAAAAAAAAATTCAAGGCCAAATACATCCTGCATGGGTCCAGTCACGCTAAATATTTAGTATACATGAAGCACCTGAGTACTAGAAGGTGGTTGCCCAGGTTTATCTTGTCTAGGAATGCCAAGAAAACCAATTAAGGAAACCAAGTAGTATACACCAACAACAGAAAACGTAAACCTGGAGCTATAAAATAAGTAATAGGCTGGGTGTGGTGGCTCACACCTGTCAATCCCAGTGTTTTGGGAGGCTGAAGTGGGAGGATCGCTTGAGGTCAGTTCAAGACCAGCCTGGGGAAAAAGAAAAAAAAAATTAAAATACACAGTGTGATGAGGTATGCCTACAGTCCCAGCTGCTCAAGAGGCTGAGGTAGGAGGACTGCTTGAACTCAGAAGTTCAAGATTGCAATGAGCTATGAATGTGCCAGTGTGCTCCACCCTGGGTGACAGTAACCTTGTCTCTTAAAAAAAAAAAAACGCTAACAGAGATAATTCCAATGTTATCCCATCATCTTAAAAAAAAGCATCAGTGTAGTCAGTTTTAAAGCACTGTGATTAGTAATAATAAGTGCCTGAATTCCTTTGTTTAAATGAATACAAATAGCAATAAGGAAAATCTGATGCCCCAAAGGAGTAAGTCACCTAAGGAACTTGCATACATACTCTAAAAAAGAGGCTGGGCACAGTGGCTCACACCTGTAATTCCTGAACTTTGAGAGGTCGAGGCAGGTATATGGCTTGGGCTCAGGAGTTTGAGACCAGCCTGGGCAACACAGTGAAACCCTATCTCTATAAAAAATACAAAAATGAAGGCCGGGCGCAGTGACTCAAGCCTGTAATCCCAGCACTTTGAGAGGCTGAGACGGGCAGATCACGAGGTCAGGAGATCGAGACCATCCTGGCTAATACAGTGAAACCCCATCTCTACTAAAAAATACAAAAAAACTAGCCGGGCGAGGTGGCGGGTGCCTGTAGTCCCAGCTTCTCAGGAGGCTGAGGCAGGAGAATGGCGTAAACCCGGGAGGTGGAGCTTGCAGTA
>NW_012115588.1:972324-977609 GCF_000951035.1 Colobus angolensis palliatus
AAAAAAAAAAAAAATACAAAAATTAGCCGGACATGGTGATGCGTGCCTGTAGTCCCAGCAACTTGGGGGGCTGAGGCGGGAGGATCGCCTGAGCCCGGGAGGCAGAGGTTGCAGTGAGCTGAGATTGCACCACTGCCCTCCAGCCCTCCAGCCTGGGTAACAAAGCGAGATTCTGTCTCAATAAATAAAGAAATAAAAAAGAGGTCTACCAATGTACTTCCCATCCATACTAACTCTCCCTTTCCTGTTTTTCTCCTATATTCCTAACAGTTTCAGAAGGGCTGTGGAGGTGTATTAGTGAGGTACAGAACTCTGTGCCTATACATTCCAGAGTCCATGTGCCAACCTCACAAACTCACTCACATAACCAGCTGCAGACTTGTTCTCCCCATCCTATTGGAAGGTTGATGACCTTGCCCTCTTACAGAAAACCAACACTGGCTTTCTTTGTCCTCCTTCCTCCATATGTCCAACAACATCCCACTTCCCAATCCATTCTCTTTTTTGGAAAGAGTCTTACTCTGTTGCCCAGGCTGGAGTACAGTGGCACAACCACGGGCTCACCACAGCCTCAACTCCCAGTTCAGGCAATACTCCTGCCTCAGCCTCCCAAGTAGCTGGGACCACAGGCACGGAACCCCTGGCTAATTTTTAAAAAATAATTGGGACCATGGTTGGTTAATTTTTATAGTTTTTTAAAAATAGAGACAGTCTCACTATGCTGTCCAGGCTGGTTTCAAACTCCTGGGCTCATGTGATCCTGCTGTTTCAACCTCCCAAAGTGTTATAATTCAGCCACTGCGCCTGACCCCAGCTAATTTTTTCATCCTCTTTCATGATTTTCTTATTCTCCTTCTTTGCCTTTAAATCCTCAAGATATTGACAATGATGCATCTAGTTACAGCCCTTGTGTGGGGGATATTCCCTGCTCGCCCCCACAGCCTCTCTTCACCCTACTCTGTGCCCTAGAAGGGACACTGGAAGGACAACTGACAGGCTCCACCACCCTCTGCCTTCTGACCCAGTTTGGCTGGTAAAAGGCAGGAGAGGAGGAAAGTAAGAGAGGAACTTACTCTCCTGGTTCCCACCCCGAGGTTACTGAGGCTGGCTGAGACCCTCCACCAATGGCTGCAGCTCCATGAGGCAACCTGAACATACAGCCACTTTCTCCAAGCTCCAGGAACCTCTTCATCCTCTGCCCTTCAGGGCTAGAAGGTAGTAGGTAACAACTCCCTGCTACTGCCAGGCCAGAAGACTTCACTTTCTTGTTGGTTTCCCCAAACCCTGCTCACCCTGTACTGTCCCTTTATTAATCTTCTGCATTGTTGTCAACTCAGCATCATGACCATCCTCCTTCCAAGCTCTCCTCTGCAGATCAGAAACTGAGAACTACCGTTCCAGAACCCTTTACCAGCATGGTTCTGGGTTAGAGTTTGCAATGAGAAGTGCGAGAGAGATTCAGAAGGCAAAATAAATGTAGAGGCTGACGATGTTCCCTGGAGGTAGATGCAGTACACGTGGATTCGTAGCGGCTTCCCCATGAGCTCATGAGAACCACTCACTATGGCACTCCAGTATGAAATCATCAGGAACCTTCCCCATTCCAGTTTTTCCAGGGTTGGGTAAAGCCTTAATTCCTGTATCAACATCATTCATACCTGGAATAGAAAACTTCTTTTCCTGAATGAACCCTGAATGATACAATTAAACACTCCTCAAATTACCCAGTCTGAGTGTGCCATCTGTTTTCTACTGGGACCCTGACAAGAATTTTTCTCATTCCTAGGATTTCAGAGTAGACTATTATCACTTGGGGAATGAGAGACTTCTATTTCATGCACTATGACATAGAACAGGGACTAAAAATCCTCCCTCAACAAAACACTTAGAAATGTCAGACAAGATGCACAGCCAAGTTGCAAGAAACTAAGAAATGCCCAAAGTCCAAAATTGGATGAGATACTATGAAGAGAGTTACAGGCAGGTGCTGGGCTCTGAATGCCAAGGATATAGTGGGGTCTGCAGGGCTTATTAACCACATGGCAAAGGTTTTAATGACCATGAAGAGACAGAGCAACGCCTCCGGCCCTCTAGACAGATCAGTACTTAAGGACTCTGGAGAGTGTCACTTGTGGCTGTAATCATTTCTAAAAGATAACAAAATGCCTTTATTATTAGGCAGTAACCAACTCATTTTCAATGACAAAGATAATGTTGTTCTTCTTCAAATGACCCAACTGCCTATTCTCAAGAAAACCATGATCGTCCCAAGAAGTTTTAGAATAACCCCAAACTGACCTTTCACTTTGAGTCTGTATTTACCATGCTACCTCATCATGATACTACTCTCTTTCCTGTATTTGTCCTTTCCCATTCCATCCTCGTCACTGTCATTTTCATCTTTCTTGGGCTAGAATAACACTTCAAAAGTTCTCTTTCTCAGTACCTTCTTTTCTTTACCTGCCATTCTGACACCATCACACTCCCTATAGGCCCTGAAGCCCTGTGACATCTTCCCAACAATTTCTGCTCCTCCCCACCGTCTCAAATAAGCCTGCTTCACCCTCTTTGTGCCATCAGCCCACTCTCACCTTGGTCTCAACTTGGAGCCTTCTCTTAAGCATCCCCAGGCCCATGAATTCCTTCTTGCTATGTGAGATCATATAGTTCTTAAGACCTCTTAAAATGTGTCCTGCTGTATCTTAAGAGCTGCTAAAATGTGTTATCTATGTGATTTTCTCTACAAATCTTCCTCTAAGCAGAGAATGTGTTGGCTTTACCTCGCTTAGTAAAAACAAACCAATTATTCACCTTTAACCAGTATCTAAGGTATGTACTATTGATATAATAAAAATTGCTGGCCAGCCACAGTGGCTCACACCTGTAATCCCAGCACTTTGGGAGGCTGAGGCAGGCAGATTGAGCTCTGGAGACCAGCATGGGCAACATAACAAGACCACATCTCTAAAAAAAATATAAAACAATTAGCTGGGTGTGCTGGCTTGTGCCTGTAGTCCCAGCTACTCCAGAGACTGAGGCGGGAGGATCACTTGAGCCTGGGAGGCAGAGGTTGCAGTGAGTCGAGGTTGCACGCTACTGCACTCCAGCCTGGATACTAGAGTAAGACTTGTCTCAATAAATAAATAAATAAACAAATGCCATTTATTAAGCAATCTATATATGTCAGTCACTGTGTGGTTTTACCTGTATCTCAATTAATGAATGAGGGGGAAAATTTATGTAATTTTTTCCAAAAGTCCAAATTTTCCAAAAGTCACTCCTCTAGGACAAGTTGGAGCTGACATTCTGTAACTCCAACTCTTTTGATTCTAGAGCCCATAACCCTTTCTTTCACTGTACCACAAAATTAGGCAAAGAGGACCCAAATCCGTATTTCTGAAAATCCTGACACACATTTGGGTCAGATCTCTAATAACTGTGGCTATCACTTAGTTATTGCATGCCTAACACATGTGACACACTCTACCAGGTGCTTTACACAAACGTTAATGCATTTCATTCTCACCACGATCTAAGAAATGTTAGTAGTCCTTTTCATAAATGGAGACTCAGAAGTTAAATAAGCAAAAGACTCATGGTAAACAATGAGGTAAGATATATAATATGCCCACTGCAAAACCCAGTCTGTATTTCCCAATCTGTGACATTGGGAAGCATTTTAGAAAGGAATCTTGAGGAATCTTGCTAAAAATTAGTTGACTGCTTGTACCTAGATATATCTATAATACCTGTATCATTTGATTTGTGTGTGTGTGCAAATGTGGGATCGTCCTAAGTGCATCAAGCATAAAGATCTGCTCAGTGACTTAATATTTCATACTCTACGTCCTGTTTGCATATGGGCATAGCCTATATTTTTCTCAGTGGCTAAAAGTTATCTTACTGTAATAGGACTTCAGAATAAGATTAAGTATAATGAAGGTGCTGGCTTTCTCCCTGACTTGGGAGATCAGAAGAGTCTGAAAGCAACTCAGAATTCGCAAGTCAGTTCCTTGTCTAGAGGGAAAGAAACACACAAGAATGCTGCATATCTGAAAAGATTGCTTTCTGGGTGTCAAAACTCGTATTAGCCATGTAAACTACAGAAAATATCCATCTTCAATCATGATCAAATATATGCAGGCAAAAACTGGGGGGATAAATTTGTAACTATTACATTTCCTGGCTAGGCGTGGTGGCTCATGCCTGTAATCCCAGCACTTTGGGAGGCTGAGGCGGGCGGATCACGAGGTCAGGAGATCGAGACCATCCTGGCTAACACAGTGAAACCCCGTCTCTACTAAAAATACAAAAAAATTAGCCAAGCGTGGTGGTGGGCACCTGTAGTCCCAGCTACTCGGGAGGCTGAGGCAGGAGAATGGCGTAAACCCGGGAGGCAGAGCTTGCAGTGAGCTGAGATCGCACGACTGCACTCCAGCCTGGGTGACAGAGCGAGACTCGTCTCAAAAAAATTTTCCTAAAAAATTTAAAAGATGATATCCCTTCTGGTTAGGTTAGGCTACAGCTGGTACGGGGGGGAAAAAAAGCACAGCATAAATGATTATGACTCTTTTGGAAAAGAAAACTGGTAATAAAACAATCAACCAAACAAAAAAAAAAAAACAAAATACCAACATATTCACTCCAGTAATACGTATTAGAAGAAAAAACTGGCAACAACCTAACTCTTAAATTTGAAAATTGGTTAAGCAAATTATGGTATATCCACTCAAAGAAATAGTACATAATCAATAAACAATTGCAAAGATTCTAGCACCATGGAAAATTACATAGTATCACATGAAAAGAGCAGCTCACATAAACTCATACCTGTGCTATGATTATAACTATCTGAAAATGAGGCATTCATTTAGTCCCAAGCCAAAGGAAATAATGGAGAAAAATGGAAAACTTCTGGACCACCCGGGGGGGGCAGCATTGTGGAAGTTGTTTTTTTTGTTTTGTTTTGTTTTTTTTTTTTTGAGACAGAGTATCGCTCTGTCACTCAGGCTGGTGTGCAGTGCTGCAATCTCAGCTCACTGTAGCCTCTGCCTCCCAGATTCCTTCCTTCCTTCCTTCCCTCCCTCCCTTTCTCCCTTCCTTCCTTCCTTCCTTCCTTCCTTCCTTCCCTCTTTCCCTTTCTTTTTCAGAGTATCGCTCTGTCACTCAGGCTGGAGTGCACTGGTGCGATCTTTGCTCACTGCGAGCTCCGCCTCCCAGATTCATGCCATTCTCCTGCCTCAGCCTCCCAAGTAGCTAGGACTACAGGGGCCCACCACTACGCC
>NW_012115588.1:977734-992096 GCF_000951035.1 Colobus angolensis palliatus
TAGCTCACTGTAGCCTCTGCCTCCCAGGTTCAAGCAATTCTCCTGCCTCAGCCTCCCAAGGAGCTGAGACTACAGGCGCCTGCCACCACACCTGGCTCATTCTTGTATTTTTATTAGAGATAGCATTTTGCCGTGTTGGCCAGGCTGGTCTTGAACTCCTGACCTCAAGCGATCCACCTGTCTTGGCTTCCCAAAGTGCTGGGATTACCGGGTGAGCCACAGTACTTGGCCAAAATGTCATTAACCTCATTTAAAAATTACAACCCTTACACTATCTCAACAGTATCAGAGCTTTATCTGTTCCCACTGACAGCAAAGTGCTGCTCTGCCCAAGGGAAAGAAATAGAGGCACAGGGGACCCCACAAGTCAGAGCAGGAGGGAAGGGAGGAGCTTGCCAGACATGACCTCTACTTCAGGAAGCCTGGTGCCAATGCCACACACAGGGTTGTTGGACACCACAGTGCCCAGGCAAGTGTGCACACAGAATCACTAGCTCAAAGTTATTTTTCAGAATCAGGCCTAAAGTCAGCTGAATTCCATCCCACAATGGGCAGGCCTATTATTAGACATAATCTAAAACAGCCAAGAGGCTGTAAGCATCCTATCCATCACATGTTTCTGTAACTCTGCAAGGAGATGCCATAAATCTGCTCCTGAGCAGACCAAAGGCACCTGGGCCCTATCCTGGCCCCACTCCCACTCCCCCACTCCCCACCCTCACTCCACGGCTACCTGTCTTATTTTCACAGGGGCATCCCAAGATCACTTCAGATTACCACATATGTGAGCAGGATGGCCAAACAGCTCCCTGCAGAAAGGAGGCAGAAGAAGGGTGGGAGCAGTGGCATCTCTGGGCTAGAGTTCCTGCGGAATTTTCTTAAATGCTGAGCACAGGGGCTTCTGAGATGTCACTGAATTTATTTTTTCATTTAAAGGTTGTATTAATACATAATTTCTAAACCTTCAGAGGCAAAAGGGAAGTAATCAGTGTTGCCACTTATAGCCTAAAAGGATGCTCTATTTTATCATTCATTCAAATACAATTCTGAGGCCGGGTCTGGTGGCTCACGTCTGTAATCCCAGCACTTTGGAAGGCTGAGGCAGGCAGATCACCTGAGGTCAGGAGTTCAAGACCAGCCTGGTCGACGTGATGAAATGCGGTCTCTACTAAAAATACAAAAACTAGCCACGTGTAGTGGCAGACACCTGTAATTCCAGCTACTCAGGAGGCTGTGGCAGGAGAATCACTTGAACACAGGAGGTGGAAGTTGCATTGAGCCAAGATCACACCACTGAAATCCAGCCTGGGTGACAGAGTGAGACTATGTCTCTTAAAAATAAATAATAAAACATATATAATTCTGAATTAAAATTCAAAAGATATCAATGACCAATCCAAAGCAGAAGTGGGCAAAAGCTATATGAAAATTAGAGACTTTACTGAACAACCCAAAAAAGCTCATAACAAAATGAAAGAAACAAACTAGCAGAACAAACAGTATAGCTAGATAAAAAGGGCTAGTATTATAAAGAGGTTAAGTCTCCACATATTAGTTTATAAAATTCTAATAGGTTCCAGTCAAAATCTCAATAGGGTATTAAAAAAGTTTTAAGACTGGGTGTGGTGGCTCACGCCTGTAATCTCAGCACTTTGAGAGGCCGAGGCAGGTAGATCACATGAGGCCAAGAGTTCAAGACCAGCCTGGCCATTATGGCGAAACCCGGTCTCTATTAAAAATACAAAAATTAGCGGGGCATGGTGGTGCACGCCTGTAATCCCAGCTACTCGGGTGGCAATCACTTGAACCCTGGAGACTGCAGTGAGCTAAGATCATGCCACTACACTCACTCCAGCTTGGGAGACAGAGCAAGAGCCTCTCTCAAAAAAAATAATGATTTAAATTATTTCAAATGTACAGAAAAGTGCAAGACTAGTTCAAAGGGCTCATATACCCTCTTCAGCGAGATTCTCCAACTGATGTTTTACATCATTTGCTCTGTTATCTTTTCCCAACCCCTTTGAGAGCAGGTTGAAGGCATGAAGCCCCACTGTTGCTCAATACTCTAGTGCGTTATTTCCAAAAACAAGGATATTCTCCTCCATAACTAGCATACAAGCCTCCACATCAGGAAATCAACACTAATACTACATTCTCAATCCAATCCACAGACCCCATTTGAATTTTCTCAACTGTCCCAACAATGTCTCTTTTTCCTTTCTGGTCCAGGAGTCTACCCCAGAGCTACATCTCACCAGTGTCAATCAATCTGGAATAGTTCCCTTTTCTCTTCCTGACTTCCATGTCCCTGCCAGAGTATAGTCTTTTCATTTTGCAAGATGACCCTCAATCTGATCTGTATTTCCTCAGGACCAGACTCAGGTCATGCTTCCTTAGTGGCAATACCAGACACATGGTGCTGTGTTCTTCCCAGGGCATTGCATCAGAAGATTGATGGCAACCCAGCCCACTACTGCTGATATTTACCATATTCACCTGATCAAGCTTATTAGAGATGTAGTGTCTCAAGGCCCCACAGACCTACAGGATCAGATTCTGCATGTTAACAAGGTCACTAGCAAGTCACACACATGTTGCTGTTTGAGAAGTATCAGTGAAAGGTCTTATAAAAAGTAAGAGCCACATGGGGAAGTTCAGATTTTATTAGAAGCCTTTGGAGGGTTTTAAGCATAGAGTGACATGATCTGGTTTCAGTTCTCAAATGGCTCCTCTGGCTGTTTTGTGGAAAGCAGGACAGGGAGGGGCAAGGACAGAACAGGGAGTTAGTTGGTAGTCTGGTTAACGGATATCGGCTGCATGGGTGAATGTGGTGTTGATGGAGGTGGTGACACATGGTCAAAAAAGACACAGTTTGAAGTTAGAGCCAACAAAAATTGCTAATGAATCAGAAGTGGACATGAGAGCCATAACAACAATGATAAACAGCAGCAGCCAACACTAGTTAAACACAAGCCATGTGCCAGGAACCGCTCCATGTCTTTTCAGATGAAAACTCATTCAACTGTCACAATAATCCCAAGAGGTACAGGTGACAACCCCACTTTATTCAAATGAAGACAACATGGTAGAGACAGGTAGTATAGCTGCCCAAGGCCTCAGATCTGAGCTTAGGCAGTGGCTGGGGAGCTTGTACTTCATCACCATCCCTTACAGAACAACTGCAAACATGGCACCATTTATGAAGAGGAATGAAGACTGGTAATGGGAATCAAGAGTGCTTTGTCAAACATGGCAACACACGATTCCCATTGCACGTCCACATGGAAATGGCAGGGAGACAGCTAATGCGACAGGATCTCCGAGGAAACGTGGGGTAGGGATAAAAACGGGAAGGTCATTAGCACAGAGGTAGTACTTAAAGCCAACAGAGTAAATGAGCTCACCCAGAGCAGTTTTTCAAACTGCAGGCTGTGAAATCAATTTAGTGGGTCATGAATAGCACTTAAAAAAAATGAAATAGAGCAGAATGGAAAATAACAGCGTCCATGGCTCATGAAGCGTAAGAACCGTTTTGTGAAACTTTTGTTTCTGTTGTGTCTGTGTGCACAAGACGGTGTAGGGTGTTTGTACTTGGCTTGTATCTGGTATGGCTGAAAAAAAGATTTAAAACCACTGGTCTAGAGGTTAACTTGGAGTGACTGATTCCTGAAATCACTCTAGCATTTAGAAGTTGGAGAAGAGGAAAAGAAGCCAGAAAAGGAGAGTGAAGAAACAGGAAGGAGGAAAGGCAGTGCGGAGCCCCAAGCAAATGTGACATGTTGGACATCCAACGTGCTGGTGAGTCATGCAGTATGACAACAGAGATGTCCATAATTATGGAATGGCAAGGTAAGCACACAGCAGTGGAAGCAGAGGGGTGAGTGACCTGTTTAAACATTAGCACAGAATAAAAAAGGGAAGGAGAGAGGTGATATTAGGATTTTATTTGAGATCTAAGTTTAAGGGAACAGCAGGATATCCAGTCTGTAACTTCCATAAGCAACAAATATCCAATCATTCTTTTACTGGTGTTGTTTTTAAGCATCTACTATATGCTGCGCTGTTTACTAGACCCGGGAAGATAACTAGGACACTGTTCTATCCTGAAAAGCCTCAAACTGCAAGAGAACAACAGCTGCAGAACAGTGAAGAAAGGCTCAGAAGATAGGGTGTGTAACAGGTTTGTTGAAGGCCATGGCAATTTTCCTTTGCAACCATATTGTTCACTATTGGCCAACCAAACCCATCACTCCACACAGACCATGCACTCCGACCTCTTGATTTGTGCCTGGCCTCTCCCCAAAACACTTTCCAAATCTGAGTCATTCCTCAAGGCCACTTGGCTTCCTCACTGAAGCCTTCAAGAAAACTGCTCAGCTTGGTGATCTTGCCTTCCCCAAACAGCTACAGCACTTCTTGTCCATACACCATTACCTGGTGGCTATGTCTTTATTTCCACACTTGGTATGAATGCCTCATCTCCCCAGCTGAGCCATATATTGTTGAAGGCATGTAACAAATACGTCTCACATCTACAAAGTCCTCCAACAGCAGCCAAGCAAACACTTGTTGCTCTGCTACTAGACTTCCCCCTCCAATCCAACTTGCACTTCAGCATCTTCCTGAAAAAGATCTGATTAATTCACCCACTATTTTAAAAACTTCACTGGCTCCCAATTATTAGTATAGCACATGCAGACTTGTCTTCCAGGTGTGCCACACAGCTTTCCCCTTCCCTGCCTCCCAAACACCTTAAAGTTGAAGCAACAGCAATAAAAACAGTCACGTGCTACATAACGCATTTCTGTCAACAATGACCACGTACACAATAGTGGTCCCATCAGAGTACAACGGAGCTGAAAAATTCCCATCGCCTGGTGACGTTGTACTCTGTCATAATGCAATGTATTACCTCCTTGTTTATGGTGATGCAGGTATAAACCTACTATACTGTCAGTGGTATAAAAGCATAGCACATACAACTATGTACAGTATATAATACTTGATAATAAACTATGTTACTGGTTTACATATCCTATGTGGAATTCTATGTTATGTATACTATGTATTCTACTTATAAAAATTAAGTAACTAGAGCTGGGTGTGGGAGCATGTGCCTGTAGTCCTGGCTACTCAGGAGGCTGAGACAGGAAGATCTCTTGAGCCCAGGACTTCAAGTCTAGCCTGGGCAACATGGCAAAACCACATCTCAAAAAATAAATAATTTAAAAAGTTAACTGTAAAACAGCTACCACCAGGCTTTGCAGGAGGTACCCAAAAGAAGGCGCAGTGGCTCACACCTGTAATCCCAACACTTTGGGAGGCCAAGATGGGCAGGTCACTTGAGACCAGGAGTTCGAGACCAGCCCCACCAACATGGCAAAACCTATCTCTACTAAAAATACAAAAGTGAGCTGGGTATGTTGGTACATGCCTGTAATCCCAGCTACTTGGAAGGAAGGCTGAGGCGAAGAATCGCTTGAACCTGGGAAGTGGAGTTTGCAGTGAGCCGAGATGGTGCCACTGCACTCCAGTCTGGGTGACACAGAGAGACTGTCTTAAAAAAAAACCCAAAGCAAACAAACATAAGACACTGTTATCATAGGGGATGACAGCTTCATGTGTGTTACTGACCCTAAAGATCTCCCAGTGGGCCAAGATGTGAAGCTGGAAGACAGTGATACTGATTATTCTGACCCTGTACAGGTTTAGGCTAATGCATGTGTTTGTGTCTTAGCTTGTAACAAAAGTTGTTTAAAAAATAAAAAATAATTTAAATATGGCTGAGTGCGGTGGCTCATGTCTATAATCCCAGTACTTTGGGAGGCCAAGGTGGGTGGATCACCTGAGGTCAGGAGTTCCAGAACAGCCTGGCCAATATGGTAAAATCCCGTCTCTACTAAAAAACAAAATACAAAAATTAGCCAGGTATGATGGCGTGTGCCTGTAGTACCAGCTACTCAGGAGGCTAAGGCAGGAGAATCGCTTGAACCCACAACATGGAGGCTGTAGTGAGCTGAGATCACACCATTCCACTCCAGCCTGGGCGACACAGCAAGACTCTGTCTCATATAATAATAAAAAAATAGAAAAAAGCTTATAGAATAAAGTGGTTAGGCCTGGTGGCTCATATCTACAATTCCAGAACTTTTGGGAGGCAGAGGAGAAAGGACTGCTTGATGCCAGGAGTTTGAGACAAGCCTGGGCAATGTAGCATGATTCCAGCTCCACAAAAAATAAAAAAACATAGCCAAGCATGGTGGCATGCACCTGTAGTCCTACTCAGGAGGCTGAAGTGAGGGTTGCTTGAGCCCAGGAGTTTGAGGTCACAGGGAGCTATGACTGTACCACTGCACTCCAGCCTGGAACAGAGTGAGACCTTATCTCTAAGAGTAATAACAATCATAAAAGAAAAGTTTATAGAATAGCACAAAGACAAAATATTTTTGAACAGCTGCACAATGCGTTTGTGGTTTAAGCTAAGTGTTATTCCAAGAGTCAAAACGTTAAAAAAATTTTAAAGTTTTTAAAGTAAAAGTTACAGTAATCTGGCCGGGCACGGTGGCTCACGCCTGTAATCTCAACACTTTGAGAGGCCGAGGCAGGTGGATCACAAGGTCAGGAGATCGAGACCATCCTGGCTAATATGGTGAAACTCTGTCTCTACTAAAAATACAAAAAATTAGCCAGGCGTGGTGGCGGGCACCTGTAGTCCAAGCTACTTGGGAGGCTGAGGCAGGAGAATGGTATAAACCCGGGAGGTGGAGCTTGTAGTGAGCCAAGATTGCGCCACTGCACTCCAGCCTAGGCGACAGAGCAAGATTCGTCCGTCTCAAAAAAAAAAAACTTACAGTAATCTAAGGTTAATAATATTGAAACAAAACTTTTAAACATAAATTTAGTGTAGCCCAAATGTACAGTGTTTATACAACCTACAGTAGTGTACAGTAACATCCTGGGCCTTCACATTCACTCACCGACTCACCCAGAGCAACTTCCTTATCTTTTATACCTTATTTTTACTGTACCTTCTCTATGTTTAGATATATGCGGATACATAAATACTTACCATTCTTTTACAATCGCCTACAGCATTCAGTACAGTAACATGCAGTACAGGTTTGCAGCCTAGGAGCAACAGGCTATACTACATAGCCTAGATGTGCAGTTGGCTACACCCAGGCTAGGTGTGTGTAAGTACATCCTAAGATGTTAGACCAATGACAAAAATCACTCAATGATGTACTTCTTAGAAATATTCTGTTAACTAAGGCATGATTGCACCAAAACAAAACAAAAAACAACCTACCACCAGCACCACCAAAGGTGCACAGAGATGAAAATTAAAAAGACGACTGATATTCATTGAACTGCTGACAACAGATGTTTTGGGGGTGGGATTACAGGTCACAGTCACCTTTTAGAAACAGTTTGACCAACACGTTAATTTTAAAACAAGAAATAAAAAACTTAATAACTGCAACTACTTTTATTGAGTGTTTAAATTATGTGCAACGCAGTATTTTTGGTTTGTTTTGAAACAGTCTCCCTCTGTTGTTCAGGCCGGAATGCAGTGGTGCAATCTCGGCTCACCGCAACCCCTGCCTCTGGGGTTCAAGCGATTCTCCTGCCTCAGTCTCCTGAGCAGCTGGAATTACAGGCGTTTGCCATAACACCCGGCTAATTTTTGTATCTTTAGTAGAGACGAGGTTTCACCACGTTGGCCAGACTGGTCTCAAATTCCTGACCTCAAGTGATCCATCTGCCTTGGCCTCCCGAAGTGCTAGGATTACAGGTGTGCGCCATTGCACCCAGCTGCAATGCAATATATTATAGTCTCATTAAATCTGAACTCTATGATGTAGTAACTAGTCATTACGCAGATGAGGAAACAAAGGCACAGAGAGTTTAACTCTCATAAGGTTATACAGCCAGTCAGTGAAGAAGACAGGTTGGGAACTAATAAGGAATGTGCCCTAATTTCTACCGTTCTTAGCGATATTGTGTATTCCCAGAACACCCAGCAGGCACCTTTTACATCTTTTCCTTTGTTCAGCCTGGTCCTTTTGCCTGAATAATACCAGCTTTGCTGACATACCACTCACCTGTCAAGTCCAGTGCAAATCCCACTTTTCCCTTAACACCTTCCTAGAACACAAACCATGATAAGCATTACCAGAGTTATCTACCCTTCTATTTCCCCCACAGCGTGGGACCTTAGTTCTCCTACTGCCACGTACAGAGCAAGCATTCAAACATTGGGTGCATTAAGTTGACAATATAAATTCTCTTTCTGACAAACATAAAGGTAACAGATGAAGACCAAAAATTTTAATCTGTGAAGAAAATTAATATCAAGAAAGGGTTTCCATAATCCCTCCCCTCATTCTCTGCTCTGAATCTCACCTCTCACTGAAGCATAAGGAAAGGCAGGTTAATTTTCACCTCTTCCAAAAAGTGGCTTTACATAATAAATCCCACTTCTGAAGAATAAAAACTACCTAACTTGTTATTAAAAATGTAAGCAATGAGAATAAAAAGGTTTCTTTAGAGTTTTTAAAATTACTTTCAATGCCTCTGACCCTTGAAAGAAAGCACTTAAGTTTAGTACAAACGAAATGCAAAAACATGCAAGGTTACTTTCCATATACATAAACATGGAGACACAAAACCAGTGAAACAGAGACATTTAAATTCAAAATGCTCTTAACAACTGACCACAGCTGAATTTATGAGCAGAAGTTGAGTCCAAACAAAAACACACTGTAAAACAAAAGTGCTGGCTAACAACCTTAGAAAGGAAATACAGGAGGGGACAAACAGATTTTAACACGTCCTTGGCCTTCCTGATCAAAACAATGAGAAATGCAGTCAACCAAAGCATTTAGACTTGATTTTACTGGAGATACCAACACCATAGGTCAACCTGTCAAATGAAGCAAAAAGCAGAACCGAGTTCTATGGGTTTAGTCCCCTACAAATAAAAGCCAATGGACCTTTTTACAGTTTATGGGGTCCTCTCCATATGGCTGGGGATGCAGGCATGGGAGGAATATTGTCTGGACGATTAACTCCTGTGAAATGAACACAGGAGTTAGGAGGAGCAGAGGTGAGTCAACACACTCTACACTTTCACGGTTGCCTCAAACTCATCACAATTCCAAAATACCAAGAAATGATGTGCTAGTTCTTGCTTTTTTTAAATGTCCATAAGCTAAAAGTCCTTCTGAAGATTGAGCTTCTCACTTAACAGCCCAAACCAATAAATACTTTGCAGGATTATTTCAAATATATTACAAACATCAAAATGCTAACTCCAAACTAAGATGAAATAGTTATTACCTTTAATTATTCAAGAAGAGCATCAAGAATTAGCAAATTAATACAGGGTCAGAAAACCTTAAAGAAACAAAAAGATCATTTTAGTAGCATAAGAACTTTGCGCCGGGTGCGGTGGCTCACGCCTGTAATCCCAGAACTTTTGTAGGCCAGGGCAGGGGGATCACGAGGTCAGGAGTTCAAGACCAGCCTGGCCAATAAGGTGAAACTCCATCTCTACTAAAAAATACAAGAATTAGCCAAGCATAGTGGCGCATGCCTGTCGCCCCAGATACTTGGCAGGAGAATTGCTGGAACCAGGGAGGTAGAGGTTGCAGTGAGCCAAGATCACGCCACTGCACTCCAGCCTGGATGACAGAGCAAGCCTCCATCTCAAAAACAAAAACAAAGAAAAGACCAGGCATGGTGGCTCATGCCTATAATCCCAGGCGTGGATTACAGGGAGGCTGCGGCGGGCGGATTACAAGGTCAGAAGTTCGAGATCAGCCTGACCAACATGGTGAAACCCCGTCTCTACTAAGAATACAAAAATTAGCCAGGTGTGGTGGCTCATGCCTGTAATCCCAGCTACTTGGGAGGCTGAGGCAGGAGAATTGCTCGAGTCCGGGAGACAGAGGTTGCAGTGAGCCGAGATCGTGCCACTGCACTCCAGCCTGGCCAACAGAGTGAGACTCTGTCTCGGAAAAAAAAAAAAAAAAAAGAACTTTGTAAATATCTGTAGTCCTAGACCTTATTTTAGGGTACAAGCCATAACTATAATAACGAGGGTGCCATGTATAAATATAACAGACACCGAGACAAAAGAAAACTACTCCTGACATCAGTTTGCCATCTTTTCCAAGAGATTTCAGTAACCATTAAACCTTCCTCCTCCTTTCTCAATTGGGGACTTCTCTGATGTAATATCAGGGAGAAGAACAAGGGAACATTGGGTATCAACTGGTACACACCAGGGAGCATACCAGGGAGAAGAACACCAGGGTGCACACCAGGGAGAAGAACAAGGGAACACTGGGTATCAACTGGTGCACACCATCTCTCTCCTGAAGAGACAGAAAACATTGAGTAGTACTGTCTTACCTAGAGACAAACTAAATGACTTGAAGAAAGAGACCAAGAAAAACATGTTTAGAAAATCATCTAGAAATAGGATTTTATTTTAGTAAGCAAAGTGAACAAAAAATACAATTTTATTTTAGCAACCTACAATTGCTTCCACTATTAAATTTGTTTTCTACTGATCCTCCTGGGTCACCTGTTGGAAAAAGTACTACATTCAGAATTAGGAAATCTAAATACTTCCTAGTTTTGCCACTTGTTCTGTGACTTGGGCAAGTTATTTAACCCATATGTTTCACATTCTTCATCTGCAAAAATGGAGTTAACCTACCTTGCCACCGTACAGAAATGTCTCACAATAAGTCTGCAAACAGCTAAGTATCATGTAAATTAAAATTATCACTGTTAGAATTACCGCCCTCATTCCCTCTCTCAGGTAAAAACTTGAACCAATCATAAAATAGGTAAAAGACACCAGACACGGTGGCTCACGCCTGTAATCCCAGCATTTTGGGAGGCTGAGGTGGGCAGATCACTTGAGGTCAGGAGTTCAAGACCATCCTGGCCAACATGGTGAAACCCTGCCTCTACTAAAAATACAAAAATTAGCTGGGCATGGTGGCAGTCACCTGTAATCCAAGAATCACTTGCTTGTACCTAGGACGCAGAGCTTGCAGTGAGCTGAGATTTCAACACTGCACACTCCAGCCTGGGTGACAGTAAGATTCCACCTCCAAAAAAAAAAAAACAAGTAAAAGACAATAAGGAAAAAAATGGAAAAAGAGGTTAGCTATCAAACAAACAACAAAATAAACCCTAAAAAACACAAATAACTACGGATTGGTGTAACAGCACTCTGTGACAGGTAATTTTTGTCATTCTCTAATTAGGAAAGATCCCACACCCTGGGATCTATAGTCCATTCATAGAAATCACAGCAGGGTTAAATCCTCATCAATCCTCTAATTCACAACGAAGAATGCCGACGGAGCGCATTCTTACTCTATATGGCAAGAACTACAAGCCACAAGACCAATCCCCACCCTCCCCACAGAGGGACAGTGGCCTGACAGTTGGAGCTCTACTTGGAAGCAGAAGGCCTCTAAAGTGCAAGTTTTCTCCCTCCTTCCCTGACCTCTGGCATGAAATTAGCAAACACCCTAACCCCAGTCATTCTGAAATAAGCCAATGGAGAGTCACCTGCAATCCTAAATTTTGAAAATAAAACAGTCAAAGAGACGCAAACATTCTATGAAAAATCAGCCACAAGCATAACATTGCAGGTATTGTGGGTTTGGTTCCAGACCATGGCAATAAAGCGAGTCACACACATTTTCTGGTTTTCCAGCACATATTAACTTTTATAGGTTTACACTATACTTCAGTCTACTGTGAAATGGCATGTCTAAAAGACAATGTACATAACTTAATTTAAAAAATACTTTATTGTTAAAAAATGCTAACAATCATCTCAGCCTTCAGGGAGTCCTAATCTTTTTGCTGATAGAGGGTCTTGCCTCTATGTTGATGGCTGCTGACTAATTAGGGTGGTGGTTGCTGAAGGCTGAGGTGGCTGTGGCAATTTCTTCAAATAACACAACAATGAAGTCTGATGCATGGACTGGCTCTTCCTTTCATAAAATATTATTTTCTATAGCATGCCAAACTGTTTGATAGCATTTTACCCACAGCAGAACTTCTTTCAAAATTGCAGTCAGTTCTCTTCAACCCTGCCACTGCTTTATCAACTACGTTTATGTAACATTCTAAATCCTTCACTGGCATTTCAACAATGTTCACTGCATCTTCACCAGGAGTAGATTCCATCTCAATAAATCACTTTGGTCATCCATAAGAAGCAACTCCTCATTTGTCCAAGTTTTATCATGAGATTACAGCAATCCAGTCACATCTCCAGGCTCCACTATTAATTCGAGTTCTCTTGCTATTTCTAGCACATCTCCAGTTCCCGCCTCCACTAAAGTCCTGAACCCCTCAAAGTTATTCGTGAGGGCTAGAATCATCTTCCAAACTCCTGTTCATGTACTGACCTCCTCCCATGAATCACAAATGTTCTTAATGGCATTTAGAATGGTAAATCCTTTCCAAACCGTTTTCAATTCATTCTGCCCAGACCCCCTAAAGGAATTATTACGTAGAGCAGCCACAGCCTTATGAAACAAATTTTTTTTTTTTTTTTTTTTTTTTGAGACGGAGTCTCGCTCTGTCGCCCAGGCTGGAGTGCAGTGGCCGGATCTCAGCTCACTGCAAGCTCCTCCTCCTGGGTTTACGCCATTCTCCTGCCTCAGCCTCCCGAGTAGCTGGGACTACAGACGCCCGCCACCTCGCCCAGCTAGCTTTTTGTATTTTTTAGTAGAGACGGGGTTTCACCGTGTTAGCCAGGATGGTCTCGATCTCCTGACCTCGTGATCCGCCCGTCTCGGCCTCCCAAAGTGCTGGGATTACAGGCTTGAGCCACCGCGCCCGGCCAACAAATTTCTTAAATAATAAGACTTGAAAGTCAAAATGACTCCTTGATCCAGGGGCTGCAGAATAGATGTTGTGTTACCAAGCATGCAAACAAAATTAATCTCCTTGTACATTTCCATCAGAGTTCTTAGGTGACCAGGTGCACTGTCAAGAAGTAATATTTTGAAAGAAATCTTTTCTTAGTAGGTCTCAACAGTGGCCTTAAAATATTCATTACACCATGCTGTAAACAGATGTGCAGTCATCTAGGTTTTGTTGATCCACTGACAGAGCACAGGCAGAGTAGATTTAGCATAAATTTATGGGCCCTAGAATTACTAGAATGGTAAATGAGCACTGGCATCAACCTAAATTCACCAGCTACACCAGCTTCTAATCAAGAGTCAGCCTGTCTTTTGAAGCCAGGCATTGACTTCTCTTAACTATGGAAGTCCTAGATGGCATCTTCTTCTGACATAAGGCTACATTGAATATCTGTTCAATATAGCCACCGTCATCAGTGATCTTGGCTACATCTTCTATATAACTTGCTGCAGCTTCTACATTAGCACTTGCTGCTTCGACTTGCATTTTAATGTTATAGAGAGAGCTTCAAGAACTTCAGGAACCAATCTGTGCTGGCTTCAAACTTTCCTTCTGCAGCTTCTTACCTCTTTCAGCCTTCACAGAAGTGAAAAGCGTTCAAGAGTCTTGCTCTGGGATTAGGCTCTGGCTTAAGGGAATATTGTGGCTGGTTGGATTTTCCATCTGGGTCACTAAAACTTTATCCATATCAGCAATAAGTTGTTTCATTTTCTTCTCATTCATGTGTTCACTGGAGTCGTACTTTCAATTTTCTTCAAGAACCTTTTCTTGCATTCAAAACTTGGCTACGTATTTGGTGCAAGAGGCCTAGTATTCAGCCTGTCTTGGTTTCTGCCATGCCTTCCTCACTAAGCAATCATTTCTAGTTTCTGATTTAAAGTGAGAGATGTGCAATTCTTCCTTTCACTTGAACACTTAATGACCACGGTCAGGTTATTAACTGACCTAACTTCAATACTGTTGTGTTCAAAGGAAGAGAGAGACCCGAGAAGATGAGATGGGGGAACACCTGGTTGGCAGCAGTCTGAACACACATCTATACACAACATGTACAGATTAAGTTTGCCGTCTTATATGGGAGTGCTTTGTGGTGCTCCAAAACAATTACAAAAGTAACATCAATGATCACTGATCATAGATCTTCATAACAGATAATAACAATTTTAAAAGTTTAAGGTTGGGCGCAGTGGCTCACACCTGTAATCCCAGCACTTTGGGAAGCGAAGGCAGATGGATTGCCTGAGGTCAGGAGTTTGAGACCAGCCTGGCCAATACAGGAAAACTCCATCTCTACTAAAAATACAAAATTAGCAGGGCGTGGTGGTGCATGCCTGTAATCCCAGCTACTCGGGAGGCTGAGGCAGGAGAATCACTTGAACCAGGAGGCGGA
>NW_012115588.1:992901-1009731 GCF_000951035.1 Colobus angolensis palliatus
AGCTACTCGGGAGGCTGAGGCAGGAGAATCACTTGAACCAGGAGGCGGAGATTGCAGTGAGCCAAAATCACGCTATTGCACTCTAGCCTGGGGAACAAGAGCGAAAATTTATCTCAGGAAAAAAAAAAAAAATTTTAAATATTCGGGCCAGGTGTGGTGGCTCACACCTGTAATCCCAGCACTTTGGGAGGCCGAGACAGGCAGATCACTTCAGGTCAGGAGTTCTAGACCAGTCTGGCCAACATGGTGAAATTCCACCTCTACTAAAAATACAAAGGATTAGCCAGGCCTGGTGGTGCACGCCTGTAATCCCAGCTACTCAGAAAGGCCGAGGAGGAGAATCGCTGGAACCCAGAAGGCGGACGTTATAGTGAGCTGAGATGGCGCCACTGCACTCCAGCCTGGGAGACAGAGTGAGACTCTGACTCAAAAATAAATAAAATTAAATTAAGTTAAATTAAATAAAAATAAAAATAAAATGTTTAGGCCGGGCGCGGTGGCTCAAGCCTGTAATCCCAGCACTTTGGGAGGCCGAGACGGGCGGATCACGAGGTCAAGAGATCGAGACCACCCTGGCTAACACGGTGAAACCCCGTCTCTACTAAAAATACAAAAAAAAAAAAAAAACTAGCCGGGCGAGGTGGCGGGTGCCTGTAGTCCCAGCTACTCGGGAGGCTGAGGCAGGAGAATGGTGTAAACCCAGGAGGCGGAGCTTGCAGTGAGCTGAGATCTGGCCACTGCACTCCAGTCCGGGCCACAGAGCGAGACTCCGCCTCAAAAAAAATAAATAAATAAAGACAGAGCGAGACTCCGCCTCAAAAAAATAAAATAAAATAAAATAAAATGTTTAAAATATTGGGAGAATTACCAAAATGTGACATAAAGACAAAGTGAGCACATGCTGTTGAAAAACTGGCACCAACAGAATTAGACTTGATCAAGGCAGGGTTGCCATAAATCTTCAATTTATAAAACGAAAAAAATCCCACAATATCTGTAAAGTACAATAAAGTAGAATGCAATAAAATGAGGTACCCCTGTATTTCCAAAGCTTCTAGGTGGTAATAATAATAGCTAAAATTTATCTAATGATTACTAAAGTCTGGCAATGTTCTAAAAGCTTTAGTTATGAACTAATTTAACTGGCACAACCACCCACGAGGTAGGTACAATTATTATTTCCATTTTCTAGACAAAAAAACAGAGGCAGAATAGTTATTTGCTTGAGGTCACATTGCAAACAAGTGGCAGAGCTGGGATTCAAAAATCAGGGGACTGGCTGCAGAGACCACATGAGTAAGAACCATGAGAGGCAGTTATAGATCCAAAGGAACTCCAAAACTGGAGATAACAGAACTATATTTAGTATGTTCCAGGAAATAAATGTGAAGTTTGAAAAATTTAGCAGGCAACAGGAATTCATAAAAAACAATGTAGCAGATTTAAAAAGAATCACAACAGAAAAACACAGTAAGATATTGGTAAGAACTATCCATTGAGTTATTAAATTAAAAGCAGACTACTCGGCTGGGCGTGGTGGCTCATACTTGTAATTCCAGCACTTTGGAAGGTTGAGGCAGGTGGCTCACTTGAGGCCAGGAGTTCAAGACCAGCCTGGTCATCATGGTCACCATCTCTACTAAAAGTACAAAAATTGGCCAGGTGTGGTAGCACACACCTATGGTCCCAGCTACTCGAGAGGCTAAGGCACAAGAACTGCTTGAACCAAGGAGGTGGAGGGTGCAGTGAGAGCCAAGATCATGCCCCTGCACTGCACTCTAGCCTGGGGGAAAGAGTGAGACTCTTGTCTCAAAAAAAAAAAAAGCAGATTGGTCAAAGAGAAGATTAATTGAAGACAGGTCAAAGTAATCTACACGGAATAAAAAACAGAAAAGAAAACAACACTTGTAATGGATGCCATTTAATCCCAGCACTTTAGGAGGACTTAGGCAGGCAGATCAGGAGGTCAGGAGATCGACACCATCTTGGCTAACACGGTGAAACCCTGTGTCTACTCAAAATGCAAATAATTAGCCAGGTGTGGTGATGCGTGCCTGTAGTTCCAGTTATTTGGGAGGCTGAGGCAGGAGAATCGCGTGAACCTGGGAGGCAGCAGTTGCAGTGAGCCGAGATCGCACCACTACACTCCAGCCTGGATGACAGAGTGAGAATCCATCTCAAAAAAAAAAAAAAAGAAAAAGAAGAAGAAAAAGAAATCACAAAAGAAAGGGTGACTAAAAGGTTGAACATATCCCTGTATGGCTGGACTCTTAGAATGAGAAGGGAATGCAGGCAAGGCAATAAGTGAGGAGAATTACTGGGAATTTTCCAGAACAAATAAGAGATACCACCAAAGATTCAAGAATCTTAGTGAATACAAAACAGATGGTCTCTATTACCTAGAATGTCTTCCAAAAATAACATGAACCTGTTCTCTCAGTACCCACAGTTAAATATCTACTGTGGTCCTACTAGGGGTTATCACAGGGTATACTATATAGACAAACTTATAACACTCTGAGCATGTGAGGAACTCAAAGTCAAGGATTTAGAAGAGGTATTTTCAACTGTAAAGATTTCCCTACCCAGCCAGGCAAGGTGGCTCACGCCTATAATCCCAGCACTTTGGGAGGCCAAGGCAGGCGGATCATCTGAGGTAAGGAGTTCAAGAGCAGCGTGGCCAACATGGTGAAACTCTATCTCTACTAAAAATACAAAACTTGGCCAAGAGTGGTGGTGGGTGCTTGTAATCCCAGCTATGCGGGCAACTGAGGCAGGAGAATCACTTGAACCCAGGAGGCGGAGGTTGCAGCGAGTGGAGACTGTACCACTGCACTTCAGACTGGATGACAGAGCAAGACTCTGTCTCAAAAGAAAAAAAAAGAAAAAAAAGACATGGAGGAACCTTAAATGATTATTGCTAAGTGAAAGACATGAATCTGAAGCAGCTACATGACTTTATAATATTCTGGAAAACGCAAAACTGTGAAGTCCGCAGGAAGATCAATGATTACCAACGATCCAAGGGAAGAGCAGGAAGGATGAATATGGGGAGAGCACAGGTGACTCCCGGGATAATGGAACTATTCTGTATAATACTGTATTAGCAGATTCAAGACATTATACATTTGTCAAAACCTACAGAATATACAATGAAGAATGAACTCAAGTTAGTTGCTGTGGCTAGCACCTGTAATCTCACCTGAGCCCAGGAGCTCAAGGTTACTGTGAGCTATGATTGCACCACTGCACTGGCCAACAGAGCAACATGCTGTCTCTTTAAAAAAAAAAAAAAAAAAAGGTCAGGTATGGTGACTCATGCCTGTAATCCCAGTACTTTGGGAGGCTGAGATGGATGGATCACCTGAGGTCAGGAGTTCGAAACCAACCTGGCCAATATGGTGAAACCCCATCTCTACTAAAAATACAAAAATTAGCCGGGCATGGTGGTGGGTGCCTGTAATCCCAGCTACTCGGAAGGGTAAGGCAGGAGAATCACTTGAACCCTGGAGATGGGAGGTTGCAGTGAGCTGAGATCACACTACTGCACTCCAGCCTGGGCGGCAGAGCAAGACGCCTCTCAAAAACAAACAAAAATAGGTCAAATATGAACTGGACTTGAGTTAATAATAAAGCATCAATATTGTATATCAAGTGTAGCAAATGCACCACACTAATATGATACATTAGTAATAATGGAAACTATGGCCGGCTTGCGGGAGGGTAAACAGGAACTCTCTTTTTTTTTTTTTTTTTTTGAGACGGAGTCTCACTCTGTCGCCCGGGCTGGAGTGCAGTGGCCAGACCTCAGCTCACTGCAAGCTCCGCCTCCCAGGTTCACGCCATTCTCCTGCCTCAGCCTCCCGAGTAGCTGGGACTACAGGCGCCTGCCACCTCGCCCGGCTAGTTTTTTGTATTTTTTAGTAGAGACGGGGTTTCACCGTGTTAGCCAGGATGGTCTCGATCTCCTGACCTCGTGATCCGCCCGTCTCGGCCTCCCAAAGTGCTGGGATTACAGGCTTGAGCCACCGCGCCCGGCCAGGAACTCTCTTATTGCTCATTTTTTCTGTAAACCTAAAACTGCTCTAAGAAATAAAGTCTACTAACATTTTTCTTAAAAAGTTCATGTATCAGGAAAAACAAACCACAATGAGACAGCACTTCATATCCAGTAGGATGGCTATAGGAAGGAAAACAAAAAATTACAAGTGTTGGTGATGATGTGGAGAGATTGGAACCCTCAGATATTGCTGGTGGGGGCCAGGCACAGTGGATCACTTGAAGCCAGGAGTGACCAGACCAGGCTGGCCAACATGGTGAAACCTTGTCCCTAAAAATACAAAAATTAGCCAGGCATGGTGGTACACACCTGTAATCCCAGCTATTCGGGAGGCTGAGGCACGAGAAACGCTGGAGCTCAGTGAGTGAAGCCTGTAGTGATCCGTGATCACGCCACTGCACTCCAGCCTGGGCCACACGTGGGAATATAAAATATTCAGCCACTGTGAAAAAGTCTGGTGGTTCTTCAAAAAGTTGAATACAGAATGACCATGATCCAGCAATTCCACTCCTAGGTATACACTCAAAGTAAGTGAAAACAGGTATCCAAACAAATAGATATACACACATGTTCATAGCAGCACTATTAAAAATAGCCAAAAGGTAGAAACAACTGAAATGTCCATCAACAGATGAATGGATGAACAGATTGTGGTATACACATAAAACTGAGTATTTATCCAGCCATGAAAAGGAATGAAGTACTCACACACAATACAATGTAGATAAATCTCAAAACACTATGTACTAAGTGAAAGAAGCCAGACATGAAAAGTCATATATTGTACGATTCCATCTAATGAAATATCCAAAATAAGTAAATCTAAAGACAGAAAGCAGACTGGTAGTTGCAAAGGACTGGGAGAAGGGAGCAAGGGGAGTAACTGCTTAACGGGTACCAAGTTTATTTTGGAACTAGATACAGGTCATCATGGGTGCACGCATTGTGAATGCAGTAAATGCCACTCAAGTGTTTCCTTAAAAATAATTAATTTTATGGCCGGGCGCGGTGGCTCAAGCCTGTAATCCCAGCACTTTGGGAGGCCGACACGGGCGGATCACAAGGTCAGGAGATCGAGACCATCCTGGCTAACACGGTGAAACCCCGTCTCTACTAAAAAATACAAAAAACTAGCCGGACGAGGTGGCGGGCGCCTGTAGTCCCAGCTACTCGGGAGGCTGAGGCAGGAGAATGGTGTAAGCCTGGGAGGGGGAGCTTGCAGTGAGCTGAGATCCGGCCACTGCACTCCAGCCTGGGCGACAGAGCGAGACTCCGTCTCAAAAAAAAAAAAAAAAAAAAAAAAATAATTAATTTTGTCACGTGAATTTCATATCAATTAAAAAAAATCTGGCTGGGCGCAGTGGCTCACACCTGTAATCCCAACACTTTGGGAAGCTGAGGCAGGAGGATCACTTGAGTTCAGGAGTTCAAGACCAGCCCGGGCAATATGGCAAAACCCCGTATCTACAAAAAAGTACCAAAAGTAACTGGACATGGTGGTGAGCACCTGTAATCCCAGCTACTGGGGTGGATGAGGCACAAGATTCGCTTCAGCCTGGGAGGTGGAGATTGCAGTGAGACGTGATCACACCACTGCACTTCAGCCTGGGCAACAGAGCCAGATACTGTCTAAGAAAAAAAAAATATCTAAAAGGTGTAACCGAGAAGAACCTAGGACATGCAAGAGTGAGTAATTCATTACATAGTCTTCCCCTTTAGTTATCTCCCTGACTCCTCTTTTTCCTCTTTGTAGCTGGGACTACAGGCACGCACCACTACTCCCGGCTATTTTTTAATTTTGTAGAGACAAGGTCTCACTATGCTGCCCAGGCTGGTCTCCAACACCTGGGTTCAAGTGATCCTCCCACCTAGCCTCCCATTGTAGGCGTGAACCACTGTGTCCAGCCTCCTTTACGCCTCATTCCCATGGCTATGCATCTCAGCCCTGCAAAAACATGAAACGTGGAAGAACAGATTGGTGGTTGCCAAAGACTGGGAGAAGGGAGCAAGCTATCTGGGAGGTTTCTAACACTAAATTAAATATTGTTTCTTTGAACACTGACCTGCTTCTCCCTTAAGAACTGCGTGCAAGTACTAAAAACTAACCTTTCACCATCATCTTCCTAAAATATTCTTGTGATACCTTCTGCTACGCCCTTTGAAGGGGGTCAAGACAATTCATGTATTCACCCTAAGGCAGGTTCCTGCAGCATGATGCCAACCTTTCTACCCACCTGCTCAGGACCTCGATTTTGCCAAGATCGCTAGCTCTCACTAAGCTTTTCTAGAATTAACCTTTCCCTCTCTATGGCCAATTTTATTTTCAAATGTTATTTATGTATTTTTTGAATACTACGTTGCCCAGGCTGGTCTTCAACTCCTCGTCTCAACAATCCTCCCACCTCAGCCTTCCGAATAGATGGAATTACAGGCATGAGCCCCCACAGCTAGCTCTATGGTCAAATTTTTACAATGTATTATCAATGATCTAGTTGTCTGTTTCCCATACAACACTGTTGAACACGCTGAGGACAAGTACTAGGACTCATCCCCAAACTCTGAAAAATGGTGCTTCTCAGTTGTTTCCCTATTTGGTTTCTTTTCTTCTACTCTAAAACACTAGACCCAATATGCTTAATTCTTTTTCGTTTTTTTGTTTGTTTTGTTTTGTTTTTGAGATGGAGTCTCACTCTGTCACCCAGGCTGATGGGCACTGGCATGATCTTGGCTCACTGCAACCTCCACCTCTCAGGTTCAGGCGATTCTCTTACCTCAGCCTCCGTGTAGCTGGCATTACAGGCACATGTTACCACGCCCAGTTAACTTTCATATTTTTAGTAGAGATGGGGTTTCGCCATGTTGACCAGGCTGGTCTTGAACTCTTTTACCTCAAGTGACCCACCCGCCTCGGCCTCCCAAAGTGCTGGGATTACAGGCATGAGTCATCAGGCCTGGCCTCAATATACTTAATTCTTTACCTACATTGTTTTTCATGGCTTCAAAAAGGTTCCTGACCACCAAAACTAATCCTCGGCAAAGGACAAGTCTTCCCTATGCCAAAATGAAATACCACTTGTTTGTCTTTTTTTCCTACATGTTTTTCTCTACCTTTAAAATGACTGTTTGTTCATGTGTTCAATGGACTGTAAAGGATACGGCAGGGGACAATACCATAATCTTGCCCTCAGGGAGGGCTGCGGAAGGAGGGCAAGAACACCTATTATACCTTTAGAAAGGTATAATAGGCCGGGCGCGGTGGCTCATGCCTGTAATCCCAGCATTTTGGGAGGCCGAGGCGGGCGGATCACGAGGTCAGGAGTTTGAGACCAGCCTGGCCAACATGGTGAAACCCAGTCTCTACTAAAAACACAACAATTAGCCAGGCATGGTGGCAGGTGCCTGTAATCCCAGCTACTCGGGAGGCTGATGCAGGAGAATCGCCTGAACCTGGGAGGCAGGGGTTGCAGTGAGCCAAGACTGCACTACTGCACTCTAGCCTGGGGGACAGAGCAAGACTCCATCTTGCAGGGAAAAAAAGAAAAAATAGGAAGGGATAATAAAAAGCAAAGATTAAAGGTGCACCAGACAATTACAAACGTCATGAAGGAAACATCCAGTTAAGGGAATGTTAGATTTCATGGAGGAAAAAAACATTTGAGAAAGGCCTTGAAATATAATTGTCTCAAAAGATGGAGAACAGGCTGCATGCAGTGGCTCATGCCTGTGATCCCAGCACTTTGGGAGGCCAAGGTAGGTGGATCACCTGAGGTGAGGAGTTAGAGACAAGCCTGGCCAACATGGTGAAACCCCATCTCTACTAAAAATACAAGAATTTGCTTGGTGTGGTGGCGGGTGCCTGTAACCCCAGCTACTCAGGAGGCTGAGACAGGAGAATGGCATGAACCCGGGAGGCAGAGCTTGCGGAGAGCCGAGTGGAGATTGTGCCACTGCACTCCAGCCTGGGCAACAGAGCGAGACTCCATCTCAAAAAGAAAAAAAAAAGATGGAGAACAGAAAAGAGGACATACACCCAGACCTGGAAATAGAGGCACCTCTGGGACACCAAGTTGCAGCAGAGAATACAAGTGGGGAAACCAGGAGATGGGGCTGGAGAGGCAGGGAAGGGTCCTATCGTGGAACCCTGAAGACCAAGGCAAGGTGTCTAAATTTAATTCAGTACACAATGAAAAGGATATGACAAGAGCTACCTTTCAGAAGACTTTCTGGCAGTAGTTGGGAAGACACTAGACCAGGGACTAGGGAAAAAGGGTTACTATCCACGAAGCTACAAGAGCTCAGGCAGGTCCAGCACTATGCTCATTCAAACCACTGCCAATCTCTACTTCCACAAGCCTTGACCTGTCTCCTACTTGACTGGTTCCTCCACATCTCTTCAAGACACCTCTCTTCAATTCCCTCACTTAAAATTGCTGACTAGAAAGGACAAATTAACAGTCTGTTCTAAAGAAGTGATTTAAAAAGTGAATATTGTGGACTGATATAACTTTCTGGTTCAGTCTTTACAACAAATATGTTGGCTCCTACCGTGTGCCAGGCTCTACTCTAGGAAACAGGGATGCAGACACGGATGGAGTAGGCCAAGTTTCCATTCCATGGTGCTTACATTTTGTGAAGGAAACAGATAAAAGACAAGACTGGGCCGGGCGCGGTGGCTCAAGCCTGTAATCCCAGCACTTTGGGAGGCCGAGACGGGCGGATCACGAGGTCAGGAGATCGAGACCATCCTGACTAACACAGTGAAACCCCGTCTCTACTAACAATACAAAAAACTAGCCGGGCGAGGTGGCGGGCGCCTGTAGTCCCAGCTACTAGGGAGGCTGAGGCAGGAGAATGGCGGGAACCCGGGGGCGGAGCTTGCAGTGAGCTGAGATCCGGCCACTGCACTCCAGCCTGGGTGACAGAGCGAGACTCCGTCTCAAAAAAAAAAAAAAAAAAAAAAGACAAGACTGTCAGATAAATGCTGTGAAGGACAGAGAATAGGGCAGAGGGAGAGAGCACGTACTCATGTGGGGGCTGCCTGGGCTCAGGTGGACATGGAAGGCCTGTCAGTGTGGAGAGAAAGAAAGCAGTAGCCACATGGTGTACATTTTCACAAAGCATACATTTTACATTAAAAGGGAGCAACAGGTTTTGAAGCCACATAGAGCTGCATGATAGCCCTGGCTCTATCACTTAGTGGCTGAGTAACCTTTTCCAAATGAATGAATCTCTCTTCAGTCTGTTTCTTTATCCCCATTTTACAGATAAAGTATTGACTTTATTGGGTTATTCTGAGAGAATTAAATAATGAATATAAAAAGTGCACTGTGCCTGGTACTTGGAAACTACTGATTTACTAGATCAGTGATTAAATACACATAGAAATTATTTTGCTGCTATATCTAAACACTAGATTTAGCAAAAACTGTCTGAAATCAGTACCAATCATAATCCCAAATGCCATAATCCTCAACGTTAAAATCCCAAAAGACTAAAGTCTAAAAATCCCTAATGTTTAAAATCACAACCCCAAAAGATTAAAATCCCAAATGTTGAAATTCCAAAAGCCAAATTTTGGGACAGGGGATTTGCATAGTTTTGGTTGTACACAATAGTTACACCATGCTAGGTGGAACTATGACCTTGCTATTGTCATTATTTGGAAATTAAGTATGGTTTAAGGAGATGCCTATGGGTACCAAGTTGCCAAGGATAGATCTGTGGACTCAATTTTAGCTATCAACTTGACCAAACACCTAGAAACTTGGTAAAGCACCGTATCGTGTGTGTCTGTGAGGGTGTTTCCGGAGATTAGTGTGCAAAGTCTCAGTAGGCAAGGAGGGCCCTCTATGTTGGTGGGTACCATCCAATCAGCCAGGAGCCCAGAGAGTACACAGAGGGTGAATTGCTGAGAGCTGGGACAGACTTTTCTTCTGCTGCCTTGGACATCAGAACTCCATGCTTGCCAGCCTTTGGACTCCAGGACTTAACCAGTGGGCCCCTGGGTTCTGAGGCTTTTTGACCTTGGACCGAGAGATAACACCATTAGCTGAGGCCTTTGGATTTGAACTGAGGTATGCTACCGGCATCCCAGGGTCTCAAGTCTGCAGATGATCTGTCGTGGGACTTCTCAGCCACCATAATTATACAAGCCAATTCCCCTAATAAATTCCCTTATATATCTATACACATATCCTACTGGTTCTGTCTCCCTAGAGACCCCTGACTAATACAGATTTGGTGTTGGGGAAGCTGAGTATCATTTCTTCTTACTTTATTCTTTACAGCACAATTGAAGAGATCTGTGAAACTGTTTCCTCGCAAAAAGGCTCTGATAAGTGTACAAAGCTACTTAATGGCAAAAGATAAAAGTTTAAAAGCTAATTATTACTGGTGCTGCAAAAGCAGAAACTGCAATGGCCAGGCAATAATCAGACTTTCAAATAGACAGTATATACTTATAAAATTTGTGGATCACAACCACTTTGCAAATAAAACTGTAGCAAGTGTTTTGAGGATCGCAGAAGTGAAAATGCAGACAAAAAATACATGAAATCTCCTCTGCCAAATTATTCAATGGTGTATGATTTCTGCTCCTTCACATGTAGTGCCAATTCGCTATGCCATTTTATCTTCACATCATTTCTAATACTGGAAGTATAAATTGTGTAGAGACTTAGAGAGTTCTAATTAATTCTATGCATTTTTTTTGCAAACTGAACTCCACAAAAGTGCATTATCACAACACTGACTTTGTGTGTAAGCACTGGCTGTGTACATAAAAATGTGGAAGCCAGGTGTGGTGGAGCACCTGTAGTCCCGGCTACTAGGGAGGCTGAGGTAGGAGGATCACTTGAGGCCAGGAGTTTGAGGCTGAAGTGCACTATGATCATGCCTGTGAATAGTCACTGCACTCCAGCATGGGCAACATAGCTAGACTACGGTCTCTTCAAATAAAATTGAAACTGGCCAGGCGTGGTGGCTCACGTCTGTAACCCCAGCACCTGTGAAGCCAAGGCGGGCAGATCACCCGAGGTCACGAGTTCGAGACCAGCCTGGCCAATATGGTGAAACTCTGTCTCTACTAAAAATACAAAAATTAGCCAGGCGTGGTGGTGGGGCACCTGTAATCCCAACTACTTGGAAGGCTGAGGCAGGAAAATCTCCTGAACCCAGGAGGCAAAGGTTGCAGTGACCCGAGACCAGGCCATTATACTCCAGCCTTGGCAACAAGAGTGAAACTCCGTCTGAAAAAAAAAAAAAAAGTTGAAACTTCCTCAGTAAACAAGATGTCCTTTTTCTATATCTGCTTTTGTGAAAGATAAAATTCGACAAGATCTCTGCTCTTCAGGCGACTGCACATATAGTGATGACCCATCCTGGTTTTTACTACCTCATCAAAAGACCTAGTTTGTCCATCATAGTATTTCAGAGGATCACAGTTAAAAAATCTAACACCCATGCAACTGTTGTTAGTATACTGAGTGAGTAAACTTGCAAAATACATTTGTTACTATTGCATTGTGTACTAGGCCATTCCTGCATTGCTATAAAGGAATACCTGGAACAAAAGAGATTTAATTGTCTTACAGTTCTGCAGGCTGTACAGGAGGCATAGTGGTATCTGCTTCTAGGAAGGCCTCAGGAGGCTTCCAATCATGGCAGAAGGCAAAGGGGGTACAGGTATACCACATGATGAGGACGGAGCAAGAGAGAGTGTGAGGTGCCACACTTTTAAACAGCCAGATCTCGCCAGAAGTGGCTCACTGTCTCGAGGACAGCATCAAGGGGATGGTACTAAACCATTCATGAAAAATTCACCCACATAATCCAATCACCTCCTACCAGCCTCCACTTCCAATATTGGGGATTACAATTCAACATGAGATTTGGGCAGGGAAACATATCCAAACTATATTAAGTGGCCTATGAAGTGTTGTCATGTTTTGTTTCTCAAATAAATCCCCCTTAAAAATGTAAATAAGTGTTTTTTTGGTTTGTTTTTTGTTTTCTTGACGACAGTCTTGCTCTGTTGTCTAGGCAACGTTATCACAGCTCACTCCAACCTCTGCCTCCCAGACCCAAGAGATCCTCCCACCTCAGTCTCCCAAGTAACTGGACTACAGGTGCATGCTACCTTGCTAATTTTTGTTGTTTTTTTTTTTTTTTTTTGGTAGAGACAGGGTTTCTCCATGTTGCCCAGGCTGATCTTGAACTCCTGGGCTCAAGCAATCTGCCCACCTTTGCTTCCCAAAATACAGAGATTACAGGTGTGAGACCCTGTACCTGGCCAAACAAGTGTCTTTTTTTTTTTGAGACAGAATCTCACTCTGTCACCCAGGCTGGAGTACAGTGGCATAGACCTCAGTTCACTGCAACCTCTGCCTCCCATGTTCAAGTGATTCTCGTGCCTCAGCCTCCCGAGTAGTGGGGACTACAGGCACATGCAACCATGCCTGGTTAGTTTTTGTATTTTTAGTAGAAACGGTGTTTTGACATGTTGGCCAGGCTGGTCTCAAACTTCTAACCTCAAGTGATCTGCCCACCTAGGCCGCCCAAAGTGCTCGGATTACAGGTGTGAGCCACGGCACCTGGCCCAAATAAGTGTCTTTTAAATAATTTTTTGATTATTTTTTCCAGAATTACATTTTTTGGATTTTGATATTTTGAGATTTCAGTATTTGGGATTATGGCATCAAGAACTGTGTCTTTTAGGCCAGGCGCAGTGGCTCATGCCTGTAATGCCAGCACTTCGGGAAGCTGAGATGGGCAGATCACCTGAGGTCAGGAGTTCAAGACCAGCCTGGCCAACATGGCAAAACCCTGTCTCTACTAAAAATACAAAAAAAAATAGCTGCGTGTGGGGGCACGCACCTATAATCCCAGCTACTCAGGAGGCTCAGGCAGGAGAATCGCTTGAACCCAAGAGACGGAGGTTGCAGTGAGCCGAGATCGCACCACTGCACTCCAGCCTGGGCAACACAGCGAAAGTCTGTCTCAAAAAAAGAAAAAAGAAAAGGAAAAAAAAGAACTGTTTCTTTCAGAACTATGGCCTATACCCATCTGAAACAAATATTCAAGAAACCTTTGGGAGAGCTAATATCTACAAACATAAACTTGGGTAATATTTTATAAAACAGTCTTAAAAGTCACCTTTATCCACACACAAGATAGTTTTAAAAGCTTTTGAGACTGAGTTCAGCTCTGTCGCCAGGCTGGAGTGCAGCGGCACAATCTCGACTCACTGCAACCTCCAACTCCCAGGTTTAAGCGATTCTCCTGCCTCAGCCTCCCAAGTAGCTGGGATTATAGGCACACGCCACCACACCCAGCTAATTTTTGTATTTTTAGTAGAGACGGGGGTTTCACCCTGTTGGCCAGAATGGTCTCAATCTCCTGACCTCATGATCCACCCACCTCAGCCTCCCAAAGTGTTGGGATTACAGGCATAAGCCATCGCGCCCAGCCTTTAAAAGCTTTTTTTAAAAAAAAAAACACTAGAGTAACAATCTTGGCATTTTTAAACGTATATAATTCTCCCTATATATAACTATTTCAACAAAGATAACTTCATGCAACCATTTTAACTCTAGAATAAAAATACTATTATAGTGAGATTTTTTCAAATATTTAGAAGAGTCAAATGTTTAACAAAAAATAAAATATTATGAAGTATATAGTATATATTTTAATAAAAGGCTAATAAAACTGAATCAGGTCAATAAGAGAAGGAAAATATTGGTTTATAAAACTAAGGCCTTCAAGTGACGGGGGGCCATAGGGAAAACAAAAAACTAAGGCTTTACTCATTTATAAGTGGCAAAACAAAAAAATTCCTATTTCCCTATTCCCTAATGATTTAATGTAAACTAAAGAAGAGAGAATGCATTAGTTACTCTTCCTTAGAAACCTATACCACCTATTAATTTGCTAATGAAATCAGATACATGACTTCTACATGATCAATGTTGTGACTTTACATTAGTAGAGACGCTACTTGAGTTGCATTGTGTCACTGGGTTCCAGGGAGAGAATTTCCTAACGAATCACTCACTAAGAAAGCTTCTTCAACATATACAGGATAGGCCAGTATCAAAATATTTAAAAAAAAAAAAAAGCAGATAATGCTTGGTCTATTGAAAAATATTTATTAAACTTCTCTAAAAAGGATGAGAAACATATTATCTCAACTACTATAATCAGATGTCAATTCCAATTCCTTAGTAATATTTTCAAGATTTACACCTTAAATATAGGCGTACGAAAACCCAAAAGCATCAACAAAAGTTTTATATAAAAAGTTACGCTGGAATATTTTGATTTTGAAAATATTTTGATTTTGATTTTGAAAGCAAGCTGATTTTTTAAAAATCCTGAAAACAATAAAAGTGAACTGGCATTCCTTGAAAAGCTGAACAAAATACGTTCAGTAAAAACAAGTAATAAATTCATTAATTCAGAAAGGATCCTGAACCATGAACCAAAGAGAAAAAAGTAACTGAAGAGGCCAGGCGTGGTGGCTCATGCCTGTAATCCCAGCACTTTGGGAGGCCAGGCGGGTGGATCACCTGAGGTCGGGAGTTTGAGACCAGCTTGACCAATATGGAGAAACCCTGTCTCTATTAAAAATACAAAATCAGCAGGGCATGGTGGTACATGCCTGTAATCCCAGCTACTTGGGAGGCTGAGGCAGGAAAATCGCTTGAACCCAGGAGGTGGAAGTTGCGGTGAGCCGAGATCGTGCCATTGCTCTCCAGCCTGGGCAACAAGAGCGAAACTCCCTTTCAAAAAAAAAAACAGTAAACGAAGCTTCCACAGCATATTCCTTTGAGAGTTGGCAGCAAAATTTTATTTCATTTATTGAGTCACTCAAAAATATTTGCTAAGCATTAGCTACATACCAAGCACTGTTCTAGATGCTGGGAATATGATGGGGAACAGACAGGTCCTTGCCCTCACACAGCAGACTATTCTCCCAGGTAGATCCCAGGATCGCACTTTCCAGTTCCACTCCACTTTCTTTTTTTTTGTTTCTACAATCCAAAACTAAACTCTTCCTCTTCAAATGGCCACAAACTTATCCTGCAAGTTATATTCCAGCTCATTTAAATTAAACCGATTCACACAGGGTACAAGTTAAGGGCATAGAGTCCAGAGCCAGGGTGCCTGTGGTGTCATAGATATATACTGGGTTTGGTCCAGCTCTTCTAACAGTCTTCTGTTATAATACTGGGTACCTTAAGGCCTGGGAAAACAATCTCTCACCTGCCCTAAGGCAGGACTCTAATCCTTCTCCACCTTTCAGACTGTGGCTCTTAAGACCCTCCTCAGAGGGCGTACCACCCTATACCCTGGGAGAAGAAATACTGACATCAGGAAACTTCCATAAAAATCCAAGAGGAGCTGGTCCTAGCACTTTGAGAGGCCGAGACGGGCAGATCACATGGTCAGGAGATCAAGATCATCTTTGCCAAGATGGTGAAACCCCGTCTCTACTAAAAATACAAAAATTAGCCGGGTTCGGTGGCGCGCGCCTGTAATCCCAGCTACTCTGGGGGCTGTGGCAGGAGAATCGCTTGCAGTTGCAGTGAGCCAAGATCATGCCACCGCACTCCAGCCTGGACAACAAGAGCAAAACTCTGTCTCAAAAAATAAAAAATAAAAAAATTCAAGAGGAGGTCCTTTCCGCTCTGAAACCCCTCTGTCTACAGAAGATCCCCCCCTTCTCTTCTGCCTATTAAACCTCTGCTCCTAAACTCCTCATGTGTGTCCGTGTCTTAAATTTTCCTGGAGCGTGACAATGAACCCCAGTGTATATAGCCCAGACAACGTAGCTGCATCATACTGGTGGCCTCGTCTGGGATATCAAATTTCAACATTCACTGAAACTGTGAACAGAGGAGCGGAACTCCAACTCTGTCCTTTCATTCTGAGGCTCTCGGTCTTCATTTTAGACTCTTCTCTCTATAGAGAGCACTGTTGTTTCTCTTTCTCTCCTCTTTTGCCTATTAAGCCTCCACTCCTAAACTCAAAAAACAAAACACACACACACACACACACACAAAACCCAACAAAACCTAAGAGGACAAGGTTTGGGGATCTTCTGGATGCTGAACACATGGAGGTTCCAGGAGGGTGGTGGCCGGGAAGGTATGGAAGCTCCATGCCCCTTCCACCAAACATTGTTTCACGCATCTCTTCAACTGTATCTTTTCCAATATCCTTTATTAAAAAACTCGTAAATCTAAGTGTTTCCCTGAGTTCTGTCAGCAAATTAACTGAACTCAGAGAGGGGGCTGTGGGAACCCCAACTTTGAGCCAATCAATCAGAAGTTCTGGAGGCCCTGGACTTGTGACTAGTTTCTGGAATGTGGGGCACAGTCTTGGGGACTTAGCACCCAACCTGTGGCATCTGACACTATCTCCGTGTAGTCAGTGTCAGAATTGAATTAGATGACACCCTGCTGGTGTTCGCTGCTTGGTGCGTAGGGAATAACCCACACACATTTGGCCACAGAAGTCGTCTGTGTTGATGACCATTGTGGTTTGAAAGTAGAGGAGGCCGGGCGCAGTGGCTCAGGCCTGTAATCCCAGCGTTTTGGGAGTCCGAGGTGAGCGGATCACGAGGTCAGGAGATCGAGACCATCCTGGCTAACATGGTGAAACCCTGTCTCTACTAAAGATACAAAAAATTAGCTGGGTGTGGCGGGTGCCTGTGGTCCCAGTTACTCGAGAGGCTGAGGCAGGAGAATGGCTTGAACCTGGGAGGC